>NC_088362.1:14151858-14164358 GCF_034508935.2 Berghia stephanieae
GTAAGGAGAGGGTTAATCGATCGATTTTTGAAGGATGAGTTTTCTGAACTTGCGGTCTTGTGGTGGTAATACACTGGCCTTCGGATCGGAAGGTCCTGGTTTCGAGCGCCGCTCTGAGCGGCGAATAGTTGACTCCTTGGAAAATGATCTTATAAATAAATAAAAATTGAGCTTTATTTAGCGCAATCTCCACTAACTGTGCTCAAAGCACTTTACAAGGGGTCCCTGGTCAACAGCAACATTTAAAGCCCCCCATAGACACTGACATCCGCTGATCGCGGTACGGATGACCTCGTCGCTGTGACCCGATCCCTGCGTTTATCGCAGATGATTTTTGCCCACACACGGGGAGATATTTTTTTGAGGCCATCGGCGATCGGGGGCGTGGCAGTATAAAAAAGTGGACAATTTTTTTCGGATTTTCGCTGTTTTCACGTCGGATTCGTGATCAGCGTCAAATTTACAATAGGTTTGATACTAAGAACTGTGTGTTTACTCCAAAAATTGGTGAAATTAGAAATAAATTTTAATTAATAGTGAGGCTATGTGGCCGACATAACCGATCCCAGTTACTGTCTGTTATTCTATTTTTCGTCTTGCGCATAATAGTGATTACTTCTCACTAAATTATATCAATTAGACTGTTGAAGGAACGAAATTGACATCATTCCACTCTTTGTTATTGTATTAAGGCAGTCATTTTGGTAATTAGTTCTCACTAAATTATATCAATCAGACTTTTAACGTTCAAGGTTACTCGTAGTTTTGTGTGACGGTACGTTATTTCCGACTGGTGGATGTTGTGAGCATTTTACCTAAACTCATAGCATCAATAACCGTCCAAGATATTCGCATCATATGTAGCAATAGCTATAATAATCTAACATGTCGAGAGAGAGAGAGAGAGAGAGAGAGAGAGAGAGAGAGAGGGAGGGAGAGAGAGAGAGAGAGAGAAAGAGAGAAAAATTTACTTGCGCTATTTATACCGCTATATTCAATAAAGGTGCTCAAATCACTTTATAAGGGTCTTTGGCCAACATAAAAACATGTTAGACGAGACATGACTGTTAAGCGATATTGCAATTGTTTCCCGACAGTGACGACGCTGTAAACAGCGAGGTACTCATTTTAACAGTGAACAAGGTGAGCGAATGCGAGTAAAGAGCCTTTTCCAAGGACTCAATTATGCGCCACTCAGAGCGGGACTCGAATCCAGTACCGTCCGATCCAAAGGCGAGTGTCATTTCACAAGATCACATGCATAGCCGCACAAAAAAGTGATGAGAGAATAGATTCATATGTATTGAAGGAGGAGAGAGCGGATGGAGTGAGTAAAGTTCTTGGATATTTATAGAAGGAACCAAATTGACGTCACTCATCTCATTGTTATTGTTTTTAGACACCCATTTTTATGATTAGCTCTCATTAAAATATATCAGACTATAACGTTCAAGGTTCCATGTAGATCTTTGGGCTGGAGTGATATTTCTGGCTGGCGGACTTTGTGAGTATTTTAATTTAACACAGGGCATCAATAGAAGGAATGAATTTGACGTTAGTCAACCCGTTGTTATTGCTTTTAGACAGCATTTTATAATTAACTTATCACTAAGTTATATCAATCAGACAATGAACGTTCGCGTTTGCAGTTTTGTGTGTTAATATGTTATACCCCGATGGAGATGTCGTGAGTATTTTTCCAATACGCATAACATCCATAAATTTGCAATCCGATTTAATTTTAAAAGCAACGTAGACCACGGAAATTTTTCCATTTTGTGGACAATAAAGATTTGTTATTTATCGTCATTATTATTATTATTAATATTATATTATTATTATTATTATTATTATTATTATTATTATTATTATTATTATTATTATTATTATTATTATTATTATTATTATTATTATTATTATTTATTATTATTATTATTATTTATAAAACAAATCGACAGTGTTCCCGTGGCAGGTTAAACCGGTACTCCTCGGGACTACTCGCATTCGCACCTCCCCCCCCCCTCTACCACCACCGCCACCACACACACGCACACACACAGACATCTAAATGGTACGAAATTGACGTCACTCAGCTCTTTGTTATTGCCTTTTTAATCATTTGTCCTCACTAAATTATATTAATCAGACTATTTATAAACGTTTAAAGTTACACATTGTTTTGCGTGTTGATATGCTATATCCGGCTGATTGATGTTGTGAGCATTTAACCTAAACGCATGACATCAAAAATCTATAAACAGAAATAGCTATGTGCGGCTATGTGGTCTAGTGGTGTGACACTCGCTTTCGAATCGGAAGGTCCTGGATTCGAGCCTCGCGCTCGGCGCATGGTTGAGTCCTTGGAAAAGGCTCTTTACTCACATTCTCTCACCGTACTCAGGTGTAAAATGAGTACCTGGCCGTTAACAGCAGTGTCTTTGTCCGAAAAATTGTAATATCGCCTAACAGGCGGCATGTCCCGTCCTACATGTTAAATGTTGCTGTTGACCAGGGACCCCTTGTAAAGCGCTTTGAGAAAATTTGAGTGGATATTGCTCTATAGATAGTATGCAGATGACGTCACTCAGGCCTTTGTTATTGTTTTTGCCATCCGCGTTTGTGAATTGTTCTCACTAAACTGTATTAACCAGACTATAAAAGTTCATGGTTACACAGAGTTTGTGTGTTGGTCAGTTATACTTCCGGATGGCAATGTTGTGAACTCCTTGGCCAAGCGCATTCTATCTATTTAAAAGCTCTTTCAAAAAATTGGTAATGTGAAAAAAAAAATTGATCGTATTCGACAAGTCGTTATCTGAAGGTCTGATAACCGTATGGGCTTGGGTTGGTTTTTTTTTTTTACATTGTTGTAATGGAGACTATTATTTTGCGTCGGTTTGAGAATATTTCCATTACAACGATGAGCCAATGACACTATGGGTTACAAGACATGCAAATAACTACTAGTTGACGTATATATATATATATATATATATATATATATATATATATATATATATATATACATATATAAATAAATACATAATGCTTAATTATATTAATATAGAAATGAGTGGAAGGGATAAATATTTAAAAAGTATGAATATTGATAATAGCAATTATGTTAAAATACATTTTCTTATAAGAGGAAATAATTCAGAATTAATAGGACAAGAAAAGAGTTTAAAACAGAGGATCAAAAACTCAGAATAAAAAGTTTAATAAAAATGATTTTGAATCGTAAAATAGGATCGACGACAATAGAGTGATTAGTAGCTGTTTAATTGAAAATATAAAGCTAACAAGACACACACACACAGAGAGAGAGGGAGAGAGAGAGAGAGAGAGAGAGAGAGAGAGAGAGAGAGAGAAACTGACAGATAGACAGACAAAGAAAGAGAAATAGAAAGAGAAGGAGACAGAGGGAGGGATAAATAAAGGATGGAGTGGGAGGGAGAGAGATTGAGCGAGGGGGAGGAGAGGGGAAGAAAAAGAGAGAAAGAGATAGATAGGGAGAGGAGAGAGAGGGGGGGGGAAGAACGGGAGGGAGACAGGGAGAGAGAGAGAGTGAGAGACAGAGAGACAGAGAGATAGAGAGAGCGTTATACACGATATCATGAGATGTAATATGATTCCAAATGCTGAATGAAAAAAAAAGATGGGAAAAGCAAATTGTCTGTAGATGAAGATCGATGGGAGAAATATATTAGACTCTAACACCAAATGGTGTAAAAATAAATGTTAAAGAAAGAAAGAAAAGAAAAGAAAACAAAACAAAATTAACATAGGAAAAAATAATGGAAAATTTTGAATTGAGATCGGTCTCAAGAATTAAAAAAAAAAACCCTGTTATTTGATGCAGTGTATAGAATGAATGAAATTGACATCGCTCAGATCTTTAATAATATTGTTTTTGACTAATAGTTAGGTGATTGATTGTCACTAGCTTCTCTCTCTGTCGAACTGTGAACTATTGATGCTATGCGTTTAAGTAAAATAGTCACAACATCTGTGGCCAAATTAAACATATCAACACATAAAATGCAGCGTGTTACTTCCAACGTTTATAATCTGATTGATATGATTAATTGAGAACTAATCACTAATCACACACTGTCTAAACATATAAACAAAGAGTTGAGTGAAGTCAACTTCGTTCCTCCCCTGTCTAAGCGGTGCACTTAAAAATGCTCTTTATTCACATTCTCTCACCGTATTCATGTGGAATATGAATATCTGACTGTTAACAGCATTGACTCAGACCGAAAAAAATGGTATTATCTCCAAACCAGCTGTCATGTTTAGTCCTTTATATTAAATGTTGGGGTTGGTTAGGGATCCCTCGTAAAGCGCTTTAAGTACATTTAGTGGGTATTACGCTATATGTAAAAAATCTTTAGAAATAAAAAAATAAATTTAAAAAAATAACTTCTAGAAGTCAAAATTTGACAAATAATTGAACTTTATATAGCGCAATATCCACTACATGTGCTCAAAGGGGTCCCTGGTCAAAAGCAACATTTAACATGTAGGACGTGACATGCCGCCTGTTAGGCGATATTACAATTTTTCGGACAAAGACAACGCTGTTAACGGCCAGGTACTCATTTTACACCTAGGCACGGTGAGAAAATGTGAGTAAAGAGTCTTTTCCAAGGACTCAACTATGCGTCGAGCGAGGCTCGAACACCAGGACCTTCCGATACGAAAGCGAGTGGCATACCACTAGACCACATAGCCGCACATTTTGCCAAGATGGGGTCTTTTAAATCGATAGCTATTTGAAGAACACACTATCTGGCCAAACATTGAAATACCTGTTTGTTTTTGGGGTTTTTTTCCAGAGTACGGCGACTAAACGGCAAGAGAGGAAGAGGTAGACCAACAAGAAGCTGGGAACAAGATATATGTGAATGGCTGGAAATGACAGCAACTCAAGCAAGTAGACTGGCGGAAAACCGTAATCTGTTTCGCAAGAAAGTTCGGGAAGCAACGTCCTACGCAGGATCAGCTGACTAGATATATATACGGCGACTAATTGGTTACCATTTTTATTTTCTAAGATTTGGCCATGGACCCTTTGTAGAGCTCTTTGGGTACGTTTAGAGATATTGCAGCATTGGGTTGTATGTATAGGGGATGAGATTACGGAAGAGTAGCGTCCCTTGATTGGACGTCACCTTACAGAGATAACGTCAAAATGGTTTTGCGCATGCGTCTCTCTTTCGGTGAAGTGTCTCATGCCGCACAACCAACATGACGTTCTCTCTCTAATAACTTTTCCGCTCGTGACTTCCAATCAAGGGACGCTACTATTCCGCTAATCTCATTCCCTATACTCAATTTCTTTATTTGTCTGCTGCGATTTATATTTAATATGATGTTTCTATCATCTTTTTCGTTGACCTTTAGTCTACCAGTCAAATGTAGGATCAACATTAAAGCACGACGAAAAAAAAAAGATAAAATCATAACTCCCCCCCCCCCCCTCTCTCTCTCTCTCTCTCTCTCTCTCTCTCTCTCTCTCTCTCTCTCTCTCTTCTTATCTCCCATTTTTAGGATTTTTCCCATAATGTCATACCTACACAACATAAAACTTAATTTCTTTACACTCAAACTCAGAAGCAATAAGGACATACCCACTAGGCAAAAGAGGCTTTACAAAAACAGGATTGAGTTTTTATAGCTATTATATTTGTCTTCGAATTTTGTGATGTGCAGAACACGACAAATGTTCATTGAATGTTCTCGATTTTCCTGGTAAGGATAGGGTTTAAGACGTGCAATCATGGAAAATTTACAAATCAGAATTAATTTTTATAGCTATTACACATATTTTTCTTCCGATTTTGTGGTGTGCATAACCAATCTGAACAAGAAAAGTGTTTATTGAATCGGAAGGAATGTTCACGATTTTCCTGGTAAGGATAGGGTGTAAGACGTGCAATCATGTGGGGGGAAAAAACGTCTCACAATCGATCCGTCCTTGTAATATGTGACCCCTCGCTTCAAAACGGTATTATGTCGGAATGATTAAGATGCTGAAAATTGAATTAATGCCAGAATATCCGACTCGATATGAGTTTGTATGTTTTATTGAATAGAATGAATATCGTATCTTAGAATGCTGAATAGCAATAATTCAAAAGTTCGACCAGTTTAGCTTTAATTCAGCTTTTTAGCATCTGGTTCATCCCGACATAATACCGTTTTGGGACGATGTATCACATATGTTCTTAGATCTACATCTAACTGACTCTAACATTCACTCTTGTCTGTTTGGATTAACTGATGCCATGTATCAAATTACTTTACAAATGTTTATTATTTTTCTCTTTTGCGTTGCTTAATCGCTCTTTTTCCCATCTAAAATGTAGAGTTCAATATCATTCTTGCATTCAATTATTGAGTCCATTCTCCCGATATTTGGTGACTTTCTAAATATTTCAGAGCAATACATACAATGCTTTTATGATATGTTTCTTTCAAAGACCATCAATAATCCACAATATTATTATAATATTGAAATGTCGTCAAATATTAAGATTTAAAAATGTGTAGATCTTTTTATGGAGTAATAAACAAAAACATTTATTGGCTTTGTGCGGCTATGTGGTCTAGTGGTATGACACTCGCTTTCGGATCGGAAGGTCCTGGGTTCGAGCCTCGCGCTCGGCGCATAGTTGAGTCCTTGGAAAAGGATCTTTATTCACATTCTCTCACCGTACTCATGTATAAAATGAGTACCTGGCCGTTAACAGCGTTGTCTTTGTCCGAAAAATTGTAATATCGTCTAACAGGCGTCATGTCCCGTCCTACATGTTAAATGTTGCTGTTGACCAGGAATTCCTTGTAAAGCGTTATGAGCACATTTAATGGATATTGCGCTATGTAAAGCTCAAATTTTATTGGCTGAAGAAGGGTTGTGATCCCGAAATGGTCTTTTTTTAAAATCTTCTATACATTCTTCATTTCTCTTCATTTCTAGTAAACAATCCAGAACATCTATAGATAGAATGCGCTTGGCCAAGGAGTTCATAACATTGCCATCCGGAAGTATAACGGACCAACACACAAACTCTGTGTAACCATGAACTTTTATAGTTTGGCTAATATAGTTTAGTGAGAACAACTCACAAACGCGGATGGCAAAAACAATAACAAAGGCCTGAGTGACGTCATCTGCATACTATTTATAGGCCATTTTTCGTTATATATTCTCGTTTTGAAAATATAAGTCTGTGCCGTTATCTGAGGCTTTAAAAGATTTGACAATATCGTGGATTCCAAGTTTTCATTTGAGTACACTGAAAGTTGTTTTTTTTAAAGATGTAAATAATAATGTGAAGCTTCAATTTACTTACAAAAACAGATCAAATGAACGTTTTGGGTTTCCCCTTTATCAACAAAACAGGATGAATGAAACACCACAGATGAATGAGATGATGTGGTAGTTTTGATCAGCCGATCCTTAAAATTTTATATTATTGAGCTTTTATTGTGCATTTATATTGCTCGATATCAACTGAACAAAACGTCCCGTTTCAACAGCAACTCTGAAGATGAAACATAACGCCTGTATAGATAGTTTGCACTTGGCTAAGAAGCTCATGACATTGCCATCCGGAAGTATAACGGACCAACACACAAAACTGTGTGTATCCATGAACGTTTATAGTCGAGTTAATACAGTTTAGTGAGCATTACTCATAAACGCGGATGGCAAAAAAAAATTACAAAGACCCGAGTGACGTCAACTGCATACTGTCTATAATGATTAAATGAATTAAATGCTGGTACGTAACAAGCCTTGTGCGGCTATGTGGTCTAGTGGTATGACCGGAAGGTCCCGGGTTCGAGCCTCGTGCTCTTTACTCACATTCTCTCACCGTATTCAGGTGTAAAATGAGTAACTGGCCGTTAGCAGCGTTGTCTTTGTCCGAAATATTGTAATATCGCCTTATAGGCGTTATGTCCCGTCCTACATGATAAATGTTGCTGTTGACAAGGAGCCCTTTTAAAGCGCTTTGAGCACATTTAGTGGATATTGCTCTATGTAAAGCTCAATTTAAAAAAAATAATCATAATTTACTCAGAAATTTAGCGGGTTCTTCAGTAGTGTACTATACAGATCATACATCTTTTCTTCGGCTTGTAACAACATGTTTGTAACCTTGCATTTAGCAACAGTGAATTTAACAATATAGATAGTATGCGCTTGGCTAAGAAGCTCATAACATTGCCATCCGGAAGTATAACGGACCAACAAACAAAACTATGTGTAACCATGAACTTTTATTGTCTGGTTAATACAGTTCAGTGAGAATAACTCCCAAACGCGGATGGCAAAATATAACAACAAAGGCTTGAATGACGTCATCTTCGAACTATCTATAGATCTACATTTTCATGACACGAGTAACAATATGTGCGGCTAGGTGGTCTTGTGGTGTGAAACTCGCTTTCCGGTCGGAAGGTCCTGGGTTCGAGCCTCGCTCGGCGCATAGGTGAGTCCTTGGAAAAGGCTCTTAACTCACATTCTCTCCCCGTACTCAGGTGTAAAATGACTACCTGGCCGTCAACAGCGTTGTCTCTGTCCTAAACAATTGTAATATCGCCAAACAGGAGTCATGTCTCATCCTTCATGTTAAGTATTGATGTTGGCCAGGGACCCCCTGTAAAGCGCTTTGAGGACGTTTAGTGGTTTTGCGCTATGTAAAAGCTCAATTAATGTTAAAAAATGAGCGGATGTGAAACAACACTTATAGATAGTTCGAAGATGACGTCACTCAGGTCTTTGTTATTGTTTTTTGCCATCCGCGTTTATGAGTAATGCTTACTGAACTGTATTAGCCTGACTATAAACGTTCATGGATACACATAGTTTTGTGTGTAGGTCCGTTATACTTCCGGTTATGAGCTTCTTAGCCAAGCGCATACTATCTATAGCGGGACAAAACATTACATTTTATTCAAAAAGCTCATGTTATCAATGCAAAATCCCAATCATTTCTTTCATACACAAAACACTGACACAACACGAAGACACGGTGACCGACAGAGGGTCACCGTTGGAACAGATACAATTTAGATGACAGCATGATGGTACATCCTTACGTCATCCGGCATCTGTGACCTCAGAGGACACTGGTGAGGACTGGGACCAAAAAAGGCTTGCGAGGTAACCGAGGTAACCGAGGTGGAAACTGTCCCAAATAATAAAAAAAAGGATGGATAAAAATTTATTACAATACAATCTTATTTGAGTACTAGTCAATAGGCAATGTGTGGCTATGTGGTCTAGTGGTATGACACTCGCTTTCGGATTGGAAGGTCTGGGTTTGAGCCTTACGCTCGGCGCATAGTTGAGTCCTTGGAAAAGGCTCTTTACTCACATTCTCTCACCGTACGCAGGTGTAAAATGAGTACCTGGCCGTTAACAGCGTTGTCTTTGTCCGAAAAATTGTAATATCGCCTAACAGGCGTCATGTTCCGTCCTACATGTTAAATTTGCTGTTGACCAGGGACCCCTTGTAAAGTGCTTTGAGCACATTTAGTGGATATTGCGCTATATAAAACTCAATGATTTTGTAATTATTCTATTAATGATGGGAATTTTATGACATAAAAATGATATTACCTTATGGTCCATTTAGACGTACAGACTTTTCGTACACGGTCTGACAGTAGCCATCTTTAACTTATAGCCTGACACACGAGAACCCAATAGGACTTGTACTTTGACGTCATTTTTAAGGTTTGTGCAGCTCCAAATGAGTTGTCGTAAGTAGTACTAAAGGAAACGTGATCGCATTGGTTGAACTATTGAATACAACTCACGATTTGATTTCAATTCAAGCCAAAGACTTGTCTTTTGACGTCATTTTTATGTCAGTGTCAGGCTATAGATAGAATGCGCTTGGCCAAGGAGTTCACAACATTGCCATCCGGAAGTATAATGGACCAACACACAAACTCTGTGTAACCATGAACTCTTATAGTCTGGTTAATACAGTTTAGTGAGAACAACTCACAAACGCGGATGGCAAAAACAATAACAAAGGCCTGAGTGACGTCATTTGCATACTATCTATAAGTTTACGAACATAGATTAGACGCTGTGGATGTGGGTCACCGTGAATATGTTCGACGAGAGAAGTTCCGTTTAGACGTACAGTCAATACGCTTCAACAGTCGTCACGTCACTTCCCTCGTAATGACGCATGGTAGCTTAGCAACTGGCTCTAAACTATCGGAAAAATGGCAGACGCCCTTATGAAATATTTCTCTGGCGAGCAAAAAAGCGTATCCAGAGGGAAAAAAAACACATAAATTTTATCATGTTTTGACTTTTACACATTCTGATCACAAGACATGTGAAAAGTTCTACCAGCTTGGAGAATAAAAAGTAATGATTATCTTTGTTTAGAACCAAGATGGCCGCCGTTGCCGGGCGGCGGGAATCGAATTATTCACAATTTGTGGAAATCCGTTGGATCGTGTACATCTAAACGGGCCATAAGAGGCGATAAAGTCTTTATGAAATGGATACTTTGATGCCTTGTAACCTGCTTTGGGGATGGACGAAGCATTGTGAATCTCATTGAGCATTGCGAAGTCGTGGAAGGGCACTGTACAAATGTTTATAATTACAATTAGCCAGTAGATTTTTGACCAATCAAAACATGAAATTCGTGACACATCTTCACACGTGCTCGGACAAACATAGTTGTTTGCTTATAAACAACAACGTGAAAGAAATCGACCTCTATCTTATCGTTGTTATTGATTTTATACCACCCAATAGGTGACCGGGTATCAAACGGATTTCTCGACCATACTGTTAACGTTTAAGTTTATACTAGTTTTCTGTGTTGGTTCTATTCAAAGTATGCGCTTGGCTAAGAAATTCACAACATTGCCATCCGGAAGTATAACGGACCAACACACAAAACTATGTGTAACATTGAATGTTTATAGTCTGGTTAATAAAGTTTTGTATAATTACTCATAAACGCGGATGACAAAAAGCAGTAACATAGACCTGACTGACGTCAACTTCATACTATCTATTGATAAAGCGGTAGAACAGTGGGTATTTTACTTAGACACATACCATCGATAGAAAAATCTGTGTAGATTGCTATGTGTACCAATCACTGTCATTGTTTACATTATGGCGACTGTCCGAAAGACGTGGCTATCTAAGCGTCGATTACTTAACGATTATGTTTATAGATAGAACGAAATTGACGTCCCGTCTCATGTCTTTGTTATTGTTTTTTTGCCGTCCACGTTTATAAGTACTTCTCACTGAACTGTCTGAACCAGACTATAAAAGATCATGGTTACACATAGTTTTGTGTGTTAGTCCATTATACTTCCGGATGGCAATGTTGTGAGCTTCTTAGCCAAGCGCATACTATCTATACAGGTAGTTCTCAATAAATTATATCAATCAGACTACACATAAGTATAAGGTTACACATTGTTTTGTCTTGCTACATTTTATGCGATGGCGGATGGTTTGAGTTTTTTTTTTAGATAAACGCAATGCATCAACTGATAGTTTGCAATTTAATCAACTGCTCACGGGTTCTTACATTCAAAAAGTACTAACAATTACAAATTACAAATTACTCAGTATAGATAGTATGCGCTTGGCTAAGAAGCTCATAACATTGCCATCCGGAAGTATTACGGACCAACACACAAAACTGTGTGTATCCATGAACGTTTATAGTCGGGTTACACAGTTCAGTGAGCATTACTCATAAACGCGGATGGCAAAAAACAATAACAAAGACCTGAGTGACGTCATCTTCGAATTATCTTTTGGAGATTATATGAAAATATGGAGACACGAAACCGAGGGGCTCCCTCCGTATGTTGATGTTCCATTTCAACTCGGTAAACATGGCATTCGTGTATAGATAGTATGCAGATGACGTCACTCAGGCCTTTGTTATTGTTGTTGCCATCCGCGTTTGTGAGTTGTTCTCACTAAACTGTATTAACCAGACTATAAAAGTTCATGGTTACACAGAGTTTGTGTGTTGGTCCGTTATACTTCCGGATGGCAATGTTGTGAACTCCTTGGCCAAGCGCATTCTATCTATCGATTGAGTATTAAATAAGATAGATACACACCATTTGTTCACGCTATATCAATCGTACAAATACACAAACGTTTAGAAATTATTATTATTATTATTATTATTATTATTATAATTATTATTATTATTATTATTATATTATTATTATTATTATTATTATTAATTATTATTATTATTATTATTATTATTATTATTATTATTATTATTATTATTATTATTATTATTATTATTATCATTATTATTATTATATTATCATCATCATCATACATCATTATTATTTTTATTATTATTATTATTATTATATTATTATATCATTATTATTATTATTATTATTATTATTATTATTACTATTATTATTATTATTATTATTATCATTAATAATAT
>NC_088362.1:14169358-14171858 GCF_034508935.2 Berghia stephanieae
CCATTTTTTAAATACAGTCATCGCCATCGTCGTCATAGCCACTACGACCGCCACTATAATCATCATCATCATCATCATCATCATCATCATCATCATCATCATCATCATCATCATCATCATCATTATTATTATTATTATCATCACCATGATCATTATCATTATCATCATCATCATCATCATCATCACCATCATCATCATCATCATCATCATCATCATCATCATCATCACCATCATCATATAAAAGTAAATGTCCATTTTGACATCTGTTATATAATGACCCCATCACTGTTAATTGACACTCAATTGCATTGTTTTGGTGGTGTTTTGCTAGTTTCTGCATTTAGTCCAAAGCGGCTTTTTAACTTATTTTGCCACAGTTTTCCATCTTTTTGTGTCACTTCTCAAAATTAGACGAATTAGTTATAACTGAATGGATGGCTAATAAAACAAGTAACCCCACAAGTTTGTATGGTTAATATAACGTTTGATTGACCCACACACTCGTGCCCATCAGTTAGTGTACCGAAAGTCGTAAACTTGAGTGGCTCTTTTATTTTCTTTCAGGCTTTTCCGTAGATTGAGCTTTTTAAAAAACATGTGAGCTTTTATATAGCGCAATATCCACAAAACGTACTCAACGCGCTTTGCAAGGGGTCCCCGGCCAACAGCAACATTTAACATTTAGTAGGGCGGGACATGACGCCTGTAAGGCAGGCAATATTACAGTTTTTTTTCGGACGGAGACAACGCTGTTAGCAGCCAGGTACTCATTTTACACCTGAGTAAGTTGAGAAAATGTGAGTAAAGAGACTTCTCCAAGAACTCAACTATGCGCTGAGCGAGGCTCGAACCCAGGACCTCCCAATCAGAAAGTGAGTGTCATACCACTTGACCACTTAGCCGCACAGATCCGTATTATTCCTAAATATGGTAGGCAGATGGAATAGGATTCAATAGGCTGATGTCACGTCGCCCAGCAACGAGCAGCTTGGTTCTAAACAAAAATTGGTACTTTTTATTCTTCATGCTGGCTAGAACATTTTCACATGTTATGTGATCAGAATGTATAAAATACAAAACATTATCAAATTTATAAGGTTTTCTCCTCTAGATACACTTTTATGCTTGTATTTCATAAGGGTGTCCGCCATTGTTCCAATAGTTTAGAGCCAGTTACTAAGTTACCCTGCGTCATTAGGGGGGAAATGACGTCACGACTGTTGAAGCGTAATTGTATGGTAAAAAGAAAATTATTGAACAATAATCTTTTTATTTTAACTTGGACAATTATATTATAGCGCAATATCCACTAAACTTGCTCACAGCTCTTTACAAGGGGTACCTAGAGGCAACACTTGACATGTACGAATAGGCAAAAATGATAGGCGATAATACGGTTTTACACATGCGAGTTAAGAACCTTTTCCAGGGACTCAAATATGCGCCGCACAGAGCGAGACTCGAACCCTGGACCTTTCTGATCGAAAGCGAGTGCCATACCACATAGCTACACTAAATAAAACAGCTTCAACAAATATCAAATTACCAACAAAAAAGAGGCAATAGCGTGTCGGATTTAAAACTCTTATCCAACCAATAACGAAAAACAAAAACTTTAATCATTAAACGTTAAAAACATCGTGCGGCTATGTGGTCTAGGGGTATGCCACTCGCTTTTGGACCGGAAGGTCCTGCGCCCTAGTCTAGCTCGGCGCATAGTTGAGCCCTTGGAAAAGGCTATTTATTTACTTTCTCTCACCGTACTCAGGTGTAAAATGAGTACCTGGTCATTAACAGCGTTGTCTCTGTCCGAAAAAATTGGAATATCGCCTCACAGGCGTCATGTCCCGTCCTTCAAGTTAAATGTTGCTGTTGGCCAGGGACCTCTTGTAAAGCGCTCTGAGCACGTTTAGTGGATATTGCTCTATGTAAATGCTCCAGTTTAATTTAATAAATAAGTAAACATCCAGGCTAACGGCAGAAAAGTATTTGGCAAGTCGCGTCAGTCCGTAAGGTCTAAACGTCTAAATGCCTCGATACGACACAATCAAAGATGTTTTTCAAAATAAAAAAATGGCTACCGTCAACTGGGGCTACGGAGGCCACCCGGGGTAACTTAGGCCACTTACTGAAAACAAGATTGCTTATTTTAAAAGATAAATTACATGTAGCTTTAATCTTTTAAACAATTAGAACCCAATAGATCAAATAAGCAATCATGAATTTAACTTTTTAAAGCAACTTTTTTTATTCTACAACGTGGCCTAAGCAGCCCCGGATGGCCTAAGTAACCCCGGTTGACGGTACTCTCTTTACGACCTTCAACACACAGACTGACGGGCACGGGTGTATGGGATAAGTCATACGGTACCGTTACCGTTGTTTATAGAATTCTCTTTATCGACCTTGGCGATGATAAATACTCCATCTGTAGAGCAGATTCGTTTTTGTTTGCTTTTATCTTCGGTTGATTGATACTTCTAGGAATGCCAGTTTGGCA
>NC_088362.1:14174358-14189358 GCF_034508935.2 Berghia stephanieae
ATTGACATGTCTTTCAAAACCATAGATATGTCTTTCCGCTTTCTATACGTCTTTTTGAATTTGGAAAACATTTGTTCATTTAAAAATTACGACCTTTCTGACTGGCCACATCAACATAGTGAGCCATTTATTTAACAAATAATTAAATAAATAAATAAATAAATAAATAAATAAATAAATAAATGAATAAATAAATGAATAAATAAATAAATAAATGTTATATAGCGCCAATGTTTACACTAACGAAGAGAATCCGGAACTTAAGCTTCACCGGGTTTGATGACGTCACATGACCATTTCAGAAATGTATTTAAATGAGCTTTTATATACCGCAGTATCCACTAAAAGGGCTCAAAGCGCTTTACAAGGGGTTCCATGGCCAACAGCAACATTTAACATTTAGGACGAGACATGAAGCCTGATAGGCGATGTTACAATTTTTTCAGACAGAGACAACGCTGTTTACGGCCAGGTACTCATTTTACACCTGAGTGCGGTGAGAGAATGTGAGTAAAGAGCCTTCTCCAAGGACTCAACTATGCGCCGAGAGAGGCTCGAACCCAGGACCTTCCGATCCGAAAGCGAGTGTCATACCACAAAACCACATAGCCGCATTTACTCTTCAAAAAGGGATGATAACTGTTGACTTTCATTAATCTTTCAGGAAAAGGAACTAGTGGGGACCGTTAGGACCAAATATCATAAGAATTGTGCAAATACTGGTAAAAGCATGAAACTTTGCATAATGAAACTTCTTATAACAAAGAATGATTTTTGATATAGAACCACTCTGAGAGAGTTTCTGGTTAAACACAAGAGCTCGCTGAAAAACGGAAAAATTGTGGTATAAAATAAAATGGGCAACTAAAGTATTGAGAACGCCGTATTGTTTACATTTCTGTTCGCTGCGCTTTGCGAATCGGACAAACGACTTTATTTTTTGTCACACACCTCTTCTAGATCTATTATTATTGTTTAGCTTAAGGAATTATTCCATTTTCATGAAAAATGAACTTGATAAGGTAGAATAAGGTGAAAACATCTCCCGTTAGAATGATATTCTTTTGCTGTTATGACTTAGGCTCAGCCGACCGAGTTTTCCGCATTACTTACAGATATTAACAAGTTGGGGCTGCCAAATTTATATTTAGAGACTGCCAAATATGACGACTTGCACGAAATCACTTTTTGTGCCACTTTATCTCCGATCGATTATGTTGCTAATGTGAAATAAAAAGATACCGTGAACATTCAAGTTCATAAACATTCTTTACCTTATACCATGATATCATATTGTAGGTTTCCACTGATATTAATATGGCATTCCTCCTACATTGCATGACACAGATGAAAATAAATTCATCAACTGTCATTCATTCTGAATTTTACTTTACGTAATTTCTACTTTAGTACTCCAACATACAGCAAAATACGACTTTTCACGTGTAAGCCTAGCATTTATTCTGTCAAATTGGCCATCTGGCAATCATCGGTATGCGGTCGCAATATGTGTGATCGCTCGTGTAGGCGGCAAATGTGTAGAAAGCGGTGACAGTGATCGTTAGTCACCTTTTTTAAACCGATAATGATGGTACACTAATAAGTAATAAAAATATGATGTCAAAAATCTGGTTCCAACTCATTACAAGTGTAAATCCAGTCTTTCGGAGAACTGGATAGTACCTTATGTAATTGATATTATGGTTTCATAGTGATGTCATCTAATTTTCTAGTTTAAATATATGCTGGTCGTCATTAAAGATCATCTATCCGCGTTCTTTTACACCCCATAACCATAATAATCTTCCTATACATCCTGCTACTAAAATAAATATGCCACCTTATGATTCAATATGTAACCTAATCATTATTAGTCCTCCGAAGGACTGGTTACATACACATTTCCAAGGAGTTTGGAACTGGAAGGGCTAAAGGTGTGACGTCACAACTTCTCTGCCCTATTACTACTAAAGTGTAGTGATAAGAATTATGCCGTGCAAATCGGTTGTATTAATTTGTTTCGAGCTACTTTTTGACAGAGTAATATACTTTATCGAGGTCTGCATTTACTCCACAATCAACTGATACTGATACAATCATTATTAAACTATGGTTATGAGTTTTTGTCCGATGACAGGCAAAGAACGCCAATCATGGAAGGTGTACTAAATTATTGCAGAGATTGTCACAATGGCAAAACAAATTTTCAATGAAATGATTGATCAAACTAAATGCGCCATATGCCAAAATGATAGCCAGGAACATTTGGAGTGCCCTACCAAAACTATCTCTATAGTTCTCTCTATTAAGACGTGCTATTTAGGGTTACAAAACAGTTGAAGCAACAACAGATGAATTTTTGTGATGCACCTTGCCGAGGAATAAGGGTTTTAAGTTTTCTTCGTGGGTGAAGGTTCTGGCACTGCTTCTACTCTCACACACCATGCCTTAGTGTGGCATAATGGAGAGAAAGATAAAGTGAGTAAATGTGACGCTTAAGGAAACAACACAAAACAAACATATGTCATGTCGGGCCTAAACTTCCATGATGAATAC
Source organism: Berghia stephanieae (assembly GCF_034508935.2). Lineage (NCBI taxonomy): Eukaryota > Metazoa > Mollusca > Gastropoda > Nudibranchia > Aeolidiidae > Berghia > Berghia stephanieae. The sequence goes on from NC_088362.1 coordinate 14,176,915, forward strand.
ACGGCAATAGCGCCAGCAGCAGTGATAGAAAATATATACTGAGCCCAGCAGGCGCTTATCTGACGTGCAGTTCCTTTCCTGTAGCTGAACTCAAAAGCTGTACGGGATTTAGACAATGGAGCTTAATGAGGAAATAAAACTGGTTGCGGAAAGAATTGGATTCAGTAGTCTGATGTCACGCCGCCAGGCAACGGCGGCCATCTTGGTTCTAAACAAAGAAAATCATTACTTTTTGTTCTTCATGCTGGCTAGAACTTTTCATTCCCTTTTCATATGCCTTTTGATCAGAATGTGTAAAAGTCAAAACATGATCATATTTATGTGTTTATTTCCTCTGGAAGCGTTTTTATGCTAGCCGGAGAAATATTTCATACGGGGTGCGCCATTGTTCCGATAGTTTAGAGCCAGTGTTACTAAGTTACCATGCGTCATTAGGAAGGAAGTGACGTTACGACTATTGAATTCTATTGCGGATGCAGTCCTACAATCCAAATTGATGTAAGTGCCGGAGGCATATACACAATACCACGGCAATTGGTTTCTTGCCTTTTTTCTCATTGTGAGAAGAGTCTTCAAGACGGAAGCTGGGACATGAATCGGGTCAATTCGAAAATATCTAGGAAAAAGAATATCTGGAAAGCAACCTGGTATTTATAAATTGTCAGAGATTGGGACATTTTACATGGCTTCTAGCTGTTTAATTGAATAAATGAGAGTAAAAAAGGTCATACAACCAGGTTGTATTAACCATTTTTTATTCCTGTGAATCTTCTAAAGGAGGGGATATTACTTTATTTTTAAAGAGGATATTTCTAGATTATTTAACTCAACAGTGTGGGTACGGGGTGCTATAAATATAATGGCTACTCTAAATAAGACAAGATTGAACACCAAACATAACCCTTTGAAGGCAGTTTTGGAGCCATGTAAGACTCCATGCTCATCTCTCTCATGCTCAAATGACTATTGTGAGTAGCTATATTGATGGTGATGTCATTGTTAGTCCTGATGAATATATACCGCTCAGTCAACTCATGTTAAATTAATTAGAAAGAGCAATGCCAGATAAGTCATTGGAGACAAAGCAAAACGTGATATCACAAAGCTCAAATTACCATTACCACTGTGTAGTAGAGTAAAGGTGCGTGCTTTAACCTATTCAAAAGGTGTAGTCATCACTTCACATAAATTGGTAATTTGCATTTCCTCCCACTGAGTAATTGATCTGTCAACTGATATTGCCAACTCAAGTTTGTTCTAAAATTGAAAATGAATAACTTGTTTGTCTGATTTCACTTAAAAACAACAGCCAGTGACAATCCTTCTTCCACTACATCACAGGATAGTTTTCAGGTATGTATTTCTTCCAGCATCCCACCAAAGAGAATCTTGAGACAGTAAGATACTATTTTCCCATTCTCCATACAACACATTGATTGTATAATAGTTGCCCCATGCATTTTTGGACGTGTATGAGTTCTCAGTAACACGATGAAGCATAATTTGCCCAACCTGTTGCTTGCTGATTCCACCAGCTTTGAATCAAACAAAAGCAAAAAGAAATGCAATATGGATCCAACAACCTCACATTCTCAGCTTTCAATGCCAGATTAGTGGACAATGTGTCTTTGATCATATCCCATGTTAGACTACAACATGGTTACAGCCCAACAACGTATGGATTAAAGAAGGCAATTCACAGTCTCGATCCTAAACAAGTGCCTGACATAAGTGCCTGCTCCACTCACTTTTTCCGATCCTAAACAAGCACATGAGATAAAAGTTGACCAACCGTTTTTTTAAAATCGAAAAGCACATCCTAGATGGGAATGGTCGAACACTAACTCAAAACACTTTGCTAAATATCATTCAACCATTTTGACCAATCAATATTGAATTTCTTTGAGTTAAGTGTTCGGCCTTTAAACAATAGACGGAGATGATGAAGGTCAGCTTGCTTGATCGATTTTGTTTGAAAATATGATTTTATTATATTTTGTTCATGTTGGCTTTTTTGTATTGATTGAATGTATTATCTACCAAATTCAGCCCATTGATTAGTGGACAAATAATAAATACAAAGACCTGTCCACAAGAGACTGGTATTTCAGTGTTGTGTCATGTTCTGTTATGAATCGTGTGCTTTTGGAATTTTGTTCACTTGTAGAAACCATCGTGCCCTAAACAATCTTGTTTACAGGAGCTTTGGCTTTGGAGTGCCTGTCACAAACTCAGGAAAATCTGGAGTTCAAACCTACAGAGGGAAATAAAGAAGAGACGTTCCTGGCAACGGTAGAGTCAGTGCTTCTATATGTAGCAGCGACATGGACTCTAACAAAAGCCCATGAGAAGCCACTGGACGGCTGCTACACCCGTATGCTGCGGGTGGTCTTCAACATAAGCTGAAAAGAGCACATATCAAATGAAAAGCTTTACAGTGACCTCCCCCCAGTGACTTCGAAGATACAAAAGAGAAGACTGAGACTTGCGGGGAACTGCTGGAGACACAAGGAGGAGATTGCAAGCAGTCTTGTGCTATGAGAACCACCTGAGAGAACCAGAAACAGAGGCAGGCAGAAAAAAACATACATTGACTGCCTGCTAGATGACACATGAATGGACAACATCCGGGAGCTGCGTACCCTTATGGAGGACAGGACAGTATGGCGAAGACTTGTGGCTCATGTTGGGCGCCCCAAGGGGCGGCCTAAGTTAGTAAGTAAGTACATGAGCGTTGTCCTCATAATAGAGTTCAATGCATTGGATATAATCAAGGGACAGAACCTGTGACAAATGCATATCCCAAATACACATTTTAACAAGCACAACTAATAATCTGGGATATGCTGACGTCTTATGAAAAAAGTAGTAAGCAATTACTATTGTCCGGAACACAAAATAGAAACCGAATTAAACTCCGGCTCCATTATCCCTAAATATCATGGCTCATAATGACAACTACTTATCTAGTGGTCAGATGGTCAATAATGGGTGGTCAATTGGTCATTTAGTGGCATTATACATATTAAATAGGGAATTTCCATGTTTGAGTTATTATTATTGACCTGCTGTCGAGCTTACGTATGTCATTGTGATTATCAACTTGACTATCATATTTATGTGATTTAGGAAGAATGGTCATCTGGTCAGCAATTGGTCATTTGGTCAATAAGCTATAATAACCCTACGATTCACAATAAAAGGGAATGCTTCCGGAATTTCAACATTAATCTTATTTTCATTTGCAAATAATGTATATACTTTGAAATATCTACAAACAATAATGATTTTATGATTTATTGAATGGTCATTTATTGGTCAGTAATATGGTCAGTTTGAATAATTTGCCCAATTGTGGCATCTACTTTATACTGCAGTGCTGAACATACTTCGAATTCCATGATAAGAATTTGTATTTTAACTACAAAAAGGTTGTCGCTCATTCTGTTTTTATCAATGGTCATTTTGGTCATTTCGTGGTCAATTCAGAGCTGAACCGTAATAGGAATGTGTTAATTTGTCTCTTATCTAAAGCGAACGACAAATCCTTAAACGCATTTTGCCTTCAATTAAATTTTGAAGTATTTATTGTCGCCGATGTGTCTATTTTATATAGCAATTAGAGGGTTTTAATGAGTGGTCAGTTGGTGGTCATTCCGGTCATTTGTCAGGGTGGTTCTATATCCATAATTGTTTGTATGGCCACTCCCTTCGTTGTCACCAAATTTCATGCTTTTACCACAATATGCACAATTTTGGTCCTAACTGCCTCCACTAAACTTACGCACGTGAATGCAGTTGAGTATTAATAATTTTAGAGAGTCCAAGTGCTATCGAAGTTCACGGATCATCATTGTGTTCATTTCACTAATGAATAGACTAGGTGTTTCGTTTAGTTTTCGTTGTTATTCTATGGCGGGTTTTTTTTAAATCTTAACCGGCCAAGCCGGGCAATATATGAAATTGGTAGGTATCGATCCAAATGTCTACCGACGGTTTCTTGTCATAATAATGATATAATAAATATCGCACCCTTTCCGGAAAACATGTCAATAACAATTCTCAACGGCCATTCTTTTTTTCTTCTTTGAAAGTCTGCAAGCCTTTGAAATCAATAAAAAAGATTAATGTAGAAAATAGATATAAATAAACTCTTTAAATTGAGCTTTTATATAGCGCAGTATCCACTAAATATGCTCAAAGAGCTTTACAAGGGGTCCCTGGTCAACAACAACATTTAACATGTAGGACGGGACAAAACGCCTATTAGGTGATATTACCATTTTCGGACAAAGAAAACGCTGTTAACGGCCAGGCACTCATTTTACACCTGAGTACTGTAAGAGAATGTGAGAAAAGAGTCTTTTCCAAGGACTCAACTATGCGCCGAGCTTGAGGCTCGAACCCAGGACCTTCCGATCCGAAAACGAGTGTCATACCACTAGACCACATAACCGCACTCAATGGTAACTCTATAAAAAAATACCCAACCTATGACGTTAACCAAATTCTAATTAAATTATTACTTGCGGCAACATTGTTAAGCTGAGCGAATCATACTAGGAAATGTTGAAAGATGGCTGATACTCATAGGTAAGACACAAATTATAGTCTATCTATCAACAGGAAGACGTTTGCATACCAACTGTCCGCCATCCATTGTTTTCCCATCACGTCAGTCTGATATTTTATGATAGAATGGGGGGGGGGGGGGGGGGGGGGAATGAAGTGATCATGATTAGGTAGTTTTTGTTTTTTGTTTTTTTTTTTTAAGATTGAGGAAAAACTTACTCTCCTCAATGAAAAAGCATTTTTTTTAAAATAATTAAATTTTACATTGTCGTATTTTGAGAAGAAAAATAAAACATTAAAAAAAATTTGGCCAGACAAGTCGTCCTTCGAATATCGATATCGAACGATTAAAATGGCACTCATCATGTCAAAGACCTGGAACTTTCGTAATGATTTCCGCCCATGAAGTCCCGGGTTTAAGAATTTTTGATAAGTTAAATGTCTTTTGAATCAATAAATATTTAAAGAACGAGTTTTTTGGCCATTTTTTTAAAACGTCAAGTTTTAAATAGAATTGTAAGTATCATGTCCTTCATTGTTATTGCCATCCCCGTTTATGAGTAATTCTCACTTAACTGCATTAACCAGACTATAAAAGTTTAAGGTTACACATAGTTTTTTATGTTGGTCCGTTATACTTCCGGATGGCAAACTTGTGAGCTTTTTAGCCAAACGCTTATTATCTATAGAAGGAAGTGAGTTTACGTCACTCAGCTCTATATTATAATTTTATAAGCATAAAACCGTATCCAGAGGAAAAAAACATTATAAATCTGATCATGTTTGGACTTTTACACATTCTGATCACATGACATATAAAAAGTTCTAGCCAGCATGAAGAATAAAAAGTACAGATTTACTTTGTTTAGAACCACGATGGCCGCCGTTGCTGGGCGACGTGACATCAAACTATTGAATCCAATTGATGGCAAGGAGAGGGTATAAAAGACTATCTGTCTATTTTAGTAACCATCCAAGTTATATTTTATGACTCATGGGTAACTCGTGTTTTAACATAGTGCGTAATCGTTTACCCGTTTAATAAAGACATTACGTCAGCATCATCATACTTAAGCTACGGGCAAAACACTATCAACGCTTTCGTGATTTCGTCATTTCTATTCAGGTAAGTAAAGGAATGCAATGTTTGTGTATGGGAGAGTAGAAGTGTATTGATGATTATTGTGCGGCTACGTGGTCTAGTGACTAGTGGTATGACAGTCATTTTGGATTAGAAGGTCCTGTCGTGTGTGTGTGTGTGTGTGTGTGTGTGTGTGTGTGTGTGTGTGTGTATGTGTTATAGAGAGAGATAGAGAAAGAGAGAAAGAAAGAGAGAGGGAGAGAAAGGGAGGGAGAGAGAGAGAGAGAGAGAGAGAGAGAGAGAGAGAGAGAGAGAGAGAGAGGGAGAGTGAGTGTGTCTGAATGTCTGTGTATGGGTGTGTATGTTTGTTTACGTAAAATTAATAATATCAATGTAAAATGGGTATCGTGAAATTAGTGTGAGAGGGGAACATACCCTTCTTTGTTTATCTTTAATCTTCACTTGTCAGATTATAGTTCATTCAACATGTGCCCTGAAAAAATCACTATGTGCCTTCCATTTTGTATTACTTGGACCAGACCATGTAATTAATTATTTTTATACAATAACGAGCCTGTCCACATCGCTTATAGATCGAGATTTAGACAGCTGTGCCACTGAATTCTTTTTAATTTTTTTTTGTAGTCCTTCAGAGCCATTCGGCGTTTATCCCGGTTTCTAGTGCGTGAAACGGACAAAAGTAATTGTTTGCTATCATTTGAATTGGATGCTAGTCTATCATATCGCAAAGTACTTTCCGCCACATCTAACTGACTCAGCTATCCATTCACTGCTGGGTGAACAAGGGGGTCAGACTGCACCTGGGATTGATTTCGGTCCCTTTGCGTGTGAAGCGAATGCTATACCAACTGAGATATTGGGACAATATAAAGCCATCTAAATGAATACCAACGGCCAATATTGTTTATATATATATATATATATATAATATATATATATATATATATATATATATATATATGTCTGTGCATCCATTTATCTATTTAGCTGTCTATCTGTCCATCTATACATATACATCCATCGATCTTTTCGTGTCTCTTCCCATCTATTTATTTATCTCTTCATTACTATGTCTATCTTTCTATCTACTTAACTATTTCTCTATCTATCTATCTATCTATCTATCTATCTATCTATCTATCTATCTAATTATCTATCTATCTATCTATCTATCTATCTATCTATCTATCTATCTGTTTATAAATCGTTTTACCATTAATCTATCTATCTTTCTTTTTACCTATTTATATATTTATCAGTCTATCTTTTTATCTATCTTCCCTTATATCTAAGTAACTAACTATCATCTTTCTATCTAACTATCTGTCTATCTATTTATCTATCTACCTATCTATCTATCTATCTATCCTTCTACACATCTATCTGTCCATCTAGCTATCCATACAGCCTTCTCTCTATCTATATAGCTAACCAACCATCTATTCTTTAATAGGTCCTACAACTTCGTGGTCTCATCAGCGCGTTTCATCTTGAATCTTCTGGTCATTAATTCTCTACTGGCTGCATTCCATCCAATCACACCTTTGAGAATTCTTCCTCTCTTTCTCGTTCTTAATCAGACATTTTGAAGCATGTCTAACTTTCTTTCTACTCGGTTGTCTCAGTAAATACTACCTACGAATATATCTCACGGGGACTTCTAAATCTAAAATCAATATTTTTCCCACTACTTTGCTCGTTGCTTTGTTTTGCCGACGAATGGTCCTTTGCCCCAGATGTTGACTAAGAAAAACAAAAAAATAAACAAACAAAAAGAAAAAACAGACAAAAGAAATGAAAAGAAAAGCAAAAACAAAAATATAGAAAAACAATTCTTTTTTTTTCTTTTTGTCGGCAGCTTACAATTTCAGCTGCTCTAAAATTGTATTTTTACACAAAATAAAGAATAAGGCTAGGATGGCCTTCAAACAAAAGACTTTTTAAAAGTACTTTCCGTCAAACCTACATGAGACCTAGCCATCCAATTGTTGTTTATGAATAAAAAGGGCATGAAAATTAAATAACTTTCCACTGTTATAAACCAATAATATTTTATTCCAAATGTAGAATTGATCGGCTTATCGCTCCTTCACCCCTTTCGCAAAAGAGAATTTTAACTCTAATAAAATAGTTTTATTTAGATAGCAGATATTTAAATGATTGATACATTTGCGCTTTCTACAAGTGGCGTGGTATAAATTATGTAAATGTTGCTGCTCGAAGCTCGAAGAAATAAATAATAACGTGAAGTTGAATGTAAGCTTCAATTTAATTACAAAAACAGATCAGATAAACGTTTCGGATTTCCCCTTTTTCAACAAAACAGGATGAATGAAACACCACAGATGAATGAGATGATCATTATTTCATTCATCTATGGTGTTTCATTCCTCCTGTTTTGTTGATAAAGGGGAAACCCAAAACGTTCATTTGATCTGTTTTTGTAATTAAATTGAAGCTTACATTCAACTTCACGTTATTATTTGTTTGTGGTTTAAATGAGCAGTGCAAAAACAGATAACTGTGCATGTATTTATATATGCATTCATTTACAAAGTCAGGTAAATATGCATTTAGATAATGACTCTCGTGCCTCCAACATTTTTTGGATATTGAGTGATGATAAAGGATACAATCACGAAGCTGTTTATTTATTTACATATTTACAGATTGTCGTAGATTTGGATGGATTATTTAGATAGTAAAGCTTCAATTAACCTTATCCTGTCTGATAAATATAAGCTTTTCACACATTTGGCTTTGTTTATTTATCTATTGTTGACGCTACATCTTATGTAATCTGATCTTTGCATGCGGAACGCGGGTCTTGCAAATGATTAAATTTGTTTCCCCCCAACGGCAGCAAGACAATGTAAACACGACGTTATTTATAGTAAAGAAACGTTTGTTTCGGCTATCTATAATTAGTAAACTGTTGTCAATATTTCTTCAATAAGGAGGTGACTTTTGAATTAGAACTGCCAAAAACGTTGCTTTGAGTGTGATTGAAATAATAATGATCGTTTATCGATACTGTCACCAAAAATATTTACAAGTGACCATGCAGTCATCTCTTAATATTTTTGATCCATTGCCTTAAAGCGGCATTATGCTAAACATTAAATAAGTAGTCAAAAATTTATATAAAACTTAAATCAATTCATATTTTCAATGCTTTCTTAAAGAGACAAATTAAAAGTTCGCGATTTGGGTCTCATTTTGGCATCTGGTTCAATCAGACTTATTACCGTTTAGAGGCGAGGTGTCACATTTATCAAAATGATAAAGAAAATGCAGATTTACAAGGTGAGCAACGGAATTCTTTTTAATGATATACAAAATCAACAATGAAGAAATCTTCGCGCTCAGATTTCATTCTCCTTCATCATGTCAAACACACGTTTAAGCTAAAGACGTTCCAATTTATTGAATAATTTTTGATAGTTTCCCTTCCGTTAAATTTTAAAATGCGATAGGATTCGTTACAAAAAATAAAGAGTTAACAAAATTTGACGTGAATTTTTCTGTCCCTTTCAGATGGCTTTGTGAGATACACTCTCTGACACTTCCCATGAAGGAATATAAATAATAATGTGAAATTGAATGTAAGTTTCAATTTAATTACAATAACAGATCAAATGAACGTTTCGGGTTTCCCCTTTATCAACAAAACATGATGAATGAAACGCCACAGATAAATGAAATAATGTGGTAGTGGCGTAGTTAAGATGAATCATCTTAACTACGCTACTACCACATTATCTCATTCATGTGTGGTGTTTCACTCATCCTGTTTTGTTGATAAAGGGGAAACCCGAAACGTTCATTTGATCTGTTATTGTAATTAAATTGAAGCTTACATTCAATTTCACAGTACCATTTATTTATTCGAGCTTCGAGCAGCAACATTTACATTAAGGAATATAGAAATCCATCAAATAAAGGCTTGATGTCAACAAGAAACACCAATTTTTGTCCAAGTGAAAAAAATTGGGATTAATAAATTCATTTGTTCAAGGAAAAAAGATACAAATATAACTGAAGCATGGTCAATAGCGTAGCTAAGACTCCTCGCTACATAGAATATAGTTATAACACTTTTATTAGATTTTTGTTTTTTGTTCTCACGCCTCAACTCAACTACGAAATTTCTTGACTTTTTGCGAACGCCAGAGAAAATAATAGCGCTTAATGAGAACAAATTATATTGTTTTTTTTCAAATAGAACACATTTTAGAGCCAGTGATGGTTGATAATAATGATATTCTTCTGGGAAATTCGTCTTGTACCTGTCAAGCATCGGTGAAGAAGGCTGACCATTAGAATTTATAGGTGGCAGGTGAGAAAAGATAAGAGATCTCACTACCGAGCGATGCTGATGTTAACTCATTCCACTCGCATCGGTCATACCAATTATTCATCGTTCGTTCTATCCAGCAAGTTCTTATCACTGTATACTACAAGATATGAAGTGAGTAGAAAAGTTCCAGAAGACAATAGAGAATAATTTTTTTTTCGCGGTGGTGGTGGGGTTTGAACCTGCGACCTTATTGGTACAACTCCGCCTCTACCGTGTGAGCTATCCACGAATACAAAAATATTCGTATCAAACCCAAGTCATTTCTAGATCCCTCTCTCACCCACTTCTGGAGACCGCCGATTCGCTTTCACACAACTATCGCGAAGTTATTTGACCAGCAGTTAAGCTTAATAGCCAATATTCTCAACACAAACATATAACATAGAAACGATTGAGACATTGAGTATGCTCCGGTATGTGGGGTGGATTTTTAATTCAGAAAAGTGAGTGGAGCAGGCACTTATGTTGGTAACAACAAGATATGACGTGAGTAGAAAAGTGCCAGAAGACAATAGAGAATAAAAAATTATTTTTTTTCCGCGGCGGTGGTGGGGTTTGAACCTGCGACCTAATTGGTACGACAACTCCGCCTGGTAATTATTCATCATTCGTTCTATCCAGCAAGTTCTCATCACTGTATACATGCATGCACCGATGGTCCCAAAGTTTTTCTACTGTGGGATTCATGGATCAACACTGATATTCTCAGTGGAAAACTCTATTTGCATGAACATAGTGCTTACATAATAAATGACATAGGGTGTGAAATAATGTGAATCTATTTATCATAGATTATGTTCAGCAATAAGGCTTTGGAACTGTATCCATCCGCCTTTAACAAGTTAACTGCCATCTCTGGACATACGTGTATTTAAAAGATTTGGCCAGAAAACTCGTCCTTCAAATATCGAACAATTTAAATGACCCTCATCTTGGCGAAAAATCTCAAACCTGAGAGTTCGCTTATATAAATCGGTCGATATTTAAAGGACACGTTTTCTGTCTAAATTTTTAAATACGTGTCTTTCCAGTTCACTTGTTAGTTCTTACTTCCGTATTCCCATCTCTTGCCGTGGGGATTTTTTTTCGTAAATATCTCCCAGGCTGCCCTTTAAATTGCAGCTCTGATTGCCTCCAAACAGGAATTAAACCTAAACTGTGTGGGGTTAATAATCCTGCCCAAGGGGGAAAACAAAAGTGCCTGAAGAGGAGCAGGATCCCGAGACCTTCTTGGTCACAGTGCAATGCTTTAACCAAGAGTTGAAGGGTTTTGATCCTGAAATGTTCGATGTTAATTGTTTTAATATTTATTGAAATCAGTAGTTGGGAAAGTTCTTCTTAATTTGGCGAATAGGGAATGGGATTAGCGGAGAGGACGAGAGACGCATGCGCACAACCAACATGACGTTCTCTCTCTAATAACTTTTCCGCCGGTGACGTCACAGACTATGGGTGACGTCCAATCAAGGGACGCTACTCTTCCGCTAATCTCATTCCCTGTGGCCTACACTAACTAAACTCTCCTCTTTACTATTCAAAAATCATAAACGGTATCCACCCCACGCCTTGATTGAATTGATAATCCGTGTTATATACGACAACTATAACGCACTCATATATTATCATTATTACTGGACTACAAGTTGAAAAAATAATAGGTTATTACCACTTGGCGCACTTATCACGAAAACAAAATAATGACCCCCTTGAGCATTGGACCTCCAATTATTTTGTAATGTAATCATTATTTATTGCATTTTGTCAGAATATATAATAATAACATCGTCTGCGATGAACCTTCTCGTTGTCTCTGGAGAGATAAATCTGGGAGGATGGAGGAGGGTTTGACAGCTTAGTTGGTAAAGCCCTTGCTCCACTCGCAAAGGGAGCGGGATCGACTCTAGATGAAGTTGGGATTTGTTTTTCTGACCTTATGTGACCCAACGTCTCAAAACGGTATTATGTCGGGATGGACCAGATGCTTATAGTCAAATTAAAGTTAAACTGGTCAAAAATATAAAAGGTTGGTATTTAGCACAGTAAAATATGATATTCCTTCTCTTCTATAAAGCATATAAACTCAACTTAAGCATGATATTTCTGACTACAAATTCCATTTTCAGCATCTTAATCATCCCGACTTAATACACTTTTGAGACGAAGGGTCACATATTATTGTCCACCAAGCGGTGGTTGAGTAGCTGGGGATTTTAGATCTGACCGGAAGTACTTTGTGATAGAGTAGCTGCCTTTCTAACCGATAGCAAGCAATTGCAATTGTCCTTTTAACGCTAGAAAAACAGGGATAAACTCTGGCTCAAGTTGACCTTTGGCTATGAAAGGCCTAGTTTTATTTCATTGTACAGTGTAAAAAATCATTGTCGTCATGTCATATCTTATGTTGATCCAT
>NC_088362.1:14191858-14209358 GCF_034508935.2 Berghia stephanieae
CCATTACTACAATCACTACCATTAGGTGCTTTACTTCATCTGAAATAAGGAAACTTTGAGGTTGTATTTGGCAATGTGTTTATATATCATACTGTAGTTCTAATCAGTTATCTATTTAGATCTATACAATATTTAAACACAATACCAAATACCATCCCAATTCCCTTTTTTGTGTGCGGAAATTCCTCTTTCGGCATTGAAATTCCTCCGATTGGTGTCTGAAATTCCTGTGAGTCAAATTGAATATTGGCGTCTCTGTAAATTTTACTATTCTCGTCAAATTTTCAATGCCGTATCTAAGGAGTTATCTTTGCCCATTGATTTGACTGTGCGTGAGTGAAAACGGTGCCTCACTTCAAAGTCGACTTTCTCAAAACTTTTTTACACTCTCCCTACTTCAAACGGTCATATCTCGGCAATGAATAATCAAAATTTTATCAATTTGGTATTCAATTTTAAAGCATAAAATAAGCTATGATTGGGTACCAAAAACCCAAAATTGAATAATCCGACTTAATACCGTTTCGGAGGCGGAGGGTCACAATTTATACAGAACAATATCCACTTTCGTAACTCAGAGCGCCTGACAACAGCCACAGCTAACATGTAGGATGAAACATGACGCCTGTAAGGCGATTTTACAATATAACTTTCACGACAGACACAAACGCTGTTGACGACCACGTACACATTTCACACCTGAGTACGGTGAAAGAATGTGAGTAAATTTATAAAGAGCTTCATCCAAGGACTCAACTTTGCTTCGCTATGAAGGGGACTCGAACCTCAGACATGCAGGTCCGAAAGAGAGTCTCATACCAGAAGACCACAACCAATGTGTTACACCTTTGTAGTTTGCTCAGTTTAGCGACCGCCTCCATTGTTTGACAAATAATGAATGGTTGGATAGTCTTAAACATTGGGTAATGAAGGTCAAGGAGTTAGTAACATTCTAAATCCTAATACAAACCAATCATAGTATTCTACGGTGTAATAAAATAAGAGTATGTGACCCTTCGCCTCAAACAGGTATTAAGTCGGGATGGTTAAGATGTTGAAAATTGAATTTATAGCCATAAATATCAGACTTGTGTTGAGTTTGTATGTGTTATTGAGGAGAATGGATACCATATTTTAGGGTGATGATGCCAACAATTTATATTTTTGACCAGTTTTAACATCAAATTCACATTTTAAGCATCTGGTTCGTTCCGACATAATACCGTTTTGAGACGAAGGGTCACATGTATATTAAGTGAATATTTGCTTGTCGAAGTGAATCACAGACGGTTCCAAGATAGTGATGTCGCTTGTACGTGTTTCCGTACTCATGGAAAGTCAACCAAAGTGTTGTGGGTTTATGGAATCGAAGTGACTATTCTCATCCCCCTAGTCTAGGATGCTAGTCTTCATAATAGTAGTCCACAATTGTTGTATGTTTAATACAAAGGTTGTAATGCAGTAATTTGTTAAGTTTCTTGTGACAAGTTGCACAATTAAAAAAAAAATCAATCAAATCCAAATCGCAAAAAGCCGGCGACGTTTTTTTCGGTAATCCAATCGGCCGGGTGGGGGGGGGGGGGGGGGATGAGAATAGAGGCAGCCTTATGGAATGACTATTCTCTCTCCACAATGAGTTTATCCACTGATATCGGGAGTCTCGTAGACAATGCCAGTACTAACCACCACGCAGTGCGCATTGTCGAGTAACGCGTTTCGTTTATGTTTCGACTTAAAATTCTACTTTGTTGTCCTTAATATTAGGCGGTCGCCTTTTCTGCATTATAAGTATTAATTTGTCAACGAAAATATTATCAAAGCTAAAGTGCGATTTCCAAAGTATGGCTACTACACCTTTTATTTCAAAACATGTAAAGAGTTCCCCATGAACTATATATAAGATGCCCATAAAACATTCGTAGTTTTATTCGTATATATAGATTACATGCAATGCCTATTTAATTTGGTCAACTCTAGAGATCCCCTGAAACTCCTAGTAGTATTATAAATGACAAGTAGAAACGGTCAATGCATTTGTCTACTTGGTGCACTGGCATATGCGTTTTATACACCTGTAATAAAAAGTTCATATTATAGATGGAACGAACCTAACGCCACTTAGCTATTTGTTTTGGGTTTTGTTTTTTTTTTGACAGCGATTTTAATGATTACCTCTCACTAAATTATACCAATCAGACTATAAACGTTTTAGCTTACACATAATTATATGTGTTGGTACTGTATATCCGACAGGCTGGTGGTGGGAGCATTTTAACCAAAAGCATAGCATGTAATAATCATACTGGAACTGTAAAACATTTGGGTAAGCAATTTATATACATTTTTAGAGATAATGCCTTTACTGTTTTGAGTATATTTCTGCGTTTATTTAAATGCAAAGCAAATATCAATAGCGTTTAAGTTAGTATTTCTGGGCGCAACTACTGGCTAGATGTTAAAGAGCACTTAAAGAATTACAAAAAAAACAAAACAACAACAACAGAATCGCCATGTGTTTTAAAATGCATCTCTCTTCTAAATCCCTTCACCTTTTCAATTATCTTTCATTTAATTTGACCCGAGGAAACACATTGGCTTTTTACAGATACCAATCGTTCTTGGCGCTGCATTGCGGCTGACGTCTATACTATTTCATTATTTCCTTGGAACAAACCCTGATTACAGGTAACATTTGTTCTTGACATATTCTAGATGCATTTTCCATTCCAGTCAGTATAAATTAGGTGGTCAAATACAAATACTTAAAAGTAACACATCGCAGGAAGCTGGATTTCACAGCGCTACGCATGATCTTTGCTTTGTACCCAAAAGGTACAAAATTCGATGGACTGTGTGGTTTTTGAGCAAATCGCATCTATCTAGATCAGTTTGAATGCTGCATTGTGGCTAACGCCTATGCTATTCCATTATTTCCTTGGAAATAGCGACCCTGAATACAAATATTATCCCCTTAAGGATAAATGAAGTGAAAATCATTATATTATTATGAACATTATTAAGAGAGCTTTGTTGTGAATTGAAAAAGGTCAAATATAAAAAAAATAAGCCTTATTTTATTGCTTTATTGAAATTTTGTTGGTGAGTGAGGGGTGAGAGAGGGAGATGTTTTAACCCTCTCCTTACCAACTATAGGAAAATCGTAACATTCGTTACGATACAACCAACATTTTTCTTATTCAAATTTCTTCTGTGCATCATAAAATTAAAATAAAATTAACAGTGTGTTGTAGAGCATGTTTTTCTTAATAATTTATTTATCTCAAGAATTTTACTGCTATTATATCTGAGTGATAAAAAATATATTTTGTTTTAGTCGGGTGTGAAGTTTTGGGGAAAATTCTGAAATGGCAGGTAAGGAGAGGGTTAATGTGGCAAGGCAAAACATCGGTCAGTATGTGCAGAAAAAAGGTAATGTATCAGATCGTGGTCAATGCAAGATGTCCATTAGTTCAACATCTCAACCATGCATCTTATCTGTAACCGACACATGAGGTTGTCAAGTAACTGAAAAGAGTGTGGCAGGAAGCATTGATTAATTTGTTAGTTTGTCGAAAGGCCTGAATGCATAGTGAGAAAGAAAAATAAAGAAAAAAAAAAAAAAAAGAGAGAGAGAGAGAGAGAGAGAGAGCGGGGGTTGGAGAATGAGAGAGAGAGGGGGGGTAGTGGGATATAGAGGTAATGAGAAAGAGACAGAGTGATAGAGTGAGATTGAGGTAGAGAGAGATAGAGAAGGATAGATAGAGAGATAAATAGGACTAGAGAAAGAGATAGAGAGATAGAGAGAAAGAGTGATAGATATAGAGGTGGAGATAGATAAGGATGGAGAGAGATATAGATAGAGAGAGATAGAGAGAGAGATAGGGAGATAGATAGATAGAGAGAGAGAGAGATAAAGATAAAAGGGAAAAAGAGAACAAAAAGCGTGTTTGTTAGTGAAAAAGAGAGAATGCGTGTATATGTATGTGTGAGTGTTTGTGTGCGCGCGTGTCTGCATATTTGTGTGTAAGTACAGGGGGTAGACGTGTGTGTTTCTGTGTGGGTGTGTATGGGGGGGGGGGGTAAAATCGATAAGATTGAAGCGTATAAATCTTCTGAGAAAATAAAAATAAGTAAGCTGAAATTAAAAGCAAACACGGGATAGTCATTTCAGTTTCTTATTGAAACAACAGGGAAATGAAAATTAGCATTAGATCTGATCAGTTCTTAGGTTAAAGAAAGGAAAGTGCCTAGTACGACGAAAAAGTCGCAGAATTACGAAATTTTGACTCGTTTCAGAACTTTATGACTTTCTCTCATATAAAATGAGTATCTAGCCGTTGTCCATGTCACATAACAAGCGTGATTCTTGTCCTCCATATAAAGTATCACTGTTGACTTACGACCTACTGTAAAGTGCTTCGAGCAAATCTCTCATATAAAATGAGTATCTAGCCGTTGTCCATGTCACATAACAAGCGTGATTCTTGTCCTCCATATAAAGTATTACTGTTGACTTACGACCTACTGTAAAGTGCTTCGAGCAAATCTCTCATATAAAATGAGTATCTAGCCGTTGTCCATGTCACATAACAAGCGTGATTCTTGTCCTCCATATAAAGTATTACTGTTGACTTACGACCTACTGTAAAGTGCTTCGAGCAAATCTCTCATATAAAATGAGTATCTAGCCGTTGTCCATGTCACATAACAAGCGTGATTCTTGTCCTCCATATAAAGTATCACTGTTGACTTACGACCTACTGTAAAGTGCTTCGAGCAAATCTCTCATATAAAATGAGTATCTAGTCGTTGTCCATGTCACATAACAAGCGTGATTCGTGTCCTCCATATAAAGTATTACTGTTGACTTACGACCTACTGTAAAGTGCTTCGAGCAAATCTCTCATATAAAATGAGTATCTAGCCGTTGTCCATGTCACATAACAAGCGTGATTCTTGTCCTCCATATAAAGTATCACTGTTGACTTACGACCTACTGTAAAGTGCTTCGAGCAAATCTCTCATATAAATTGAGTATCTAGCCGTTGTCCATGTCACATAACAAGCGTGATTCTTGTCCTTCATATAAAGTATTACTGTTGACTTACGACCTACTGTAAAGTGCTTCGAGCAAATCTCTCATATAAAATGAGTATCTAGCCGTTGTCCATGTCACATAACAAGCTTGATTCTTGTCCTTCATATAAAGTATTACTGTTGACTTACGACCTACTGTAAAGTGCTTCGAGCAAATCTCTCATATAAAATGAGTATCTAGCCGTTGTCCATGTCACATAACAAGCGTGATTCTTGTCCTTCATATAAAGTATCACTGTTGACTTACGACCTACTGTAAATGCTTCGAGCAAATCTCTCATATAAAATGAGTATCTAGCCGTTGTCCATGTCACATAACAAGCGTGATTCTTGTCCTTCATATAAAGTATTACTGTTGACTTACGACCTACTGTAAAGTGCTTCGAGCAAATCTCTCATATAAAATGAGTATCTAGCCGTTGTCCATGTCACATAACAAGCGTGATTCTTGTCCTTCATATAAAGTATTACTGTTGACTTACGACCTACTGTAAAGTGCTTCGAGCAAATCTCTCATATAAAATGAGTATCTAGCCGTTGTCCATGTCACATAACAAGCGTGATTCTTGTCCTTCATATAAAGTATTACTGTTGACTTACGACCTACTGTAAAGTGCTTCGAGCAAATCTCTCATATAAAATGAGTATCTAGCCGTTGTCCATGTCACATAACAAGCGTGATTCTTGTCCTTCATATAAAGTATCACTGTTGACTTACGACCTACTGTAAAGTGCTTCGAGCAAATCTCTCTCATATAAAATGAGTATCTAGCCGTTGTCCATGTCACATAACAAGCGTGATTCTTGTCCTTCATATAAAGTATCACTGTTGACTTACGACCTACTGTAAAGTGCTTCGAGCAAATCTCTCATATAAAATGAGTATCTAGCCGTTGTCCATGTCACATAACAAGCGTGATTCTTGTCCTTCATATAAAGTATTACTGTTGACTTACGACCTACTGTAAAGTGCTTCGAGCAAATCTCTCATATAAAATGAGTATCTAGCCGTTGTCCATGTCACATAACAAGCGTGATTCTTGTCCTTCATATAAAGTATTACTGTTGACTTACGACCTACTGTAAAGTGCTTCGAGCAAATCTCTCATATAAAATGAGTATCTAGCCGTTGTCCATGTCACATAACAAGCGTGATTCTTGTCCTTCATATAAAGTATTACTGTTGACTTAAGACCTACTGTAAAGTGCTTCGAGCAAATCTCTCATATAAAATGAGTATCTAGCCGTTGTCCATGTCACATAACAAGCGTGATTCTTGTCCTTCATATAAAGTATTACTGTTGACTTAAGACCTACTGTAAAGTGCTTCGAGCAAATCTCTCATATAAAATGAGTATCTAGCCGTTGTCCATGTCACATAACAAGCGTGATTCTTGTCCTTCATATAAAGTATTACTGTTGACTTAAGACCTACTGTAAAGTGCTTCGAGCAAATCTCTCATATAAAATGAGTATCTAGCCGTTGTCCATGTCACATAACAAGCGTGATTCTTGTCCTTCATATAAAGTATTACTGTTGACTTACGACCTACTGTAAAGTGCTTCGAGCAAATCTCTCATATAAAATGAGTATCTAGCCGTTGTCCATGTCACATAACAAGCGTGATTCTTGTCCTTCATATAAAGTATTACTGTTGACTTACGACCTACTGTAAAGTGCTTCGAGCAAATCTCTCATATAAAATGAGTATCTAGCCGTTGTCCATGTCACATAACAAGCGTGATTCTTGTCCTTCATATAAAGTATTACTGTTGACTTACGACCTACTGTAAAGTGCTTCGAGCAAATCTCTCATATAAAATGAGTATCTAGCCGTTGTCCATGTCACATAACAAGCGTGATTCTTGTCCTTCATATAAAGTATTACTGTTGACTTACGACCTACTGTAAAGTGCTTCGAGCAAATCTCTCATATAAAATGAGTATCTAGCCGTTGTCCATGTCACATAACAAGCGTGATTCTTGTCCTTCATATAAAGTATTACTGTTGACTTACGACCTACTGTAAAGTGCTTCGAGCAAATCTCTCATATAAAATGAGTATCTAGCCGTTGTCCATGTCACATAACAAGCGTGATTCTTGTCCTTCATATAAAGTATTACTGTTGACTTACGACCTACTGTAAAGTGCTTCGAGCAAATCTCTCATATAAAATGAGTATCTAGCCGTTGTCCATGTCACATAACAAGCGTGATTCTTGTCCTTCATATAAAGTATTACTGTTGACTTACGACCTACTGTAAAGTGCTTCGAGCAAATCTCTCATATAAAATGACTATCTAGCCGTTGTCCATGTCACATAACAAGCGTGATTCTTGTCCTTCATATAAAGTATTACTGTTGACTTACGACCTACTGTAAAGTGCTTCGAGCAAATTTAGTGCTCAAATTTAAAAAAAAAAAAGATTTTAAGTTATGTGAAATGGGATAACCATTGGCTTAGATACAGTACGTTAAAATAACGATATGCCTTTCTTTTTATCTCACTACGATTATATATAGATTTCAAAACTAATATATTCTACTAATTCTTTCCATTCTTTAACGCAATCAATGAATACAATCCCTTTTCTGTTATCAACAAAAAACTACATGCATTGAATTTGTCAATAAGTTCGTGTAAACCACTATAAATCCTACGTTCTTCCCTTGGCATGCCGTTTACAGAAAGTGTTACTTTATGGCAGGCGTTGTTCTCTTATGTTGCAATTTCATTGTAGTTTTACGATCATTCCATTACACCAGAAAATTCCCTCATTTTTACAATTCGTCTTTAACGTCAACGCACTAAACGCCACCTTTGAATATGCAATTTACTGGGGGGGAGTTGGGTTTCTTTTTTGGTACAGTCAGTGTCTAATGCAAAGCTTAAAGAAAATAAAAGCGATTTCTAATCCAATGCTAAATTAAACCTGAGCAGTTATATAGATAGTTCGAAGATGACGTCACTCAGGTCTTTGTTATTGTTTTTTTGCCATCCGCGTTTATGAGTATTGCTCACTGAACTGTATTAACCCGACTATAAACGTTCATGGATACACACAGTTTTGTGTGTTGGTCCGTTATACTACCGGATGGCAATGTTATGATCACCTTAGCCAAACGCATACTATCTATTGTGCAATAACCACCAAACATGCTCGAAACGCTTTATAAGGGGTCTCAAGCCAACAGCATCACTTGACATATCGGACGAGACCATGGTGTCTATAAGACGATACTGCATTCCATTTACAATAGACAACGCTGTTTACGGCCAAATACTAATCTTTACACATGATTGCGATGAGGACATGTGAGTAATTTTTTTTTCTGGGAACTCAACTTTTTATCCGTCAAACGGGACTCGAACCTCGGGACATAACGGATAAAGTTTGTAATGATGACGGGGGGAGGCTTAGCTAAGCGGTAAGATATTTTCTTCAAAGTATTGACGCTGCTCGCGTGTCTAACCGTAGCCATCGTTAAGTTATATAGATAGAACGAAGATGGCGTCACTCAAGCCTTTGCTATTGTATTTTGCCATCCGCGTTTGTGAGTGATTCTCACTAAACTGTATCAACCACACTATAAAAGTTCATGGTTACACACAGTTTTGTGTGTTTGTCCGTTATACTTCCGGATGGCAATGTTATGAGCTTCTTAGCCAAGCGCATACTATCTATAGCCTGACACTGAAACCCCAAAAGACTGGCATTTTTACGTCATTATTTGGTTTTTGCACCGCCTAGTGAGTTGTCGTTAGTAGAGCTCATGGAAACAAGTGGTTCAATTGGTTGAACTATTGAATACAACTCACGATTTGTTTTCTTTTGTGGCCACAGACTGGCATTTTGACGTCATTTTTTGGTCAGTGTCAGGCTATAAGATAACAATGGCTACGGTCTGACTGACAGAGGAAGAGAGTTCCAAACTAATGACCATGCCTGGGTAAATGTATGTCGCCGAAACATCTAATTTTATTCAAGTTAATTTAAGTTTTTTTAAAAAGTTGATTCCTTTTTCTTTGATGAGAGGGTTCGAACCTCGTCATTAAACGGGTAAAGTACTACAAAGAAATATTACAAATAAGGAAACAGACACTGGTGTAAGGTACAAATCAATGATAGACAAAGAAGCGAGAAAAATATAAACAAGAAGAAAGGCGAAGCACGCGTAGGTTGATTTTTATTATGGAGATAGTTATTTTCATTTTTTTGCTTTCTTTCTACTTTGCCTTGCCCTGTTTCAAAACATACCTTTTTCAGATTATAAAAACAAAAAAAAAAACATTTTTGTACAATTTTATATACAATTCTTCCCTTGGACTCTGATCGACTAATTTTCCCTGATTGTTTTATTATCGCATAATGCATCGTTATGATCACATTTACATTAACCCATTTTGTTTTGTGTAGAAATTTTCAAATAATGCTTCTTGCTCGGCAAGTTCATTCTAACTTTGATTCAAACGAAATTATAACCCACTAACCTCCCAGTTTGGATATCTGCAAAAAGAATACGATTGATTCTCCTTTTTTAAAATGGAAAATTGCCATAAAAAGAGGACTTTTATCTTGAATGCGCCAAGGCGATTGTAATGGATGAGAGAAGTACCGTACTCTGGAAAAAAACCCATATTTTAAATTTTAGCCAGAAATCTCGTCTTTCAAATATCGATCGATATATCCTAATCTTGGCAAAATACTCTCAAACCTGGGATCGCGAAGTCCCAAATGTGACAGTTTGTTTTGTCAAGATGAGGGTCATTTAAATCGATCGATATTTGAAGGACAAGTTTTCTGGCCAAATTTTAAAATGTGGGTTTTTCCAGATACGGCAGAGCAGTGCTGTCAGATGACCAGAGTTCTTCGTAGCCAATTTCGACTTCAAAAGTTGCCAAATAGAACCAAACGTGGCCAAACACTACTAAGACTCATGAAAAAAAAACATAGGTTTTTTTTTTGTTTTTAAACGGACTAAAATAGGAAGAAAACTAATTGTTTCAATTTTTTTTAATGGAAAGAAAAATAAACGCAATTCTCTGTGTGGCCAATTTTGGCCACGTACGTGGCCATCTGGCACCCGTGGAAGGGCGGACAAATGGATCAGAACGAGAAAATGAAGGCCTAATTTGAAAACAATGAAGACCGATTGGAATTACGATGCACTTAAGATGGATAGTGGGTTTGGGTCATTACAGTAAAGTACAATAAGTGTAACTCAAATGGGAAAAGATTGGTGGGACTTTTTCTGAAAATTATAGAAAAATGAAGAAAAGCTGCCTGTTAATGATATTAACGTTATCATCATCATCATCATCATCATCATCATCATCATCATCATCATCATCATCATCATCATCATCATCATCATCCTCATCATAATCATCATCATCATCATCATCACAATATTATTATTATTATTATTATTATTATTATTATTATTATTATTATTATTATTATTATTATTATTATTATTATTATTATTATTATTATTATTATTATTATTATTATTATTATTATTATTATTATTATTATTATTATTATTATTATTATTATTATTATTATTATTATTATTATTATTATTATTATTATCATTATCGTCATCATTATATAAATGGCGTTTTAATCATCATTATTTTATCATTATCATAATTAATATTACCTTTACTGCTGATTGTTGCATCAACCGATTTTACCGAGAAGTAACAAACACCTTTTGTCAACACGGCATTCTCTAACATATAGAATCGAAATTTACCTCAATTTTTATGGATTTCTTTTTCGTCAATAAATTCAACTTATAGCACATAGGTCATCCCGACATAATACCAATTTAATGACAGTAGTTTTTCCGCTGTTCTATTTGTAAATGGAAACTTTAGACCCTTGACATCACTCGGGGGCAGTCAAAAATCAATAAGTGGCCTACTGTTGTTTTTCCCCTGTACTCTTCTGCCTTTGCAAGTGATTATCATATCCCTATTTTCACGGCGGACATGGCGGCTCATGCAACTGGAAATTCCCCCCTGAGATAAAACAAAAAAAAAGTGCTGTAACATGAATTACACAGTTGACAAAGTTTAAGGGAAGTGGTGCATGTATTGTGTTTTTGTTTTTGTTTTGTTTTTAAGGGTTTTACGGCGCTTGCAACACATTTAGGTTATATCAGCGCCAGTAAAAAGGAAGAAAATAGGATAGTAAAAAGTTATAGAATTACAATTAAAGCACCCAAGAAAAAGTAAGACAAAGGGGAACTGGGAACAAATAGGGATTAGATGTAGATTCCAAGAGCATACCACCAATGTACTTAGTTTGAAATCACCTACAAGTCTCATCCAGACACAAGCACAAAATCCAACAAAGAGGAACACACTCAAATGCTTGCATTATGCATTCAAAATAAAAATAATAATACATAACAGAGAGATGATTTACAAGGAAAAAAATATCATCTCCCAAAACAATAACTATGCATTTGACTGTTTCCCTCCCAGCCAGGACTCCGACCAGGGCCAGGAAAAAAACAAGTAATCTCATTCCAAGACAAAGGCAGAAAGCATGTTGGAAAACAGATATAAGGGTATAGAAGACACAGTATGTACCTCCCTGCCCGCTATGGGAGGTCAGGATCCCCACCCAGTGCATGTATTGTGTGATAAGAACCTGCAGAGATAGATCGAAAGATGAAAGGTGCGTGAGGTAAATGTAAATGAAGTGTTTCTGTATTTGTGGTTTATTTACCCTTCATCAATTGCTTTATAAGTTATGATTTATTTATTTATTGACCTGTTCACTTACGTAATCGTTCATTCTATTTTCATTAAAAAGCCATTTATGCTTGTTTCTTTTTAGGATTTTTCGGCCTTTGCAACACACAATTTAGGTCATATCACGCCAGTAAAAAGGAAGAAAATGGGATAGTAAAAGGTTCTAGAATTACAATTAAAGCATCCAAGAATAAGGGAGACAAAGGGCAATTGGTTCGAATAGGGAACAGATGTAAATTCCCAGAACACACAATCAGTGTACTTAGTTTGAGACCACTAAATGCCTCATCCAGACACAAGCACAGGTCCCAGCCAAAAGGAACACACTCAATTGTTTAGAAACCATACATATGTAAAAGGAAAAATAATACTGTACACAGGGAGATGATTTACAAGGAATAAAATATCCTCTCCCAAAACTAACTATACATTTGACTGTTTCCCTCCCAGCGAGGGTATCCGGCCAGGACCAGGACAAAACCAAGTATTCTCATTCCAAGACTAAGACAGAAAGCAAATTGAAAAACAGATATAGGGAATGAGATTAGCGGGGAGTAGCGTCCCTTGATTGGGCGTCACCGGCTGATAAGTTATTTGTAAACAAACTGAAGCTTCGCCTCCAACTACAAGCCAAGCGCTCCAAATACAAAATTTATTATTCATATTTCTTTACAAAAATGCCGTCAGGTCACCGATGCTGCGTTAATGGGTGCCAAGCAACCTCCCACAAACGAAATGGGACCAACATTGAAAATGGCCTCAGTTTTTTTTATCATCCCAAAAGTTAAATTCCATGCCGGTGATCAGATCTAAACGCATATCATAATCAACGTAGATCTTTTCTTTAGTTTTCTCCATTATGAAATGTTAACAAAATATGATGTAGACTACAAATTAAAAATAAAAGATGTTGATAATTGATACTAATAATGGCGATAGCGTCTGTCGGTTGTCAAGACGCGACTTCCAACTAAGAGGACGTCGCTACTCTTAAATCTGTCTTGAAATCTCATTCCCTATAGGGGGATTTGTACCTCCCTGCCCACTATGGTAGGTCAGAAACCTCACCCAGAAAAAAAACCCCATTTAAACCTGTTGTGAAAGAGGCCATTTTTTACATACTTTTTGATTTAAATAAATCTGAAAAGGTGTGCATCGATCAGTATCAGACACAGCAGAAAGAAAAATGCAACAACAACAAACAACAACAAACAAACAATAAACAACATACCAATAAATCAGCCTAAACGTTTTCACTTGTATTATTATTTCTTCTCTGTCTGCAACTTTGCCATAAACATATTTTCAGATCGTTTAGCTTATACCAGTGTATGCTCCCTAACTTGTTTTGTTTTTGTTTTAAAGGGTTTTACGGCGCTTGAAAGATTCCAAGAGCACACTATCAGTGTACTCAGTTTGAGATCACCTAAATGTCTCATCCTGACTCAAGCACTAAGAGGAACACACTCAAATCTGTACAAGTCACATTTATGTAAAACTAAAAACAATACAGTGCATAACAGAGAGATAATGTACAAGACAAAACAAAATCATCTCTCTAAACGCTAACTATACATTTAACTCTTTTCCATCCGGCCAAGTCATCCAGCCAGATCCAGGACAAAAACAATAATCTCATTCCAAGACAAGGTCAGAAAGTATGTTGGAAAACTTATGTATATACACAATTTTAATATATAATATATATATATATATATATATATATATATATATATATATATATATATATATATATGTAGGATTCCCACAACCCAGTCCCAATTTTGTCACTTCTTCGATATTTCATGATTTAAAAAAAATAAGTCATGGTTGGAAAGCTGTTAAGGATGTCAAAGAGTTGAATACATTAGGAGCAAGAAAATAGAAGGAATCTTCTGAAGCAGGTCTATAGTGAGGTACTTTCCATCAGACCTAATATTACCAACCATCGGTTGATGGACTGACTGTTCACGATTATTTTTTGGACTGCATCATATAAATGTTGTCATCAAACATCCCAAAAATCAGCCTGCCTAGGGAAGAACAAATTCTAAACACCCCCCCCCCCCCCCCTTGCCCCCCCCCCCCCCCCCCATCCCCCTTCAATCCCAATTTTTTATAAAAATTGCACAAACAAGAAAACAAAATCTTGAAAAATACCCGCAATAAAAAACATGCATAAACACAAGGACAAAAGAAAGAAGAGTACGTAAAACATTATTGGAATATATCCAAAAAAAATTTAATGATGAATTAAACATAAAAAATTCAAAATATTATATCAAACGCTAATTAAAATTGTAGGAATAAAGAAAGCAATAATGGATAAAGATACAAAGCAAATTATATCGAAAATAACAAAACATGTAACATAAATCCAATTCTTTTTTTACATTTATCTATTTTTTGTTATAAAAATGTTTTTAACAACTGTCAACAGTACGTAACTTTAAAACTATAATACTGATCCATGCTTAAGAAAGCTTTGGTATTTATCTTTGTTGCTTTATATTTTTATCTTTTTTCGTGTAGACGGTTACAATTAGACTTCTACGTTTTAATCAAACTTACAAATCTATCTATATTATGAATAAGATTTCCGATTTTCCCTAGAAATGGAAGCACAAATTTTACCACATTTCCGACACAAAAATAGAATGAAAAAGGAACATGGTGTTACGAGTATTTTATAACGAGATTTTTTCTTTTTAAAGCCCTCAAATCAAGGAGTTATTATCACTAAAACCTATCGATGTACATATTATAATATACGATCTGTTTTGTCATGTACCTACTGATATGTCTATTGAAGTATTGTTAAAATATAATATATATAAGTTTCTAAATTGTCTGATAGAACATCTAAAGTCATAATATTGCCTCGCCCTCTGTATATTGATATGAAATGTTTGAACAGACCTGCAAACTACTACCAAACATTCGTAGAATTACGAAATTTTGGCTCCAATTTCATAAGTTCATGAGCATCTCTAAGACATTAAAACTTATTGAAACTGAAAGTTAATCCCAAGGTGCATGAGTCGAATGATTTGGAAGTGTTATATTAACAACGGTGAGGGTAAATTGTTGATATATGACGTGAACTATTGCGACTTCTATGTTGATCACCTTAAAACTACGAATTTTTAAATTTTCAACTAGGTAGAGGTCTGGTTTTACCCACAAAAACGGATCTAACTGCCTTGGCTATCAAATCAATGCAGGCTAGGTAGGAAAAGGGGAGGGGGTGGGGGGGGGGGGGGGGGAGGGGGTCAGATAACGGTCAACGACACCCGGGAATGTTTGGTTATATTTAAGGGTTTTACGGCGCTTGCAACACATTAAGGTCATATCAGCGCCGGTAAAAAGGAAGAAAATGGGATAGTAATTAGTTCTAGAATTACAATTAAAGCACCCAAGAAAAAGTAAGACAAAGGAGAATTGGATCAAATAGGGAACAGATGTAGATTCTAAGAGTTCACAATCGAAGTACTTAGTTTGAGGTCCCCACTTAGAGGAATACATTCAAATGTTTACAAATCATATATAATATGTAAACAAAACATAATACATTGCATAACAGAGAGATGATTTACAAGGAAAATAATATCATCTCCCAAAACTAACTATACATTTGACTGTTTCCTTCTCACTAAGGGTATCCGGTCAGGGCCAGGACAAATCCAAGTAATCTCTTTCCAAGACAAAGATAGAAAGCTTGTTGGAAAACAGATATAGGGGATAGAAGACACAGTAAGTTCACCCCTGACCACGATGGGAAGTCAGGAAACCCACCCAGACACACCCGGGAATAATAACGATCATTACTGCATATGAAATAAGTGATCTACAACTGAGTTATCATGATCCCCGCCCTCGCCATTCTAAGTAATGAACAAAATTAAATAAAAACAGCTTTAAAACAAACAAAGAACAAAATACCGAACACGGAACGTTTCGGATCACAACCCTTCTTCAACCAAAATCAAAAACAAAAACATTGATATATCACTTAAAATTAAGAGAAATATTTAGCACGGCGTGTATCCGAGGAAAAAGGATCTTGAAATGACATTTATCATAGTATCACTTCCACATTCTACATTAGAAGAGGCTTACAATAGTTTTCAAAAATGTTATAATCCCTAGCCCTAATCACTGTTTAAACTGATATACTTCTGCACTGACACTATTCTAAGTACGTGCATCGAAATTTAACCCGGGGGTTTGGGGTCGGGGGGGGGTTGTGTATCGTTAAATACATGTTCTGTTTCATTCTATGATATGTCCATCAACTCAATTCTTAAATGATAAAATTATGTTAAATATTGCGATGATCAAAAAATCTGCTATAGGGAATGAGATTAGCGGAAGAGTAGCGTCCCTTTTTTTAAAATGTTGGCCAGAAAACTTATCCTTCAAATATCGATCGATTTGAATGACCCCCATCTTGCCTAAACCTCTCAAACCTGAGACTTTTTAAGGTTTTGTGGCTAAATTTTTTTAATAGATTTTTTTAGATTATAGGGAATGAGATTAGCGGAAGAGTAGCGTCCCTTGATTGGACGTCATCGGTGGAGAAGTTATTTGTAAACAAACCAACTTCAAGCCAAGCGCTCCAAATACAAAATATATTATTCATATTTTGTACAAAAATGCATAACGTTGATTATGATATACATTTTTATACAGAAATATGAATACTAATTTTTTTATTTGGAGCGCTTGGCTTGTAGTTAGTTTGTTTACAAATAACTTCTCCAGCCGTGACGTCCAATCAAGGGACGCTACTCTTCCGCTAATCTCATTCCCTATAATCTAAAAAAAATTTATTAAAAAAATTTTAGCTACAAAACCTTAAAATGTCTCAGGTTTGAGAGGTTTAGGCAAGATCGGGGGAATTCAAATCGATCGATTTCTGGCCAACATTTTAAAAAAAAGTATGATATACGTATTTATTGAGAATACGGCAATATTGTGTTTGAATAATAACAAGAGTCATTTTGGTAGCTTTTATTATTAAACATTCAAAAGTAGTCCTTCAGAGCCATTGGGCCCATGGATCTGGAGTTTATCCCCGTTTTTATAGCGTGAAACGGACAATAGCAATGGCTTGCTATCCTTTGGATAGAACGCTAGTATATCACAAAGTACTTTCCGCCAAGTCTAACAGACTCAGCTACCCATTCCCCGCTGAGTGTTTCAGGGGGTTCAGAAAAAAAAAATCTCGACTGCACCCGGGATTGATCTTGGTCTCATTATCGTGTGAAGTGAGTGCTCTACCAACTGAGCTATCTGGACACCCATCAAAGATTGAAAAGGGATATAACTACTTATTAGAGTCACACAATTTGATGATTGATATCACGGTCTAATTGAGAGGAATTTTATTTAAAAAACAACTGTCAACATTGAACATTTCATATTTTTATGTTAAATACAAACAAATAAAAAGCATAATAATAATAATAATAATAATAATAATAATAATAATAATAATAATAATAATAATAATAATAATAATAATAATAATAATAATAATAATAATAATAATAATAATAATAATAATAATATGTAACATGAAAGCGAAATATTCCTAAACTGGATAGTGCTTGAAGACCGCAGGGGA
>NC_088362.1:14211858-14271858 GCF_034508935.2 Berghia stephanieae
GTATGTTTTATTGAGGAGAATGAACACCATATTTTAGGGTGCTAATGCCAACAATTTATATTTTTGACCAGTTTAACATTAAATCGGCTTTTAAGCATATGGTTCGTTCCGACATAATACCGTTTTGAGACGAGGGGTCACATATAGTCTGCTCACGACTTCAATAAATGTTAGTGATTAAATTTTCTGGACACGAAATTTTTCTGTTTAATCTTTGTCAAATGAATCATCTAACGGACAAAAGTGTTCTTATTAGTAAATGAAGCAATAGGGAATGAGATTAGCGGAAGAGTAGCGTCCCTTGATTGGACGTCAACTTACTGAGAGAACGTCAAAATGGTTTTGCGCATGGGTCTCTCTCGTCCTCGCTTTCATGCCGCACAACCAACATGACGTTCTCTCTCTAATAACTTTTCCGCTCGTGACTTCCAATCAAGGGACGCTACTCTTCCGCTAATCTCATTCCCTATGGGAAAATTTAAAATGATAGAATCATATTCTGAAGACAAAGTATATTTAATCATTTATTATGGTTTTCAGCGACTTAAGCGATTCATGTCAACATTGTTAATAATTTCTTTTACCAATATAGTTTGTAATTTACAATGTTAATATTACTAAATATGAACATTGAGATGGCTGTAAAAAAAAAAAGTAGCGGAAAAGTAGAGATAAAAACAACTAAGTCAGTAGCATTGTCATTAATTTACTTAAAACATACTCAAAAGATAACAGGATCTTTAAATATTGTTTAAAATTGTATATCAGATTCATATTCAACAACTGTGCTAGGACAGTCAACGTTGATTAAATTTATTTTTATTATTTTTTTTTTTTTTTTTGTGATTGTATTTTGTTGTAATCTAAGTTTGGTTGGATTAGCATTAGAGTAATATGATAAATGTCTCTGCCCCCCCCCCCCTCTCTCTCTCTCTCTTCTCTCTCTCTCTCTCTCTCTCTCTCTCTCGATTTCTATCTGTTAATATATATATATATATATATATATATATATATATATATATAGAGAGAGAGAGAGAGAGAGAGGGGGGGGGGGGATAACATTAACAGCAAAGACCATGAAATGACAGCGCTCAATTCCTTTTATGAAGGGAGCAGATAATAAAATATTCTATTCTAAGTATTTTTTTCGTCATACATGAAACGATATTGTGGAAATGGAAAACTATAATCACTAAGAATGGTGTATATATATATATATATAATATATATATTATATATATATATATATAAATATATATATATATATATATATATGTTTGTGTTGTGTGTGTGTGTGTGCGCGCGCGCGATATGTTAATGGATTTTTTAAAATGATCGATTTCGGTTAACTATAAAGACGATGAAATGAACCCAGTAGTCTCAAATCAGTGTCATCTTTTGAGTGGAGCTGATGCCAAATTAATTCAATGATCAAATTAAGAGAGATAGATAATTAGCCCAAGTCTACTATATTTGACAATCAAACCTATTTTAGCATCTATATCATTCTGTTTGTTTGTTTTAAAGGGTTTTACGGCGCTTGTAACTCATTAGAGTCATGTCAGCGCCAGGAAAAAGGAAGAATATTGGGACAGTAAATGTTTTATAATTACATTTAATGCACCCAAGAAAAAGTAAGACAAAGGGGAATTGGTTCATAAGGTTCTAGAACTACAATCAAAGCATCCAAGAATAAGGGAGACAAAGGATAATTGGTTCAAATAGGGAACAGATGTAGATTCCAAGAGCACACTTTCGGTGTACTTAATTTGAGATGACCTAAATGTCTTCATCTAGACACAAGCATAAGTCCCCACTAGGAGGAACACACTCAAATGTTTACAAGTTATATAAAGTATATATTCAAAACCAAAATAAAATACTACAATGCATAAAAAAGAGATGACTTACAAGACAAAATATATCATCTCTCAAACTCTAAATATTCATTTGACCGTTTCCATCCCAGCTAGGGTATCAGGCCAGGACCAGGACAAAGCCAAATAATCGCATTCCAAAGACGGAAAGATATTGGGAAACAAATTAAGGGGGTAGAAGACACAGTAAGTGCTTCCCTGCTCTTATCATTCTGAACTAGTACTATTTGGAGAACAGCAAGAAATGAAGTGAATAGAAAAGTGCCAGAAGACAACAGAGAATAAAAACTTCGCGGCTGCAATGAGGAATCGAGCCCGCGACTTTACTGGTACGACAACTCCGCCTGGCCGGGGTGATCGTGACTCTACGGTATGAGCTATCCACGACCCCAAAAAAGGTCTCTTCAAATTCTAGTCGATCGAGAGCCAGAGTTCCCCGACTTCTTAAGGTCACGGGTTCAACACACAGAATCACCGCGAAGTTAGTTGGCCAGCATTTAAGCTAAATAGCCAATATTCTTAACACAAACAAGTAACATAGAAACGATTGAGACAATGAGTATGCTCCGGTATTTGGGGTGAATTTTTACTTCAGAAAAGTGAGTGGAGCAGGCACTTATGTTGATAACAGCAAGAAATGAAGTGAGTAGGAAAGTGCCAGAAGACAACAGAGAATAAAAACTTTTGAGACGGAGGGTCATAATTAAGGCTATATGAAGTTACTCAAATAAATTCTACTTACAATCCGTGAAATAGACCATTGCTTGACAGAAAAAGACAGTCTAAATCAATATTTATACGGTGAAACCGACGTGCACTCATTTGCAGGTCTACTTGCCCAATTCATTGTGGGCTCATTGTTGAAATGGAAATCTCAAAAAGAAAATGACCGAACAATGTTGAACTAGGCCAATAATTGCTTTCGGATGTCAGACCTGCATATGTGTACACGTTGAGTTGGGTGAAACCCATCATATATGGAATTAAAGTAAAGAGGACGGTCTGACATGTTTGTGATATAGAAAGAATGAATTTGGCGTCACTCAGCTCTTTATTTGTTCTCAATAAATTATATCAATCAGAGGGAGAAAGAAATATATAAATAGAGAGAGAGAGAGAGAGAGAGAGAGAGAGAGAGAGAGAGAGAGAAGTAAAATAAAAGAGAAAAATTAATACCGTGGATGTTTGTTAATGTTTGCCATGAACGGTTAGTAGAGAAGTAGGTCATGGGTACTTGTTAATGTTGCCATTAACGTTTAGAAGTAAAATAAGAGAAAAACATGTACAAAAGAGGTTTGTGAATATTTGTCATGAACGATTAGCAATAAAAATAAATAAAAATTAGTCGACCATGGATGTTTGTTTGTTAAACCCTTTCCTTACCAGCCATTTTCAAGATTTTCAATAAAACTTCACACCCAACTAACACAAAAATATATTTTTAACACTCAAACACAATAGCAGTAAAGTTCTTGCGTTTAATAATTTCTTTATCGAAACATGCTCTACAACACAATGTTCATTTTCTTTTAAATTTTATGATGTACAAGAGAAATGTGAATTGGAAAAATGTATGTTGGACCGTAACGAATGTGACGATTTTCCTATGGTAGATAAGGAGATGGTTAATGTTTGTCATTAATGATGAGTAATAAGAGAAAATTTGTACCACGATGCTTGTTAATATTAGGCATTAACAATAAGTAGTATAATAAGAGACCATTAGTACCACGGGTGTTTGTTAATGTTCGGCATTAACTATTAGAAGCAAAATAAGATAACATTACTACCACGGATGTCTGTTAATGTTTGCCGTTTACAATCAATTGTAAAAATGTAACCAAACAAAAACACAGTAGACCATATATATTTTATAATATTTGTAAGTAAATTTTATTAGTAAAATTGGAGTTTAAAAATTTGTACATGGATGTTTGTTAATGTTTGTCAAAAAATGATGGATTTGTTTACTTTTATATGTCATTGAGAAGCCAGTAAAATACACAGAGGAGAAAAAAAATATTGATGTTTTGTTTGTTTTTGTTTTACGCGCTGACAATGAAAAGGAAGAAATTGGGAGAGTGGAAAAGAAAGTTATATATTTACAATTGTAAGCACTCAAGAAAAACCGAGATAAAGGGGGAGGGTTCAAATAGGGAACAGATGTAGATTCCATGAGCACACTATCTGCGTAATTAGCTTGAGGTCACTCAAAAGTCTCCTCCACACAATAGCACAGGGTCCCATCATGATGCCTGCACTCAAATGTTTACAATGCAATTTAAACCCCCAAAAATGTAACATTACATAATAGAAAGATGATTTACAATGGAAAAATGACATTTCCTGAAAAATTAATCAACGTTGACTGTCCTAGCACAGTGGTTGAATATGAATCAATATACAATTTAAAACAATATTTAAAGCTCCTGTTGTCTTTTGAGTATGTTTTAAGTAAATTAATGACAATACTACTGACTTAGTTGTTTTTATCTCTACTTTTCCGCTACTTTTTTTTTTTTACAGCAATCTCAATGTTCATATTTAGTATTATTGACATTGTAAATTACAAACTATATTGGTAAAAGAAATTATTAACAATGTTGACATGAATCGCTTAAGTCGCTGAAAACCATAATAAATGATTAAATATTCTTTGTCTTCAGAATATGATTCTATCATTTTAAGTTTTCCCATAGGGAATGAGATTAGCGGAAGAGTAGCGTGAAACGGAATGTAAGCTTCAATTTGATATACGGAAACGGATAAAATGGACGTTTCGGGTATCCCCTTTATCAACAAAACAAGATGAATGAAACACTACAGACGAATGAGATAATAATATGGTAGTGGCGTTCTTAACAACGCCACTACCACCTTATCTAATTCGTCTGTAGTGTTTCATTCATCCTGTTTTGTTGATAAAGGGGAGATCGGAAATGTCCATTTTTTCTATTTCAGTATATTAAATTGAGCTTACATTCAATTTCACATTGTTATTTATTTGGGGTAGTTAGGTGGTGGGGGGGGGGGGATGTGGAGAAAGCAAAGCGGTGAATCGGTGACGAACTCAGGGGAGTAAGGTGAAGGGTGTGGAGGGATTAACGTTCCCCCACCCCATCTGGAATTTTACTCATAATAGTTACGATGGATAAATTTGATCTGAGTGGCCAAAGCTTAGGAGTGATAGACATTAAATTTAAAGAAATAAATAAATTGAGCTTTTATATAGCGCATATTCACTAAACGTCCTCAAAGCGCTTTACAAGGGGTCTCAACAGCAACACTTAACATGTTTGACCGGACATGACGCCTGTTAGGCGATTTACAATTTTTTCGGGACAGAGACAACGCTGTTAACCGCCAGGTGCTCATTTTACACCTGGGAACAGTGAGAGAATATGAGTATAAGACCCTTGTCCAAGGACTCAACTATGCGCCGAGCGAGGCTCGAACACAGGACCTTCCGATCCGAAAGCCGGTGTCATACAACAAGACCACATAGCCGCACGTACAGGTAGGGCGACTCCTTATTTAAACACAATTCGAAGATAATGCATGACGTCAAATGAAACCAGTAAAATCCGTTTCTGAAATAAAATGGCTGCCCTTTGTCAAAATATGATATGACTCGATAAGTAAAATAAATAACACAATTATTATTTGTTTTGTTTTGCGTCGTTTGCAACATAATTAGGTCGTATCAGTAAAAAAGGAAGAAAATTGTATAGTAAAAACATTCTAAATGTACAATTAAAAGGAGTTGAGAAAAAAGTAAGATAAGGGGGGAATGATTCAAACAGGGAATAGATGTAGATTCCAAGAGCACACAATCAATGTACATAGTTTGAGATCACCTTAACGTCTCACCCAGCTACCAGCACAACCCCACTAAGAGGTGTAGACTCAAATGTTTACAAATCATACTTAAGAATAATACAAAATAACAGTGCACAACAGAGAGATGATTTACAAGGAACAAAATATCATCTCCCAAAACTAACTATACATTCGACTATTTCGCTCCCAGCCAATGAATCCCACGAGTGTCAGGATTAAACTATGTAATCTCATTCCAAGACAAAGACAGAGAGCAATTGGAAAACAGATCCAGGGGGATAGAAGACACAGTAAGTACTTCCCTGTCCACTATGGGAGGTCAGGAACCCTACCCAGGCTGCCCTTTGTTAAAATATTTATACGACCCCATAAATAAAATAAATAGAGCAATCATTTTGAGCAATAAACGGAACCAAATTATAGAAAAGAATAATCTTTAAAATTAGAAAGAAACTTAACAAAAAAAAAAAAAAAAACAGCGTGCAAGAATGCCAATCAATAAACTGGTGAAAAAATTATAAAAGGTAGATTAAAAAGATTATTACACCTCCTTTAGTAATGATTAAGAACGGTTACTAGGTTCCTTTATAGGTCTATAATTGCGCGTTTGTATATTGTACCGTGGCTACGAGAGGTACTACTTTTTTAGGGCTTGGTGACATAGACTGCAGACGACAAACTAAGGGAAATAATCGATGATATAAAAGGACTATCTCCTAGTTTCGAAATAAGTATTTTTTGTCAAAAATGTATTATAAAACACTAGTTGTCCAATTTTCTATAAATTATCCTTGAGGTCAATAAAATAATTTTTTTTTAAAAAAGGTATCTAGAGTCTAAGTCGACTTTAGGAGTATCTCTATTTTCGTTTAATTTAATGAGTCACCAGCAAACATTCATCCAATCGTTGTGTATTATTTCCCTTTGTTTTAACTATTTAATTAGGTGACTTAACAAGCTATGGTGATCCAACAAAATACAAATTCAATCGCGCAAGAATACAATAAAATGGCTCGTCTATTAATTGCATTTTCTCTTAATTAAAGCTTCCGTTAAATACTTACGCAATTTCTGAATTCATTACAGAGTAATATTTGCAGACTGTTATCCTTAAATGAGAGGCGTAATAATATAAAATTTGCACTTTTATTGGTTTCGGGCACTCGATCTTGGTAATAGCAGTCATTTAGTCGTGCTATGGTCAAGAACTCGGTGCCGATAAATCAAAACAAGTTCACAAATGGTATAATGTATGTAAACGCGGAATATTTATTATGTACAAAGAACATTTAAATTTATATTAATTGCCGTACCAACAGGGCAGGGTAAATTTTAACCACCCTTAAAGTTATTAATAATGCGGACGGCTTTAACAGTTCGTAATTCAAAAGAAAACTGAGTACTTCCACTTCGCACAATATGGTGTTTCTGTTCATCTTATCACTTTAATATTTAAAAAAAAAAAAAAAAAAAAAAAGAACAGTTTCGCTTTAATGCTTTGTATGTAAAAAGAAAAATTCGGTTCTTTTACGCACTCACCGTTGGAAGATTCTGAGTTTTTTGTTTTTTTTTGTTTTTTGTTTTTTTTTTTTTTTGTTGTTGCTTTTTTTAGGGTTTACGGCGCTTGCAATACATATAGGTTATATCAACGCCAGTAAAAAGGAAGAGAATGGGATAGTAAAAACTTCTAGAATTACAATTAAAGTACCCAAGAGAAAGTAAGATAAAGGGGAACTGGGAACAAATAGGGATCAGATGTAGATTCCAAGAGCATACCACCATCAATGTACTTAGTTTGAGATCACCTATAAGTCTCATCCGGACACAAGCACAAAATCCAACAAAGAGGAATACACTCAAAAGCTTACATTATACATTCGAAATAACAAATATAGTAATACATAAACAGAGAGATGATTTATAAGGAAAAGAAATATAATCTCCCAAAACAATAACTATGCATTTGACTGTTTCCCTCCCAGCCAGGGCCAGGACAAAACCAAATAATCTCATCCCAAGACAAAGACAGAAAGCATGTGGGAAAATAGATATACGGCGATAGAAAACACGGTAAGTACCTCCATGCCCACTATGGGAGGTCAGGAATCCCATCCAGTGATATTATGTACTTATATATGTAATATAATATAATATTATATATATATATATATATATATATATATATATATATATATATATATATATATCATAATACCTAGATATAAACAATGGATAAGTTGTGCGATCGAGTCCTTTGAACGTCGTATGGTCGACGTCTGTATAAATTTGATTCAGAGAAAAATAAAAAGTAATTAACAAAATGAGTATGGTTGCTTCAGAATAACAACAAAAATACCAAATACGGAACGTTTTGGGCTCAAAACCCTTCTACAGACAAAACATAAATAATATAGAAACATGAACACATCACTTAAATAACGAGAGTGACAGCAGAGAATTATTTGCCGCCTATCTGATTTTTAAATAATGCATTCATGATTTATTATTGTTGTTGTTGTTGGATGAAGAGTATTTTTGAGCCCAAAAGAAATATTCGACGACCCGACCTTTGCGTTCCTCCATTCAATGACACCGCCCGTTTTGCTATCCCACGCATTCGTACAAGGCGGGAACAAGGTCCTTTACTTATTATTATTCGACAGAGAGCATTCGAGAATACAAATCATTGACTGTTTTCAAGAAATCCTTGAAAACATTTCTTTTTTTTATGTCATGTACTTTCTATATTTTTTTTTTTGTGTTTATGTAATTTAAAGCGCCAAGAGCCTCATTGTTGAGGATACCGTGCGCTCTATAAGAGTCTATTATTATTATTATTATTATTATTATTATTATTATTATTATTATTATTATTATTATTATTATTATTATTATTATTATTATTATTATTATCAAAACCTTCCGTATTTGGTATCATATTGTTCTTAGAAGTTATTAAATTCCTTTTTGTTAATGACACTTTACATTCCACTGCTTCCAGCAGCTTAGAATCACCAAAATAAACAAATGTCGTATTTATAAATAGAGAAAACAAGGCCGCATGATGATAGAATTTACAATGAAAAAAAAACCCAAAGTAATAACTAAAACAGATTTTACGGGTGGGCCGAACAACAACTCATCAAAATATAATTTATCGACCTTTTTGAAGTGGCTTTGTGAAAAATAGATACATATTGGTATTAATCGAATGATCATTCTTTGGTTTCTCGCTTTAAAACAATTATATTTTTTGTTTGTTTTTGTTATTAAACTTATTAACATCATATCAGCGCCAGTAGAAAGGAATAAAAAGGGATGGTAAAATGTTCTAGCATTATAATTAAAGCATCCAAGAAAAGATAAGACAAAGGGGAGTTTGTTCAAATAGGAAACAGATGCAGATTCCAAGAGCACACTATCAAAGTAGTTTGAGATCACCTAAAAGTCTCATCCAGACACAAGCACAGGTCACAACTAAAAGGTATACACTCAAATGTTTACAAATCATACGCAAAATGTAGACAAAAATACAGTGAATAACAGAGAGATGATTTACACGACAAAAAAATAGCATCTCCCAAAACTCTAACTATACATTTGAATGTTTCCCTTCCAGCTAGGGTATCCGGCCAGGGTCTGGACAAAACCATGTAATCTAATTCCAAGACAAAGACAGAAAGAATGTTGGAGAACAGATATGGGGGATAGAAAATTCAGTATGGGTTTTAAGGGTTTTACGGCGCTTGCGACACATTTAGGTTATATCATTACAGGTAAAAGGAAGAATATGGAATAGTCACAATATTCTAGATTTACAATCAAAACACTCAAGGAAAATTAAGACAAAATGGGAATCGGTTCAAATAGGGAACAGAAGTAGATTCCAAAAGCACAATATCAGTGTACTTAGTTTGAGATTACACATGGATTTAAATGAAAGGACTCTAAACAAATTGGGCGTCGTCCTCTTTTCGTTTCTTACAATACGAGGACTTCCGCCATGTGCAGAACGAGTTCCATTTTAATTGGTCACTGGGTCAAAATCTCAAGTGTTTACCTTAGATACCTCTTCATTCTCTATAAAATACTCTCGGAAGCCTTTGCGATTTTTTCAATCATAAGAGTTGTTATGATTTAAATCTTTATCTTAATGATAATGGTTAACTTTAGGCTCATAAAATTCACGCTACTTTTCTCTTATAAACGCTAATTCGTTTAAAACTAGATTCAATGAACCTATGAAATGAAGGACACGCCCCTTTTATAGCAGACGTTTAAGCACGTTTCACATCAAACTTATACGTATGATGTGTATGATTTTTCCAAATATTAATTGTCACGAAAAAAAATTGTTTCGAAATAACATAAAGTATTTACTCTACACCAAATTAAAAAAGCGTTTACAGTCAAAAGTTCTGAAGTGACTTCCGCCTTGTTTTTACACTAGTGTTGGGCGATATCCGGAATTTTTGATATCGAAAATATATCGAAAACGATATCAATACGATACGATCTAGCTACGATACTGATATTTTAACAAGAAATAATGATTATCACTTCCCTCGTTTAATGTTGTCTATGGAAACGGCGACTGCTATCATTTGCAGCTCGGTTGTTGCATTTATAAGCGCAACATGTATGAAGCATGATGGTTTTGTTAATATAACTCAATAACTCCGTGATAAATATCTGTTGAAAATAAGCGAGGTAAAATAGTGAAAGATAGCGCCTCACTTAACTAATCATCAGACAGGAAGAGTGTATTGATAGCCCAATCTTCCTATTCATCAAACGAAAAAGAGTCACTTCCGGTATGACACAGTAATAACAGGGGAGTTCCTCTTCGTTGCCTATCTAGTCAGATCTATGAGATCACCTTAAAGTCTCATCCAGAAACCAGCATAGGATCCCACTAAGTCAAATGCACTCAAATGCTTACAGAATACATCCAAAGCAGAATACATGACTAACAATACATAACAGAGAGATGATTTACAAGGAAAAAATATCATCTCCCAAAACTATAACTAAACATTTGACTGTTTGCCTCCCAGTCAAGGGCTCCGGCTGGGACAAAACTTAGTAACCCGATTCCAAGACAACGACAGAAAGCAATTCGGAAAACAGATATAGGGGGAATCGAAGACACAGCGTGACCTCCTGCTGCTCATCATGGAAGGTCAAAGGTTCCCGTCCAGCTCTTAGGTTTAAGAGCGGTTTTGTTTTTTTAAAGTAGAGGTAATATGAGATTATCAATGTTTGATGCAAAACCCCTCTGGAAAAAATAAAAATGTCTTTTTGTCAAGGTTCGATATAATGAGCTCTGAGGTGTTGGAGTGTATAAAATCTAAGGCCCTTTTTCATATTATTACGTTCATTCATTCACATGTCAGTCATATATTTAACAAACAAAATAAAACGATGCGTACTAATTTATAGTTCAGATAACCCGAATTGTTGTGTGCTCATTGTTTTATTGGAGATACTCTGACGGTTACATATTTGCAGGTCTGATAACTTAATCATTTATGGGCTCATTGTCGTAATGGAAGTCTCAGAAAATGACGCAAAATATAGTCCATTACTACAATGCTAAACGAGGCACATAATTGCGTCCGGATGCCAGACCTGCATATATGTACACGTCGTCCAAAACCAACGCAAAACATTGTATCTTATAATATCAAATCGAGCCCAACATTTAATTCGGTTATTCGAGTTGCTAATAGATGCACCAAGAAATAAAAGCATCTCAAATTATCTTCGGAAAAACTAAAATTGTGCTTCAGAAATGTGTAGACACAACTAAAATAAGAAAAATAAAACAAATTCAGAAATGATGAGTAAAGCATCAGAAAAAGAGTAAAATCAAACATGAAAAACAACTAAAATACGCGAAACTAAAATGAAATATTAACGACCATTTTCATTGATAGGTAATACGTTTTCATTATTTGAAAAGCTCTTCAATAAAAAAGTAAAGAAGAGGAAAAAGCGAAAGCAAAAATCGAAATAAATTCATACAACTTAGTAAAATGATTCTGAAACGCCTTAGAAAGACGTAAAACAAAGGCATGTAAAAAAACAATAACAATCAATGGTGTCAAAACTGCAAGAAAAGATCTATCTAAGATTTGCGAGGAATTAAAAACTGATGCATGGAGGGCGATGGATAAAACTTTATTTTCGTCCTTGATACACGAATAAAAAAAAAAAAAATAATAATAATAATTATAATAATAATAATAATAATAATAATAATAATAATAATAATAATAAATAATAATAAATTTTAATATAAATTCAAGCAATGAATAAAAGGATTAAATACAGTAAAATATAAAATCATTCAATGTTTATTTTGATTTGATGATTTAAAAAGTTTCCCGAAGTGGATTGTTGATATCGGTTCAAAAATTGTATTTCAACATCTCACATTCCACAAAAATATAAAATTACAGTAATTGTGATCCGCCACCTCAACCTGGCCATTTCAGAGTAAAGAAGATACCCCAAAAAATATTTTAAAAAATTTCGAAAAGATCCTTTTTCGAACATTTTTTATCTAGACTGGTCTAAAAAAAAAGGCAGGTTGGAGTCATAGATTCATTCGATTATGATCCTAATTAATGCTACTCGTTTAGATAAAAGACAAGATCCGACAGCCGAATATAACGTAAGAAAACATAAAACTATATATATATGCCCTTGAACATTCTCTGTGAAACCTCGCTATTTTGATATACACCTCAATTTTTTTGCCTTTTCTAAAACGTCAACTGCGCAGTACTTGAGAGCCATGAGGTCCATTGAGCCGGAATTTTCCAGATTTTTATAGCGTGATACGGACAAGAACAATAGCTTGCTACCCTTTGGATAGGACGTTAGTCTATTGCAGAGTATATTCCGCCAGAAATAACAGACTCGGCTACAATTCACTGCTTGGTGGATAAGGAGATCAGAAAAAAAATCTCGATTTCACTCGGGATTGAACCTGGTCTTTTGCGTGTGAAGCGGCGAGCGCTCTACCAATTGAACGATCGGGACCTCATCTTACCAGTTAATGGACTAATATTTGGACAATTTAATTTGGTTAAATCAGTATTAATTTGTCTATAAAATAGGCAAAGTTGAGTGATTTGAAAGAAAAAAAAAATGTCAAAATTCCAAACTCAATTTTGCATGTAAAGGGCTTCAAAGACTCTGGGTTTTTTTTAATTTGGCATTAAAAACGTCAAATTGGCAACCCTTAGGCGGCCGACAATAACTTAAGTCAATCGATGCCAAAATGTAAATCTGAAGTTAAAACAAATCAAAGATGCGAAAATTCAATGTTTTGGAGGGATATAATTTATTCTCCTCGACAAAGAGTTCGAATGTAGAAACCCAAATTTCATAGTTTGGACCTTTTGGATTAAATTTTAAAGGTAATTAAAAATGTGGCCAGAAAACTTGTCGTCCTATTATCGATCGATTTAAATGACCCTCACCTTGGCAAAAACTCTCAAACCTGGGTCTTTGCAAGGTCTCTGGCTTGGGACTTTTTGCCAAGATGAGGGACATTTAAATCGATCTGTATTTGACGGAGGTTTTATATTATGGCCATCTTATTTGAAAATACGTGATTTTTTTCCAGAATGCGACAGTTATCTGCTTAAGCATCTAGTTTACCTTGACATGATACCATTTTGAGGCGGTGGGTCACAAATGCAGTTCCAGTTGTTCTATTTTTATGGGTTTTACAGCGCTTGCAACACATTAAGGTCATATAAGCGCCAGTAAAAAGGAAGAAAATGGGTTAGTAAAAAGTTCTAGATTTACAATAATTAAAGCACCCAAGAAAAGATAAGACGAAGGGGAATTGGTTCAAATAGGCAACAGATGTAGATTCCAAGAGCATACTATCAAAGTACTTAGTTTGGGATCACCTAAAATTCTCATCCAGACACAAGCAAAGGCCTCCAATAAGAGGAATCCACTCAAATGTTTACAAATCGTATATAAAATATAAATAAATCGTAATACAGTGCATATAAGAGAGATGATTTACAAGGAAAACAATATCATCTTCCAAAATTAACTATACATTAGACTGTTTCCCTCCCAGTTAGGATATCCGGCCAATGCCAGGGAAAAAACCAAGGAATTTCATCCTAAGACAAAGACAGAAAGCATGTTGGAAAAAAGATAAAGGGGGATAGAAGACAAAGTAGTAAGTGCCTCCCTGCCCACAATGGGAGGTCAAGAACCCCACCCACACCCAGGCGGTTCATGTTTTAACACATCATCGGAATAACGAAATGAATTTTGTATACAGCGTTATATTGGTGCAAATAATAATGATTAATAATGATTTTTGTCTGGACGCCTCTCTCTCTCTCTCTCTCTCTCTCTCTCTCTCTCTCTAGTCTCAGTCTCTTTCTCTCTCTCTCTCTCTCTCTCTCTCTCTAGTCTCAGTCTCTTTCTCTCTCTCTCTCTCTCTCTCTCTCTCTCTCTCTCTCTCTCTCTCTTTCTCTCTAGTCTCAGTCTCTTTCTCTCTCTCTTTCTCTCTCTATTTCTCTTTTTAACTCGCCCTCTCCCTGTAAGTTCCCTTCCTCTCTCTCTCTCTCTCTCTCTCTCTCTCTCTCTCTCTCTCTTTCTAAGTGCGCATTTCGCTCCCACCGCCGCCCTCCCCATTTCCCAGACAACACCAAAAATATAAGAAAAAATTACACATCACATTCGTTTAATGAAATGAAGGCAAATGAAAAGGAGATGCGACTTAAACGCAACTTTTACATTATGTCGTCAAGCGACTCTCTCTCTCTCTCTCTCTCTCTCTCTCTCCCTCTCTCTCTCTCTCTCTCTCTCTCTGTTTTTTTGTTTTTGTTTTGTTTTTAAGGGTTTTACGGCGCTTGAAACACATTTAGGTTATATCAGCGCCAGTAAAAAGGAAGAAAATGGGGTAGTAAAAAGTTCTAGAATTACAATTAAAGCATCCAAGAAAAAGT
The DNA here is from genome assembly GCF_034508935.2 of Berghia stephanieae. Classification (NCBI taxonomy): domain Eukaryota; kingdom Metazoa; phylum Mollusca; class Gastropoda; order Nudibranchia; family Aeolidiidae; genus Berghia; species Berghia stephanieae. The sequence continues at coordinate 14,226,569 of NC_088362.1, forward strand.
AAGACAAAGGGGAACTGGGAACAGATAGGGATCAGAGGTAGATTCCAAGAGCATATCTTCAATGTACTTAGTTTGAGATCACCAATAAGTCTCATCCGGACACAAGCACGGCCCCACTAAGAGGAACACACTCAAATGCTTACATTATAAATTGTAACAAATATAATAATACATAACAGAGAGATGATTTACAACGAAAAAAATATCATCTCCCAAAACAATAACTATGCATTTGACTGTCTTCCTCCCAGCCAGGACCCCGACCAGGGCCAGGACAAAACCAAGCAATCTCATTCCAAGACAAAGACAGAATGCAAGTTGGAAAACAATATAGGGGGATAGAAGACACAATAAGTACCTCCCTGCCCACTATGGGAGGTAGGAACCCCACCCAGTCTCTCTCTCTCTCTCTCTCTCTCTCTCTCTCTCTCTCTCTCTCTCTCTCTCTCTCTCTATCTATCTATCTATCTAACTAACTAAGAAACATTTTCAACACTAAATCGGGATTGGATGTGATAATGAATAAAAAATGAAAGAATTAATAATAGGGAATTAAAATGTATATAAATTACGATGTATTCCTCACGGCATGTAAATTTATTACAGCCACTCATTATAATTGGTAATGCAATATAAATGAAACTATGATAATGATAATGATAATAATAATAATAATAATAATAATAATAATAATAATAATAATAATAATAATAATAATAATAATAATAATAATATCAAGATATTATTATTACAGATATCAATATTATTCTCATTATTATTATTATTATTATTATTATTATTATTATTATTATTATTATTATTATTATTATCATTTGTAGTATTATTAAAGTATCATTCTTATCATCGTCACTATTATTGTTCATAATCTTAATCATAAGGAAGAAACATTTTCGTTATAGTTGTGCTGTATACGTCAAATGATAATGACAAAAATTAATATTGAGAATAGAATAATGTTCACGTATGTCGTTTAGTTTTGTTTGTTGCTTTAGGTCTCTTCCAACACAATTGAGGTTATATGAGAGACCGCTGAAACAAAAAAAAAACAAGCAATCTAACAAAAATAGTACAAATGTAAATCAAAATCATAACCTAAAGATATCATAAACTAAATTATAAATAACCAAGAACAAACACGCAGAAGATTTACAGAAAAAAAATATCCCCTGTCAAAAATACAATCACAATCCAAAGAAGCAGGATAGGCTAGTAAAGAGAAGAAGAAACGACATCACTATCTGATCGTACACCCATGCGAACATCATAGGTATATGATTCAAGGGTGATGCTCCCATCCAACCACCCGCTATGTCGTTTATAAATCTTTTCAATAATCAATTTTTCTTTATTAAAGATGAAAAGCAGTTATATAGGAATACTACCTGCTTAGGATTTCCAAATTTATAGTCCTTTTTCGGTAATCAGTAATTGATTTTCTATTGCTCTTTTTTAAAAAAGAAATTTGTGACTATTCATCTCAAAACTGTATTATATGTCGGGATTATCTTGTAGGTGAATATATCTGTATGCGAATCTGTCAAATGCCTTTTCCTGGTCTATTGAGAATACATGTGTTGTTGTGTTTGTCGTAATGTGTACTCTATCGTCTCTGATAATGTGTGCGTTATTCTATGTGTATACTTGAACTAGATGGTGGTAAATGATTGTATAGCAAGAAATATGAAACTTAGGGTCAATAACTATGCTTCATGACGTAAAATAAATATCTACATGACGTAAAATAAATACAATTTATTTCATTGCAAAAGACCCAATGTTCGTAATTTTTTCCCATTTTGATCGAAAATCAATTGTTATAGTCCTAATTACCCTGACATAATACCAGTTTTAGACGGTTTATCAAATTTAACCTTAAAATTCAATTTTCCACCAGTGGCTCGATCAAACATAATAACAAGATTTATAATAGCAAAAAAAGTTGTAAACACATTAAACAATTAACATACGTAGTACTATTATATCAGATCCATAACTCACAAGTAAAATATGTAATCCTGGTAAAGCAGATCTTTGTTTTTTTGTTTTTAAGGTCATATCAGCGACAGTAAAACGGAAGAAAATGGGCTAGTAAAAAGTTCTCGAATTACAATTAAAGCACCCAAGAAAATGTAAGACAAAGGGGAATTGGTTCAAATAGGAAACAGATGTAGATTCCAAGAGCACACCGTCAAAGTTTGAGATCACCTAAAAGTCTTATCCAGATAGAAGCACAGGATCCCCACTAAGAGGAACACACTCAAATATTTACAATCATATATAATTCATAAAATAAAACATAATACAGTGCATAACAGAGAGATAATTAACAAGGAAAATAATACCATCTCCCAAAACTATACATTCGACTGTCTCCCTCTCAGTCAGGGTTTCCTGCCAGAGCCAGGACAAAACTAAGTAATCTCATTCCAAGACAAAGACGGAAAGCAAGTTGGAAAACAGATATAGGGGGATAGAAGACGCAGTAAGTACCTCCCTGCCACTATGGGAGGTCAGGAACCCCACCCAATATCAGATCTATTACCGTGGTTTATAATAAAAAGGATAAGATAAATATATATATACATTACATGAAGATAATATTCGGATGAAGATTATTTTTATTATGCGATAATACGGTAATACATAATATTTATTAAGTTTAAAGAATCTAATTAGAAATTTAAAACTTGGAGAGAAATATGATTGAAAATATCCATTAATATAATCATTTTTATTAAATGAAGCAGAGAAAATTGTACTTTATTTATTGACCAGGCTTATGTTTAAAAAACAAACAAACAAACAAAATAAAAACAACTAACACTAAGATAGAATGACACCGTGTTAAAATGAATTTATTATTTATATGCACCAGTTTAGCGGATTTCCTAGCTTGACCAGTTAACTGGCGTAATCTGGTAACACTCGTAGTTTAAAATTTGGCCAGTAAACTCGTTCTTCAAATATCGATCGAATTAAATGATCGCCATCTTGGCCAAAAACTCTCAAACCCGGGACTTCGCGTTGAGCCAGGTTTGAGCGTTTTTACCAAGGTGAAGGTAATTTAAATCGGGCGATACTTACTTGATTTTTAAATCTTTAAATACGTGTCTTACTTAGAGTACTGTAATTAACTTGTTTTTTTAAATACTTTCACACCTGAAGTGACCTTTTTTAATTGAAGTTATTTATCGTAAAAGAAGAATACGTATCAAAACGATTACTTTCAAACTTGAAGTTATTTATCGTAAAAGAAGAATACATATCAAAACGATTACTTTCAAACTTGAAGTTATTTATTGTAAAAGAAGAACACGTATCAAAACGATTACTTTCAAACTTGAAGTTATTTATTGTAAAAGAAGAATACGTATCGAAACGATTACTTTCAAACTTGAAGTTATTTATTGTAAAAGAAGAACACGTATCAAAACGATTACTTTCAAACTTGAAGTTATTTATTGTAAAAGAAGAATACGTATCAAAACGATTACTTTCAAACTTGAAGTTATTTATTTTAAAAGAAGAATACGTATTAAAACGATTATTTTCACACTTGAAGTAATTTATTGTAAAAGAAGAACATGTTTGAAACACACAACTACAACTTTCGCACCCGAAATAACTTTTATTTAGTAGTCCTTCAGAGCCATTAGGCCCATGTAGCCGGAATTTATCCCGGTTTCTATAGCGTGAAACGGACAATAGCAAATTCTTGCTATCCTTTTTGTAGGATGCTAGGCTATCGCAAAGTACTTTTAGCCAGATCAAACAGACCCATCTACCCATTTGCTGCTGGGGGGGACAGGGGGGGGGGTTAGAAAAAAATAAATCTCGACTACACCCGGGATCGATCTAGGTCGCTTTGCGTGTGAAGTGAGTGATCTACCAACTGGTCTATTCTGACCCCAACTGTAAGTAAGAGCACGAAACAAATACAATTTTTATTGAAATATTATATCAAATTTACAAAGCTAGGGGAAGAAAATGGAAAACCCCCAATTAATTTACATTTGAAAAAAAAACGTATTTTTGAAGAAGAAAAAATGTGTTGAATTATATATCCATTGTAAGTAAGAAAAGTTCACCCAATACAGTTTCAAGATTAAATGATGAAATTTACAAGTAAGCGATTATCACTATTTCAAATTATTACTTGTGACTTAAAGTAACTTATTTTTGAAGAAGAAAAAAACATGTCGATTAGACATCCACTGTAAGTAAGAACGTTCAGCAAATACAGCTTTAAATAAACTTATGAACATTTGAAGTTAAGCGACGAAAACCTATTTAAATCGTTTTACTTTCGTCTTAAAGTGTCTAATCTTTAAAGAAAAAAAATTCAATATGATATCCACTGTAAATAAGACCGTTCACAAATTTGGCTTTGAGATAAAAATTATCAAATTTACCCAGTAAGGAAAAGAAAAAAAATTAAAATTATTACTTCTCACTTGAAGCAGCTTCGTTTTAAAAAAGAAAGAAAAATATTTATTTGACATTTAATAAAACCAGTGTATTATACTAAATTATGAGAGACAACTTGCATCGCATTTTTACTGTACAAAAAGTTCGTACACAGTCCGGAAGGGAAGAGTGGAGGGGTGGGGGGGGGGTGGGGGGGAAGAGGCATAACATTAAATTTTCTGATTCGTTTTTTCAGGCCCCACTTTGTGCTTGAAGATGTTTCTCATGGGTATCCGTGGCTTGCTAAGCTTCTTTTCCTTCTGCAATAAAAATAAAATGAAAAAAAAAATGAAACAAATCTGCCACCATTGGTCATCTTAAAGATAATGACTTAAATCTATTTTTTTTGGTTGTTGTTGTTTTTGCAATTGTAATAAATTGCCATTAAACTTCTCTGCTTGTGATGGAAATTACATTTATAGTAAATAACCATAAATCAAATGCCAGATTTTTTGCCATATATTTCCATGTTTCCAATTAAAACCGTTGTAATAAATCAACTGAGATTTAGAAAAGAGCATATTAAAAGAGTATAATTTTTGGCATTCTGGAGTTATTTTGTTTGTTGCTTTAGGTCTCTTCCAACACAATTGAGGTTATATGAGAGACCGCTGAAACAAAAAAACAAGCAATCTAACAAAAATAGTACAAATGTAAATCAAAATCATAACCTAAAGATATCATAAGCTAAATTATAAATAACCAAGAACAAACAGGCAGAAGATTTACAGAAAAAAAATATCCCCTGTCAAAAATACAATCACAAACCAAAGAAGCAGGATAGGCTAGTAAAGAGGAGAAGAAATGACATCACTATCGGATCGTACACCCATGCGAACATCATAGGTATATGATTCAAGGGTGATGCTCCCATCCAACCACCCGATCCAAAGTTAATTTTGTTGTATATTGCTATTAAACTTCTCTACTTGTGATGAAAATGACACTTATAATAAATAACTATTATAAATCAAATGCCAGTTTTATCTCAAATATTTGCATGTTTCCAATCAAAACATTTATACATAATAAATTGAGAAAAGAGCATGATAAACGTAGATACGACTTTTTGGCGTTCTTAAGTTAGTTTCAAAGATAATTTTGTTGTAAAAAGCCATTTAACTCCTCCGCTTGCTGTGGATTGTTATTTGCTTTTTTTATGGGTTTTACGGCGGTCGCAACACATTAAGGTCATATCAGCGCCAGTAAAAAGGAAGAATTTGGGATAGTTGAAAGTTATAGAATTACAATTAAACCACAGCCACCTAAGATAAGACAAAACAACGGGAATTGGTTCAAGTAGGAAACAGATGGAGATTCCAAGAGCTCACTATCAGGGTACTTAATATGAGATCACCTAAAAGTCTCATCCAGACACAAGCGCAGGTCCCCAGTAAGAGGAATACACTCAAATGTTTACAAATTAAATGTATGTATGTATGTGTGTGTGTATATATATATATATATATATATATATATATATATATATATATATATATATACACACACATATATATATATATATATATATATATATAATATATATATATATATATATGTAGGTGTTTGTGTGTGTGTGTGTGTGTGTGTGTTTGTGTGTGTTTTAACAATACATAATACTGTCTATAACAGAGAGATGATTTACAAGAAAGAAAAGTATCATCTCCCAAAAATCTATTATACATTTGACTGTTTCCCTCTCAGTTAGGATATGCGGCCAGGGCAAGGTCAAAATCCCAAGACAAAGTCAGAAAGCATGTCGGAAAATAGATATAGGGGGAATAGAAGATACAGTAAGTCCACTATGGGAGGTCAGGAACCCCACCCAGTTGCCCGCCCACATAACCGCGCAGTGACAATACTCGGACGGAAATCCTGAGTTTCGCACTGACCCCCAAAAAGGAGGGGGGGGGGGGGGTAGTAGGGGGAACTTTTTATTCTCTGTTTTCATCTGGCACTTCTCCATATCCTATTTTTCTCATCGGACAACTAGACAGCGTGGTGGTTTTGGGGCATGAAACTCGTGTTAAAAGCCGTGTCCCACTCTAGACGGTGCTGGTTAAGTCCTTCGAAAAGACATTTTACTCAATATCGCTCGCCGTATTCGTGTGTAAAATGAGCACTTTACAAGTAACAACGTTATAATAAATAAATAAATCAATAATTCACTTTATTCATCCCCAAGGGGAAATTTATCTTTATTGTCTACTCCAAGAAAATACTGGAATAACCCAGGCGTCCGCCGCAGTGCAGCGCCACAAAATGAGCTAGGGCGAAGTGACTTGCTCAAGACCACACAGCGCGGGGTGGTAGTCGAACTCGGTACGTTTCGAGTACGAAGCAAAGACCATGCCACTGAACCACGCTGTCCTGTGTTTTTTTCTACCGAAAGAAAATTATAATAGCGTCTCACAGGCGTCTTGTCTTGACTTGTATATTAAGTGTTACTGTAAGCTTGGAAACCCTTGTAAAGCCCTTTGAACACTTTTAGTAGATAATAAGCTAAGTGAATGCTCAAAGTAGACATAATGACTGAAGCAAAATGATCATGAAAGAATAAGTTTTTAAGCTTTGCAGTTTTTTTTTTTCAATAAATGAGAAATGCAATTGTTATGAAAGTAAGATCAGGTTTGAAAACTGGGTTAAGCTTTGGCTCTTTACACAGAATCGCTCTAAGCAAACAGCAGGTTAAAGCAAAGGAATAGAGAATGTGGTGTGTGGCTGAAAGAAGACAGCTCAGCGAGTTTAGAGCAGGATAACCCTTCTTGGTTCAAAGGAAGATAACTGTAGAAAAATACAAATAGATTTCACGAGATTATGGGTTGTTTCTCTTTGACCTGAAAAGAATCTACCATTCATATCTGAACATGAGGGAACATAATTGTGATGTCAAAAACTGGTTACAATCTCATTGGAAGTATAAAATCACCTTTCTGGACTGGTTGCATACTTGTGTAATTGACCTTCTGGTTTCAGAGTGAAGGTATCTTATAGGGGTTTTTTGTCTAAATATATGCTGGTCGTCAAGAATCCATAGGACTTATCTTTTGACGTCATTTTTAGATTTGTGCAACGCCTAGTGAGTTGTCGTTTGAAGTTCTGAAGGAAACAAGTGATCTCATTGGTTGAACTATTGAATACAACTCACGATAATTTTTCTTTTGTGGCAAAATACTTGTCTTTTGACGTTTTTTTTTTTTTTTTGTTTTTTTTTTTGGTCAGCGTCAGGCTATAAGTTAACGAAGGCCACGGTTAAACTCGATTTTCTTTATCCGACCCCGGCCGTCATAACACCGCTTTGAGGCAGTGGGTCAGATATGTTTTGAAATAAAACTTCAAACAAACTGAAAGTCATAAAATCTACATTTAAAAAAATAGGTGATAAAACCCGTTTCCTTGTTGAAAAAGCAACCCAATAACCTAGGAATAAACTTGGAGTGTAGGTACCTACATCTTTCAAAAAAATGAATTGAGTGATAAAATTTCTAATTTTTGTAGAACCATTCGAGATTGAATCGTGTTGGGGAGGTTGAATGGATTGCACAACAAAATAAAAGGTTTTATCTCTCTAAAGTAAAAAAATATAAAACATATAAAGCAAGATCTAAAATTGTGTGAGGCGAGAAAACTAATATCAAATGATTGACATCAACATATTGATTTGATATTAACAAAGTTCTAAATAACATAAACAAGGGTTTACTACAAAGAAGAAAAAATAAAATAAAAATTCAAGGCACTTTCTAAAAAAGATAGTCAACCTATATTGGATAATTTTAATCATTCTGTATCATCTTTATAGGATAAAAAATCATGTTTGGTGAAAAAAAATACATCATATTTGTTGATACCCGTTTTGTGTCCTGATTCGTGGGACAGGCATCAAAATGTATAACAATCTTGTGCAAACTTTCCGCAAAAACCGATGAAGGAATAGCCTCCATATTCTTCCGTCTTATCAACGTTGTAGCATTTTGTGTCACCATAGAGAGATTTTACAGATTTCGCTTATGAGATTTGTATTAGATAATTACCAAGTTGTGAATATAATTATTGTGACAAAATTGATGATTTGGATTATAGATAAGTCAAAATACACACTCCCTATTAAAAATATCTCTATGGTGACATAATACACAGTGATAGTAGAAGTAGTAGTAGTAGTAGTAGTAGTAGTAGTAGTAGTAGTAGTAGTAGTAGTAGTAGTAGTAGCAGCAGTAGCAGTAGTCATAGTAGTAGAAGTAGTAGTAGTAGTAGGAGTAGTAGTAGTAGTAGTAGGAGTAGTTGTAGTAGTAGTAGTAATAGTAGTAGTAGTAGTAGTAGCAGTAGTCGTAGTAGTAGAAGTAGTAGTAGTAGTAGTAGTAGTAGTAGTAGTAGTAGTAGTAGTAGTAGTAGTAGTAGTAGTAGTAGTAGTAGTAGTAGTACAGTAGAAGAAGTGGTAATAGGTTGAAGCTTTAGAAACAAGAGCAGTAATGAAACATAGATTGATATCTAAACACAACATATCTATTCGTGCTGTGCAATAGAAAACATCCAGATATAGGGACGAACTTTTTTTTTTTGTTACCTCAGGCATGGGAGACACCCTATGTTTGTCGTTGCTTTGCCAATTTAGATTTATCTCCGTCTTTTAAATACGACAATAAACAGGTATAGGTATTTTTTTTTTAAAGTACGAACATTTTTAGATCGGTTTCTACATATTTTTATCTAAAATTTTAAATGAAAGGTGAGAAAATAATCTGTGAAAATGCAGAGGCTTTAAGAGTGTGACAAAATAATGAAACCTTTCCCGTGTAGAAAAGAAACAAAACAAAAACAAACATAATATAAATGAACATTTTAAGCATTGATTTCCCACAGGCTCGAAAAAAAAGAAGAAAAAATGTAGAGAAAGTAATAAATGATGGTGACATCACATGGCGTTTGTGCAATGATAAATGTTTTAAAAGGCTTAGGTACATCCCTAAACGATAAAGCAGCATTCTTTCAGGTTTTTAAACTGAATTATATCTTCATATTGTTAAAGGAGAGAAAACAAACAAAAATACATGACGTTGAGATTATATTAATAGTTTGTGCAATAATAAATGTTTTGAAATGCTTCAGTTAATTGATAGCGCAGCATTCTGTGGGGTTTTTTTTTACCTAAATATATCTTCATGTGGTTAAAGGAATAGAAAACAAACGCAAGCATAATTTAATTGGATAAAGAAATCAAAAGGATAGACGAGAGCGTGCGGAACACAGACTTGAAAATAGTATTTTGGCATTTAAAAAAACCCCAAAGCATTGCTTTCTATATTATTTTCAGTATTCTAAGTCAGATATAATCTTTTATCTTTGATAATAATTCTTTGTTTTTTCTTGTGATTTACTCGTTAAAGTTACTTTACGATTTTAAGGTTTTTAATTCGTCAAACGAATTAAAACGGGGTACAAAATATTGTCCATGTTTATAAAACACATTGATTTATTTCGGTGTGACTCGGAAAAAGTTAATACTATAATGCTGTCGGAACGTAGAGCAAAATGTTGACAAAGTTAATTAATAAACACATCTTTTTCATATTATAGCAAGAAAATTCCAGAAAAAGAACCTTTCACTATTTCAGAGATAGGCAGCAATCGACGTGTACATACATACAGGTCTGGCATCCGAATGCAATTATGGGCCTAGTTTAACATTGTTATAATGGACAATATCTTTTGTCATCTTTTGAAATTTCCATTACAAGAATGAGCCCATAATGAAATGAGCTATCAGACCTGCAAACAAGTAAACGTCAGAAGAAATCAATATGCACAATGGGGGGAAACGTTTTAAAAATTGCCAACCTCACCGAGTAAGGTGCGTTTAAAAAAATAAATGTAAATGCTCGAAGCTCGAAGAAATAAATAATAATGTGAAATTGAATGTAAGCTTCAATTATCTACGCCACTACCACATTATCTCATTAATCTGTGGTGTTTCATTCATCCTGTTTTGTTGATAAAGGGGAAACCCGAAACGTTTATTTGATCTGGGTTTTTGGTAATTAAATTGAAGCTTACATTCAATTTCACATTATTATCTATTGAAAAAAATAATAATGTATGCCAGTGCGTGTCTAGATATCTATGACTAAACCATGATAAAATGCGTGAAAGAAACATCCAGACATTGAAAGGGAAAATATCATGTCTAACATCAACATTCTAGTTTGAGTTCACATGGATTCTTACTTTAGGCTTCTACTTCCATCGCCTGCAAACAATGTAAACATTTTCAAAAATGTAAGTTAAAAAAAAGATGTTTTACAGTGGTTTAACAAATAAATAGACAACAAAGAAAAGAAAATGGTAACCATAAATATGAGATAACGATTATAGGAAATCAACAAACAATTTTTAAAAAGTTTCTCGAACTGCAATATTTGTTTTCAGATTTTGACTAAGATGACCACCCACTATCAAAACAACTGGGTTGAAATTACAAGGGAGTTAGATCAAGTAAAATGGATCATCTTCTTTTTCTTCTTTTCAGTGGACGTACGCTCCAAAACAGCCGGACGGAACTCCTTTCTGGTTTTCATCTGTGCCATGCGCCCTAGCTCTGCGTCTGTTCTCACCATCCAGTCTCGAGACCAACTCCTCCTTTGCCTCTATCTGCTCCGCTTGCCCTATCAGGCACCCTCCATGAAAGCCTTTCTATTGAAGAGTGTCTTTTGATGTAACCAAAGTATGAGATCTTTAATTTCTTGATGGTTAATAATAATAATAATAATAATAATAATAATAATAGATCTTTATTGTCCATAAATATGGCAATTTGTCATTTAGTTACACTTGTTATAATGTTAAACGATAACTAAGATTGAACAGATATTTCACTCCTACTTATTTTCTCTCTCTCTCTCTCTCTCTCTCTCTCTCTCTCTTTCTCTCTCTCTCTCTTTCTTTCTTTCACACGTGCGATATACACAACATAAACATATTCATTTCGTTTTCAATTTGTTACGATTGTGGCAATTCGACACCAAAAATTATCATCATTATCAATTGGTCAGTTAATCTTACATGACATGGCAATCTTTGAGGTCTATTCTCTCCAAGACGCATATATACATTGATATAATGACAAAGATACCATTTCAACATTTCTTTGATATACGCCCGATGCCTTTTTTAGCAATGCTGCTATGTGGCATAGTAGTACAACGCTCGTCTTTGGTTCCAAATTAGTTCTAAATTAGTAAATTACCAGAATAATTCGATCATTACAGCATAATTTGCTTAAACCTCGCACAACGCAATAAGAGTGTATACTGGCCATTTATCAAAAATCAGGATCTGTCATACAACCAGTGTTTTAAAATATAAATGACTTTAATTTCTCTGTGATTCAGGGGGAGATAAATCCATCGGTGCCAGCTCCATGACTTTTAAAAAATAGCTGCATGATCTTTGAAAGAAAGTGAAAAAAACCTGCAACTTCGAAATGTAGAATAATGTTTACAGGATGGAGCAAACCAATATGGTTTGCAATACGCTTTAACAGTCGTGACGTCACTTCCCCCGTAATGACGCAGAGTAACTTAATAACCTCTAAACTATCAGAATAATGGCGGACGCCCTTATGAAGTACTTCTCCGACGAGCATAAAAGTGTATCCAGAGGAGAAAAACATTATAAATCTGATCATGTTTTGAATTTTATACATTCTGATCACATGACATGTGAAAAAGTTCTAGCCAGCATGAAGAATAAAATGTACCGATTTTCTTTGTTTCGAACCAAGCTGCTAGATGCTAGGCGACGTGACATCAGACTATTGAATCCTATTGTGACTAGAATATTTATAGGCACTATGAGCCTAAACTATCAACACAAGTCTAGTACGTGTGAGCATTAACCTTTAATACTTAGCATTAATGTCACTATTAATGTAAGTATTAGCCATTAACAACAATGTCGTAATAATAGAAAAACACCGCACAATTTCAAATTTCTCATGAACTGTCTATATAAACAAAACTCTTAGTGTTACTTCATTAAACTACACCTCTCTAAAACCACAGCTCAATCTCTGGTAATGATGATGATGATGATGATGATGATGATGATGATGATGATGATGATTATGATGAAGATAATATGGTGGTGGTGGTTGTAGTAGTGGTGGTAGTGATGATGTGGTGGTTGTAGTGATGATGATGAACTGTCGGTTGTTGTAGTAGTGGTGGTAGTGATGATGATGATGATGATGATGATGATGATGATGATGATGATGATGATGATGATGATGATGATGAAATGGTGGTTGTTGTATTAGTGGTGGTAATGATGATGATGACATGGAGGTTGCAGTTAAAAAACAGGAAGATCATTCTCGGCAATGTCTTTAAAAAACCGGAATGCCTTTCAATATGTCCTTACCGATGGCCCGATGTGAACGGCTTTCTCTGTCCTGTGGGGCTTGGTCATTGCGTTCAGGTACTCCAGCGCCCTAGCGGACTGATCTTTGGATCTCTCTTGTCTCTCTCCGGGACGCCTCACGCCCACGCCAAAGATGTCCTCGTGGAAACGATGATTGTCCTGGAGGAAAATGTTAGGCAAATGTTCAACATTAATGGTTGTTGTTAATAGTTATGCAAATTTAAATGTTGCTGCTCGAAGTTCGAAGAAATAAATAACAATGTGAAATTCAATGTAAGCTTCAATTTAATATACGAAAACAGATAAAATAACGCCACTGCCACATCATCACATTCGTCTGTAGTGTTTCATTCATCCTGTTTTGTTGATAAAGGGGAAACCCGAAACGTCCATTTCATCTGTTTTCGTTAATGATAATATTGTCAATTCTGTCATACTCTGAAAAAAACACGTTTTAAAATGTTTGGTCAGAAACTGCCCTTCAAATATCGATCGATTAAAATAACCCTCATCTTGTGAAATACTCTCAAACCTGGCAATTCAAGGAAATTCCCAGGTACAGTCTTTTGACAAGATGAGCCTGAAGTCTCAGGCTGGAGAGCTTTTGACAATACCAGGGTCTTTTTAATGGATCAATTTTTAAAGGACAGTTTTCTGGCCAAAATTTAAAAGTCGTGTTTTTTGGGGGGTTTTTTAGATTACGGCAACATTGTGGATCTTATGATTCATTGTAAGTGGAATTACCTCAACACCCCCTTGTCTGAAAATACGAAATATGCGACCAATTCTCTCAAAACGGAATAATATAATGTCAAGAGGTACTAGATGATGGAAAGTACTTCAAAGTTTAAACGTTTCATAAATAAATAAGAATTACTTTTAGCACTTTAATTTTTATTTATATATAATCATTCTCAATAAAAACAAAGCAAACTTGAGTCTACTAATTTTTGGTTATCAATTCAATTTTCAGCATCTAGATCACCCCGAAATAAAACCTGTCTTAGATGATGGTTCACAAATACTACAGTCTAGTGCCATGTTAAACCATGATAATTTTTTTTGTTTGTTTGTTGCTTTAGGTCTCTTCCAACACAATTGAGGTTATATGTGAGACCGCTGAAACAAAAAAACAAGCAATCTAACAAAAATAGTACAAATGTAAATCAAAATCATAACCTAAAGATATCATAAGCTAAATTATAAATAACCAAGAACAAACAGGCAGAGGATTTACAGAAAAAAAATATCCCCTGTCAAAAATACAATCACAAACCAAAGAAGCAGGATAGGCTAGTAAAGAGAAGAAGAAACGACATCACTATCGGATCGTACACCCATGCGAACATCATAGGTATATGATTCAAGGGTGATGCTCCCATCCAACCACCCGCATGATAAATTTTGAGCTGAACATTTTCTTGTAGATCAATTGATTAAAACACCGTTTAAAATGCATACTTTATCTTTTAAAAATTATATCTTTATAATGACATGTGCATGTTTTTTACGAAATATCTGCATCAGTTTCATGGTGGAAAAAAACAAAAAAAAAACAAACACTCACCCTGAGATTGGTAACAAACTTGGATGCATCTTCCTCACTCATTTTTCCATAATCTTTGATGATCATTTCTAACGTTCTTGTGACGTCATGAGCCATGCTGACGTCACCACAGACGTAGAAGTGACCTCCTCCTTTATTCAGCTGATTGTAAACTTCCTGCGCATTGCTCAGCAAGATGTCTTGAACATACACCTTAGGCATACCAGCTTCCCTCGACAAGGCAACGTGATAATCTGAGAGGACTCCCGCCTGCTTCATCTCCTCCAACTCATTCTTATAGATGTTGTCTTGGACTGAATAGCGACACCCAAAATACATGGACATCTTGCCGAACTTTTTGTCTGGAAACGAAAGCGTACATTGTTACCATAGTGACACCTTTGTATTGAGATCGATCCCGGGTGAAGTCGAGATTATTTCTTCTGCCCCCCCCCACCCCCACCACCAACACCACCAGCACCAGCACCCTTCCACCCAGCAATGATTGGTAGCTGAGTCTGTTAGATTTGGAAATAAGTACTTTGCGACAGGCTAGCGTCCTGCCTATCCAATGGGTAACAATAAATTGTTGTTGTTTCACGGTTTGGAAATTTTGGGATAAAGTCAAGTTCCATTGGCCTTAAGGTTCTGAAGGACTGTTACTTTTGTACTTAGTAGTCACGGAGAAGGAAGTGTTTAATTTGCCAATTCTTTTTTAAAAGAATTACATTATTGCCAAAGACGCAAAATTAAGCTTGTCCCGAATGAATGTGTAATGGGCTATTGATTTTCAGGGTGTAACATTACATTTCGATTCATCAAAACAAACAAAATCTTTGTCTAGCAAATGAGACAGACAATAATAATATCCATTGCAAGGAATATAACATTAATATATTACAGCGATTGAACCGGATTCTGCGCTAGTAAGATGAGACATTGGCTGGCACCATCGTCTACTAAGAGTACCATAGAAATTTCTGATGGCGGCCAAATACTACGGTCCAGAACTGGCCTAACGAAAGCCACTCTGCATCAGCGGGGATAAGAATGTCGCCCAGTTGCACTTGTTACTGTAATTGTAATGGTCCGGAGACATTAGAGTAACGTGACGCAGCTGTCTGACGGGTTCAAGCGTGGCCATCGTTAACGTATAGCATGACACTAGAACCCTCTAGGACTTATAGATTGACGTCATTTTTTAGGTTTGTGTAGCGTTAGTATGATATCGTTAGTAGAGCTCAAGGAAACAAGTGATTCTATTGGTTGAACTAGTGAATACAACTCACGATTTGTTTTCTTTTGTGGCCGAAGACTTGTCTTTTGACGCCATTATTTTGGTCAGTGGCAGGCTATAAGTTAACGATGGTTACGGTTTCAGCGTTGCCTTCCTGAGCTCATAGCCTGACACGGACCAAAAATTTCCTCAAAATGCAAGGCCAGACCACCATATGAAAACAAATCATGAGTTGTATTCGATAGTTCAAACAATGGGATTAGTTATTCCCATGAGCATGACAAACGACAACTCATCAGGCAGCGCACTAACCTAAAATAAAAACGGCATCAAATACAAGATATAATATCAGGCTATAAGTTTGTGAAGTCTACGGTTCAAGACGATTCATGGGTACGTAATAGTTTTTAGAGATTGATTAGGTCGTCATAACGTAGTAATGTGACCATTAGAAGTTGCTGGCGATGATGGTTCAGGAGAATATTATTACTTACCTGTGTACATTTGCATATCCACAGTTCTTTGCTGCCAGAAGCTTCTGAAGGGGGCTATGCCCGTACCCGGACCAACCATGATGACAGGAAGCTCCGTGTCTTGTGGAAGATGGAATAACGGTGCTCTGAAATCGATATTAGATTAGAAAGTGGTCATTATTTGTTCGGACTAGTTGACTGAGACTTAGCAGAAAGACGGGAGAACCCAATGGTTCAATTGATGGACCAGAAGAATCAAAATAAAAAAGAAAAGAAAAGCTTCACATGAACACGTTCAAATCATTTTTATAAACTATTTTTAGATATTAAAGATTATTTCCCCTCAATTTTCTCTGTTGTTCTACTGTTGTGTACTATCAAACCTTATTATAAGATGAATTCCAGAAAATTGTTGTGTCAATTGAACTTATAAACAAGGTTTTCAATTCAGCTTAGCCTTAGGGGGAAAATTTCTAAAAGTGGGGAAAAAAACGATTGAATTTGCTATTGAACGTTAATATAATATTACTATAATTTAGATAAACGGGTGAAATTTTCTCGTCATGCAAAGCTGGAAAATTACGTCCGAAAATTGTATATAAGATGAATGTACCGGGAACCCTATAGATACATGAATATTAACTTTAAAGCAGCGCATTTTCAGATCATGAATTTATAATGATCAACGCTTTCAACAATTTTTATATATTCCCATAGCAGGCCATATGGATCCTAATCTCTAATTCATAATAATAATAATAATAATAATAATAATAATAATAATAATAATAATAATAATAATAATAATAATAATAATAATAATAATAATAATATATCTTTATTGTCCCCAAAAAGTGGCAATTTGTCATTTGGTTACACATCTATAACAATACAATATTGACATAGACACACTCACACAACATGCACATAGTAGTTATCGTTAAAAAAAACTATCACTCTAACAATATTAACTGTCACTGTCTATACTCGTCCAAACCCTGAGTCTAGCGTGCCCTACCCAAGAACACAAGAGTTTTACCACCGCTGTCAAATACCCTGTCACTGACATCGTTTGAGATTTTGGTGTTTTTTTTTTTTTTTTACAGAACGAGACGCCGTCCCGCTAAATCATCGACGCCAATGCTCCTGTTACTTATTCAACCTAGCACACCGTTCTATAAATGTTTTGCATAGATTAATGATACAGACCTGGAAAGAAAATACTTGAAGTAAAAGAGAAAATCTGAGATGTGTATGATACAACGATAGATACATTATACGCTAAGAAAATACGAGAAAATTAATTAACTCCAAAATAAAAAATTAATTAAACCCAAATAAAATCAAAAACTCCTCAGAATTGTGTTACTTGTTGTGTCTGGAATTGTAAAATACACAGATAATCAGGGAACTATATAATCAGTGTTTGAGCTATACGAAAAGAAAACACTTATTGTAAGATATAAAATCTGAAATATTATGTAAAGTACAGTGCTAGAAAAATATTACGCTAAGAAAATACGAGAAAATAAACCAACCCCAAATGAAACCAGAAAACCTCAGTATTTTGTTATATAGGGTACTTGAGCACTGTAAAACACCGAACTAATTTGGGAACTAAGAAATTATTATTACAATACACATGAAAAGAAAACATTTGTTGTAAGATATAATCTCTGAAATGCTGTGCATGGTGCAGTTCTTGACAAATTATAAGCTAAGACAATACTAGAAAATAAATTTAAACCCCAATAAAATCAGGACTCTTCTGTAATCTGTTATATACTTAATCTGGTACTGTAAAATACACAACTAATTAGTGAGCTATAATATTATCATTATTATGCTAGACTTACGCTCGAACCATGCATGGTACAACTTGGCCCTCCTCACAACGGTTCAACCAGCTAGAACAGACTCCCTCGTGGATTGCACCAGCTCCGTCTATGGAAAGGATGACATTAAAAAGCAATATTTGTGACGGTTTAAAAAAAGTGGTATGTTCAAATTTTTTTTTTTATAAATATGTTCACTTTTCTCTCCCTTTGGGGGTCCCAATCGTTCGGTTGGAAGAGCATTCGCTTCACACCCAAAGGACAGAAATTGATCCAGGGTACAGTCGAGATTACTTCCTCCTCCCTCCCAATCCACCCAGCAGTGTTTGGGTAGCTGTGTTTGTTAGATCTGGTGGAACGCACTTTGCGATAGACTTGCGTCATATCCAAAGGGTAGCAAGCAACATTTCTGTTGCCTGTTTCACACTATAGAAACAGAGATTAACTCCGGCCCAAAGGGCCTAATAGCTCTGAAGGACTACGTTTTTTCTTCTCCCTTTAGAAAGATGTCCTCGGGTCCTTCATATGGACCCATCACAGCAAAATTCACAAATACGCCATTAAACAAACGCAACATATAAAATATATTTGTCGTCGCTCTGAGTTGACTCAAACGCTGTGTTAAGGGGTGTTGGTTTACTTTTGTAATGATCTGTTTTTGTTGTTTTTTTTTTGTTTGTTTGTTGTTTTTTTTTTGTTGTTTTTTTGTTTGGTTTTGTTTGTTTGTTTTTTTTGTTTGTTTGTTTTTTGTTTTTTTGTTGTTGTTTTTTTTTTTTTTTTTTGGGGGGGGGGGGGGTTGGGGTTTTTTAAGGGTCCCACTTACTCTGAGTCCTGAATTTGACAACAGCGATCGTTGCGTGGATGTCACCTGGACAGGTTTGAGGAGAGGAGCTAATACTGTAATACCGCTGTTGGAGCAACGGGAGCTGTGTCAGGAGTAGGGATGGTGGTACTTTCAAGGACTGGAACTGGTCGAGAACCTCTAGGATATTGGGGCTGAGATCGTACTTCCAGTCCTCATATTCATTCGAATCCTATAAAAAGGGAGATAAATTTGATTGATTTTATTCTCCATAATACGATTTTTATACTCTTTGTCTCTTTGGAATCAGGACATATTCCCAACCGCTGCACGAACTCGTGACTGCGCGTTGGGAAATAAGTTCCAATTACAAAACGCACGAGTGTAAGAAATCTTTTAGTTTATCTTCACTCGATTCAGATTCAGATTTCATCATCTTTGAATAAAAGACGTTTTCAAAAAACGATGATAAATGATAATGATAAAATGATAGATCTACTTCTTTTTTAATAATCGCTTAATAGTCTGCCGTCACAATTTGTTATTGTAAACTTTAAAAATACGCTTTATTTTTTAATGGGAGGGGGGTAAATGATATCAGTACCTACATCTATTGACGAAATATTTGTTGTTCACTGAGCAAATATCGGATAAGTAAACAAACAAATAAACATCAAATATCACTACATCAAACATCGCTATGACATTATGATCAAAGATATAAAGCGGGAAAAAACGACTAGTTAATACAAGACTTGACTACTTAAAGATCTAAGAATTCTTAAATTTTGGGAGATAAAAATTGTAGTCGCTATAGTTGCCTTTAGAATCAACAATTTACCCTAACAAGGATTAAATGACAATTCAAAATCCTTAAAATTATATAGATAGTGTGCATAAAATTTCATTTAATGAATTAGATGTGCTCATGAAGTTCTGAAATTAGAGGCAGCATTTCGTAATTCTTCGAATTTTTCGTAATAGTAGGGAGGTCTGAAATAGTGAAGAGAAATTACATCCTGTTTAAAGCTCAAAAACGCCTTTGCAATTTTGTTAGTAATTCTGGTTACCGTGGCCAACAGTTCTAGGCGCTCCTTGTCGATGTCCCGGTGGGCCTGTGTGGCCAGGAGACTCAGAAGTGCCTGGCTGGGAGGTGTTGTGATGTCCAGGATGTGGGTGAAAGCCAGTCTCAAACTGCACACGGGCATCTTCTCGAACTGGGTCCAGGTCTTTGTCGTACCTGGAGATTTAAAAAAGGCCATTGTTGTTGACAATGATGATGTTGATGATGATGGTGATGATGATGATGATGATGATATAGATGATGCTGATGATGATGATGATGATAATAATAATGACGATGATGACGATGGTGGCGGTGTGATGTTTTAGCTTGTGCTAATAATGATGATATTTAATATCTCGTGACCAACGTTTAGAGCTGATTCCAAAAAACAGCCTTATAGTGAGTGCTTTTGTTTTATAGTGACAACTATTGTTTTTTTTCAGTACCTGCTCTTCGACGAAACTGAGAAACACGACAATTACAAGTAACGTTATAACCATGCGTCAGTGTATTTTAAGACTTGGGTATTCTGTGTTCCACATAAAGCAAGATGTCATGTCCAATCATTTGTTTGACATCGGAAAAATAGGGTAATGTTCTTAGTTTGTGACCGGCTTTGAGCACGTTTTGTGGATATTGCTCTATATAAAACTGCAATTGTTTGTTACTGTTTGAAGCCTAGTAGTACTCACCTAGAGGAGTGGAGACTTCGTGCAAGTATTCCGTCTTGACCACCATGTCGTAATCGTCAGGGGCGTTGTAGAGGCGGGTCAGGATCCCGTTGACGATGTTGGGGTTGTTGGCAGGGTAGACTCCCACGTGATCTCCTGGGTGATAGAACAGCTGGGTGTCGCCCTGGGTGTCCAGCTTTACAAGAATAGTCTGGCGACTGCGTAGATGTAATGGTTATTTCATAATGTTTAAAGGTAAAACGGATTAGCAAAAATAGAACATTCAAATCTAATCATACGTTGAGACTTTCATTATTTGTACATTAGGTGATTTTCTTCCTTTTTGTTTCTGAAAGTGGCCGAGTGGTTAAGGCATTGCACTGTGATCCGGATGACCCGGGTTCGAGCCCCGCTTCAGGCACTTTTGTTTTTTTTCCTTGAGCAAGACTATTAACACCCAATTTGCTTACTTGGACAACATGGGTTATTCATGTTGATATCAGACATCCTGTTTGATGAGTTATCTATATTCCTTCGTGGAATGTCTAGGTGACGATATCTTATGATATCGTGGCGCAAAAGGCATTATTTTTAATAGGTATTGTGCGCTTGGCTAAGAAACTCACAACATTGCCATCCGGAAGAAGAACGGACAAACGCACAAAACTATGTGTAACCTTGAACGTTCATAGTCTGGTTAATACAGTTTAGTGAGAATTACTCATAAACATGGATGGCAAAAAAAACAATAACAAAGACTTGAGTGACGTCATCTTCGTTCTATCAATATGTTTAATATCACTTTCCAAGATATTTCTTCTACAGAGAGGACGTACCGAATATTTCTCTATCGTCGATCTGTTTTTTTTTTTAGTAATGTTTCTATGTTTTCATTATTTTAGTTGTTGGCTGAAGAAGGATTTTGATCCCAAAAATCCGTGTTTAATATAAAGCTGTTAATTCAGTTTTTTTGTTTGTTTATTGCTTAAGTAGTTTATATATTATATGTTGACAAACGCCTCAAAACGAGATTAACTCTGGATGATTTAGACCATGACAATTAAACTTATATTCATAAGCCCTTCGATTTGGGTTATGTATAATTTATTAAGAAGAGATATATTTTTGCTTTAAGTTACCAAAACTAAAACCTGACATTTCTGGACATTGGTTCATTTACATCTCTTTTGGTATCGTATTCATTCTGGATATCATAGCAGTTTGGGTTGGTGGGTCACGACATCGAAGTATTGGGCCACTATTCATTTATTTAATTAATACTTTACATGGATCCTTTTTCATAAAAGCATTAGGTTAAAAACTGGGTTTTACAGCGGTAGGAGCGAGCGAAGCAAAATTTTGATTTTTTCCATTATTTTTGTATTGGCAGTGACTTTGTATCCATTGGTTTAAGTGATTTTGTCCGACATTTCCAGTATAGATCTATGGGTAAATCATATCGTTTAATAATTCTATTTCTTGATATTGTTAGCTATTATTCTAATTTACTTTGAACACTTACTCTGAATCTGGCGATTGTAACTGGACTCGTTCTTTGACAAGACATGGGAGGATAGTCTTACTGTGGACTTTGGACAAGGCTGAATATGAGAAATATATAAAGATAAAGTGTTGGTATGGCTTTTTGCACGAAATAGAAAGCAATAGTTGTTTTAATACTTATATTTTTCACAATGGTACGTGTTTTACGCAGTGAATCCTCGCTTGCATCAAATAACACATACATTGAACACGAGAGGGCGAGGACTAAGACATTTGAGTTGCTCCATTTTATTATTTGAAAATATCAAATTAAGAAATTAAGGAGCAGGCACCAGTGTAAGATAAAGATCTGACAAGTGTGTATGAAAGGTCCCAGACAAGGCAAGAAAGATAAATGGAAGAAAAAAACCATCCCAAAAAATCAGTCTAGCTCGTTGCACGTCTGACCGGTAATCAGAAGGTCTGAGGTTCGATACCCAGTCTTCTATTTTTCTTTATTGCTTTGCCTGGTACCTTTCATACACACTTGTTCAGATCTTATATTAAACTAGTGACTGTTCCTTAATTTCTTAATTTAATAGTTGTTTACAATGTAAAATCCTCAGATCATAGGCACTGTGGCCCTCTCGTCTCAGTTACTGTTATTTGGTCAGACAAAATGATCCGACTTTAGGGCCGTATGGTAGGCAAGTCCAATAAACGGATAATTATAATAATATTATTGTTTCAAATGCAGTATACACTGCAGGAACCTGTATAAAATTCCTTTTAATGTAAGGGTTTTACAATTGCACAAATAAAAATTGCTATTTCAACATCATCCGCATCATTATCATCATCATCATCATCATCATCATCATCATCATCATCATCATCATCATCATCCTCACCATCATTGTCTTTTTAAGGTTCTTGATAACATTCAGTGGATATTAGGCCATATAAAAGCCCATGTTTAAAATAAAAAATCATTATCATCCTCAAAATCATATACGTCATAAAAAGAATAATCATCATTATTATCATCATCATTTTCATCATCATCATCATCATCATCATCATCATCATCATCATCATCATCATCATCATCATCACCATTATCATTTTTCCTACCTTCGCAAAGGTCAGGTTCTTTGCCTCCAGCGAATGGGACCACCCTGAATCGTGTTGGAGTCCAGTTGTGGTCACTATTGTTGAGAGCACCAGTTGCCTCACTGATGTTTACGTCATCACCCAGACAGAAAGTATCACAAGCGGCCTGTTCACATCCATGGGGCAAGAGATGTTAAAGATAGAAAGAAAAGTTTACTCATTTTTTGGATGCATACAGTAAAATTAAGTATTTGGGAATGTAAGAAAGCATTAACAATTCCCTGTTCTTTTATTGACACCCATCTTATTAATACATGGCTCTAGAGAATCTCAGTTTTACATTTTTTTAGAACGAGAAGCAGAAGTCGTGACGTCACAGATTCCTCTTTTTCGGTTCAAAACTCATTGGAAGTGTGTAACCACTTCTCCGGAAGACTAACAATGAATAGGCTACATATTGAATCATACGGTGACAAATCTTTTAGTACCAGGATGCTTTCTTCGGATTACGGGGCCTAAAAGAACGAGGATGGATGAACTTTATTGACGACCAGCTTCTATTTAGGCTAGAAAACAAGATGCCATCACTCTGGAACCAGAAGATCAATTGGTACAAGGTATGTATGCAGTCCACCTGATGACTGGTTTAACACTTCCAAAGAGATTGGATTATAATTTAGGCTAGAAAACAAGATGCCATCACTCTGGCACCAGAAGATCAAATTGGTACAAGGTATGTACGCAGTCCACCTGATGACTGGTTTAACACTTCCAATGAGATTGGAACCTGTATTTTGACATCACATTATTATAAATTCCGTATAGTTAGCGAGAGACTGACTCACTTTGAAAACTTCCTCAGCCCACTTCCTGAAGCTTTCTTCCTGGCCGCAGAGTTCGTCACCCTCTCCGACTTGATAGATCTTCTCGGCGCCTAAATCCGTCAGGACATTGTCCAGGAAGTGTCCAAACGCTGCAAAGTGTGGGTAGGCCTTGGACCCCACAACCGGAGACCTGGAATAAAAATGACTTAATAGCGCAAATCCCTAACGTGCCAAGCGTTTTACAATGAAAGATGACTGAAGTATGTAGATCTTTTTTCCCCTTTTCTTCAAAAAATAAAATCCTACAAAGATATCAAACAAAAGTTTATAAAAAATAAAAGTAAAACGTAAAATCATTGTCAATTCAAATTCCTGAGCTTAGGTAGAATCTTTTCGGATATTTTACGTTGTAAACCTAAAATTCTCACCAATAAAGCAATGATCCACTACTTTTTTTGCCAAAATAAACGAGCTATGAAACAGCCAACAACAACATTACCTCTAACTCTCGTGGCGATTTGTGAGGTGCTTTCGATCTCGGATGCCTCGAGACAAACATATAGATAGTTCGAAGATGACGTCACTCAGGTCTTTGTTATTGTTTTTTGCCATCCGCGCTTATGAGTAATGCTCACTGAACTGTATTAACCTGATTATAAACGTTCATGGATACACACAGTTTTGTGTGTTGGTCCGTTATACTTCCGGATGGCAATGTTATGAGCTTCTGAGCCAAGCGCATACTATCTATAGTCGTTTGTCTTGAGGCATTTGAGATCGAAACACTTCACACAGATATTTTTCAGCAACTTTTACTTATTTCTAGACAAGACAGCTTGCAGCATACACTACAAGTATCTTTCTTTTTCACAGAGATGGCAGTAGAAGCGATGTGCCTTGAGCTCCATTAAGACAACAGTCTCATCGCTGTAACTGATCTCTTCGTAAAATCAAAACAGCAATCAAGTTGTTATATTGCGGTAAATAATTAAGTTAAAATAAAAAGTTAATTTTTTTTCCATGAAAGAGAGTTAATCTCGCCGTTTAAGAGTTAAAAAAATAGAAAATGAAGCACACTACCGGTAATTTAAACAATTATTGATTACAACTCGGCTTGACATTTTGTTTGGTTTAGTAGGGAAAGTGCGTCACAAGACGTGATCGATCGGCGAGTAAGACAACCATGACATTATCAAAACACTGCACAATTTACCGCTGTGTGCCGCATATAATTAGTCAGACAATGCGACACTTTCAACGCGCAATTTACACGGCCTGGCGCTGTGAATTTCATGCTCTTAAAACGAAATACTCTGTGTTTATTGTCAATCTACTGTGAGAATTTTATAAAATTATATATCATAAAACATAATTTAGGCACAATCATTTTTATTATCATATCAGTATGTTTTGTAGTACTTTGTTGGAATCGTTTCAACATTTGTAAAATGAAATTGTGGAAATCGAATTGTTTTATCTCAAATGTTATGGTTAGTAAAAGAAAAAGAAAAAAAAGAAGCAAGACAGAAAGCAATAAAACTCTGGCATAAGCATATTTAGTTTCCCTGATAATTTTGGAGGTAAAATGGTTGCCTAAAATAAATTTTATGATTGGAGTAAATCTTTTTTTTTTAAAACCAAAATAGTTGTCTGAACTCATGTATAAGCAGTTAATTGCCGTACAAGAGAAAAACTCGTTATGTTTTAAAATTTGGCCAGAAAACTAGTCCTTCAAATATCGACCGATTTAAATGGCTCTGAAACATGGGACTAGTATAGTAAGGCAGTTAATTGGTTTATAAATTATGTGTGATATGGCAATTGGAACGCTTTAATTTTAACTTGGGGGAAGGGGTGTGTGTGTGGGGGGGGGGGGGTAGAACAGCACGTGCATCAATTTAAGGTCATTTCAGCTGCAGCTTCTATTGGTATCACACTGCTATGTTATGATGATCTATCCAAGCTGCAAACTCAACGCCACAATCATGTACGGTCAAAAACCCGCCCGGAAGCTTCGTCACAACGCAACTATGGCGGCTATGTGGTCTTGAGGTAATACACTCGCTTTCGGATCGGACGGTCCTGGGTTGAGCCTCGCGCTCGGCACATAGATGAGTCCTTGGAAAAGGCTATTTACTCACATTCTTTACTCACCGTACTCAGGTGTAAGATGAGACCTGGCCGTTAACAGCGTTGTCTTTGTCCGAAAAATTGTAATATCGCCTAACAGGCGGCATGTCCCGTCCTACATGTTAAATGTTACTGTTGACCAGGGACCCCTTGTAAAGCGCTTGCTTTGAGCACATTTAGTGGATATTGCGCTATATAAAGCTCAATTTTTAACGCAACTAGATGCTCTGCGGTATTGGGCTCTTTAACCACAACGGGTACATGTTGGACAGGTGGCAAGTCCCCACTGATGCCATGAGGCAGGTTCTCGACCGAAGTTGGCTCGCTGCCACCCAATGTCTCCTCTTGCTGGTGGAAAAGCCTGGCAACATCTCCTCGACTGTCCGAGGAGTCGAAGTCCCCGCCCCCTCGAGGGACTGAATTCGTCCAAACCGACTTCCAAATCATAATACTGCAGTCATTTCTTCTTCTTCTTCTTCCAGTGTCATCTAATGGGTTGAGGTCGACTTGAAATGACACGCCAATCTTCCCTGTTGACGGCTTGCTGACTGCATTCGGCTGCCGACAATCCTGTCCATGTCCTCACATCATCTATCCAAGTTCTTGCTGGCCTGCCTCTTCCTCTTTTCCGCAGTCATTTCAGCGCCAGTATAAAAGGGGAGATCGAAAAAGAGTCAGATCTACAACAATGCCGCCTCGGTAAAAGTTAGTAAGACATAGAGACCGAATTAAACAAGGAATAAGAGTAGATTTAAGGGCATTCTCTCCATGCGGGCCTTGTATATAGGGCAATATTAATGAAGCCATGTAGTTTAAAGGGCATTTCATTTAGACAGTAAAGTTCTTCTTCTTCCTTTTAAGTCTGTAACTTCAGGTTTTGAAGATTCCACAGACCATATTATTTTTCTTCATTTGATTCAGTTTTCTTTTCTTTTTTTCGGGAAAGAGGGGGGGTGTTGGTTTCTTTTCTTGTAATTTTTGTTTTCATATTTGTTTCAAAGATTTTGCTTGTGCGACACTAAATTATAATTTCCATAAATTATCAATAAAGTATATCTTATCTTAACTTATCGTATCTTACAGTAACCATCCAATTATTTATAATGCTGTTTACTTAGAATGTGAAATAACTGAAATTTAATGAGCTTTTCCGAAAAGGCAGAGTTGCATTTGATGACAGCCCCCCGCCCATTTCCGAGGCAACATAAATCCAAAGGAAATTGAATGAAGAAAATTATACAAAAGTAGATGAGTCAGGATTTACCGGGTCCAACAAGGAAGTAGATTTAAACTCCATGTGAGCTTTTTCAAATAGCGCAATATCCACAAAAATAAACCAAAAAAACCCCCTTGAGATTATATATATATATATATATATATATATATATATATATATATATATAATAATATATTACATATGGGGGGTGTATAAGTAGGTATAATGTGTTTGTGTCGTGGAGTCTGTTATTTGATATGTGCTCACATTATAAACCAACTTTTGCACCCCCCCCCCTTTCTCTCTCTCTCTCTCTCTCTCTCTCTCTTCTCTCTCTCTCTCTCTCTCTCTATATATATATATATATATATATATTATATATATATATATAATATATAATAGATTTTGACCAAGACATGACCCCTGTTAGGCGAATTACATTTTTTTCTGACAGAGACAATGCCGTTTAATTGCAGGTACTCAGTTTACATCTGAGTACGATGACAGAATTATGAATGTGACTAAAATACTTTTTAAAGGACTCCACTATGCGCCGCTCAGAGCGGGACTCGAACCCAAGACATTCCGATCCGAAAGGCGAGTGTCGGACCACAAGACCTTGTAGTCGGTACGAACGAGAGAAAAGAAGTCGATTTAAGGGCAGCAGCTTCTTATGGTTCTCAAACTACTATGTCATGACGATCGACCCAATCAGCAAAGTCCGGTCCGCATTCGTGCACTGTCGCGAACCCGCCCGGTAGCATCAGCAAAATGAACTCCACAACACAGTGTCACGTTTTTATAGCTATAAAAAAAACATTTTTTCTTTAAATTGTGTAATTTACAAACGAAAGGTGGATGATAAAAGTGCTGCTTGGATCGTAAGGAATTTGAAGATTTTCCTACGGTTGGTAAGGACAGGGTTAAGAATCGCTGAAATAGGAAAAAAAGCAACATACTATTTCTAATTTTGCCACTGGCTGCTTACACAAAAATTACTCGTGTGGTTTTATGTCAAAAGATCCAATAAAAAATAATGTGATATTGAATGTTAGCTTCAATTTGATATACGAAAACAGATAAAATGGAATGAAACAATACAGGCAAATGAGACAATGTGACTACCACATTATCTCATTCGTCTGTAGTGTTTCATTTACGCTTTTTTTTGTTGATAAAGGTGAGACCTGAAACGTCCATTTTATCTGTTTTCGTTTATTAAATTAATTGAAGCGTACATTCAATTTCACATTGTTATTTATTTATTTCTTCGAGCTTCGAGCAGCAACATTTACATTTCAAAAGATCCCAAACCTAACTCTTGTCAAATTCAGAAAGACATCCCAAAAACTTGTTTGGTTGAGGGATTTTCCTCCTCCGGACAGTTCCCAAAATGGCTTTGGAAATGTTGTTTATTTACAACATCGATACAGAGCCCAAATTATCAAATTCGTCTTGATGTATATATAGGAAGGTTGTTGTGATGATGATGATGATGATGATGATAATGATGATGATGATGATGATGATGATGATGATGATGATGATGATGATGATGATGATGAAAGATGATGATGATGATGATGATGATGATGATGTTATGTTGAATGTTGGTTATTTTATTTTTTTTTTTTACGATAACTACTATGTTACTAGAGTGCATCTTGTGCGAGTGTGTCTATGTCAATATTGTATTGTTATAAATGTGTAACCAAATGCAAATTGCCACTTTTTGGGGGACAATAAAGATATATTATTATTATTATTATTATTATTATTATTATTATTATTATTATTATTATTATTATTATTATTATTATTATTATTATTATTATTATTATTATATACTACTGAACTCTGAAAAGAAAAAAAAAACACGCATTTAAAATTTTGGCCAGAATAGTCGTCCTTCAAATATTTATCGATTTAAATGATCCTCATCTCAACAGAAACTCTGAAACCGGCGACTTCACGAAGTCCCAGGTTTGAAATCTTTGGCAAGATGAGGGCCATTTCAACAGATCGATATTTGAAGACCGAGTTTTCTGTCAAAAATTTGAAATATGTGGGCTTTTTTTTTTCAAAGAGCAGTATGGAAAAACATCAATAGCTTATTCAAAGCCCAACAACTGAAACTGGTATAATTTCGATATGAAATCAATACTAAGATTTAAATATAAAGGTATAATGGTCGAAAATATTAGATTTTATTTGTTTCTGTATTTTTTGCTTTTTAGTTTTTTGTTGTTTTTTTTTTGTTTTTTTTGTTATTTGTTTTGTTTTTTTATTGTTATAGGATTTTTAGGGGGGGGGGGGAAGAGGGGGGAGAGGGAGGAGGGGGAGGAGGGGGGGCTGTTCTCGGTTTTGGGGATGTTTTTGATTTTTAGTTGTTTTTTTTTGTTTTGTTTTGTTTTTTGTTTTTTTGTTTTTTTTTTCTTTTCTTTTCTTTTTCTCTAGATGACACTATAGTCATTCTCCTCAGCCAAATATAAAATTAAAAAATTTCGTATGATATCTTTATAATAATATTCAATTTTAAGCATCTAAATTTCTTCGACATAATATCGCATTGATGCGAGGGGTTACATGTGAACAAATGTGTGTTTGCGGCATTTTAAAATAAAACTTCAAAACTTCAAAATAATGAGATATCATATGATAAACTGTTTGAATAGAAACTTTTGCCAAATCGTGAATTCTGATTATCTGACAAATTGACATCGATTCAACTAATTCTCTCTCTTATCTCGGTTAAAGATTGAAGAGATGATATTATTTTCCCCTCTTTCCGCCCCTCTTTTTAAATGTTAGTTATCTCTTTTGAAGTGGAGGGAGGGGTTGTGGGGGGGGGGAGGTGGGTTGCAGGGTTATTTGTCATGAATATTTTTTTTAATTCTTGAATTTAGTCGTGAGGTTGTATTTGTGTGTTTGTGTGTTTATGTGTGTGCGCATGTGTTTTTGTGTGTGTGGTTGACCAAAAATTAGGGTAAAAAAAAATTACATTTTTGAAATACTTTTCCATCTTTGTATTATTGATTCACAACGAATTTTAATGAGCCACTTAATTTCTTTCCAGCCGATTACAAGAGGAGAACAGGTTGTCTTGGAGTGTTCGCACACTGCCACGAAATCTACAGTGTGAAATATTATTCATCGCCTCAAGACAGTATCCAAGACTAAAATTATAATGTCGTGACATGAAACTTAGAAGCCCCATGCGTAGGCAATGTCAAATTGGTAAACGTATTGATGGTATGAATAGCTTTCAAAGTTTATTGTCTGTCCGTCACAGAGCATTTAAGGGCTAAGGGCTAACCCACACAGGAGACTTGACTCCGACGACCCGGCACTGCCGTCCTCGGTCGTCTTCCGGGTAAAGATGTCGGGCACGGATAAAATACTAAGAATAAAGAGAAGAGCCAGCAGTGACTGGGCAGCTGTGTCTGTTAGATCTGGTGGAAAGTACTTCGCGATAGACTAACGTCCTATCCAAAGGACAGCAAACAATTGCTATTGCCCGTTTCACCGGGATAAACCCCAGATCCATGGGCCTAATAACTCTGATGGACTACTTTTTATTTAGCTTATTAATAAGCCATTTTTTTATAATTGAAAGAGGCCATCTAACACCAAAAGTCAGCTAAACAATCTTACAACACTCACATCCACACAAAAAAATAATCGACTGGTCTGCCTTACTCTGAAATGAATGCGTAATTAACATTTTGGCCAGAAAACTCGTCCTTCAAATATCAATCCATTTAAATAAAATTCATTTCGTCAAAAGATCTTAAACCTGGGACTTCACGAAGGTCTCAGGTTTGAGAGCTTTTGACAAGATGAGGATCATAATATAACCGATCGATATTTGATGAACGGGTTTTCTGGCTAAAATTTGAAATTCGAATTTTGTCTTTTTTTAAACAGAGTACGGCCGTTTTCACTATAACAAAGAAAGTATTGAACTGGAACCCTCAGGGCAGAAGATCATGGGTAAAGCCACCTGGAACATGGAAAAGAATATAAGAAGCTGATATACAGAGAAAAGATAAGACATAGATCGGGTTTTTAAAAAACTAGCTCAGGATAGAGAAGGATGGAATCTGTTTCTCTGTGACCTATACACTGACCCAGGGTGAAAAAGGCAATGATGATGACGGCAGTTTTACATCTAAAAATCTTTAAAAAACTACCAACCTGACATTCCCCATAGGTCCGTTTATAATGTTGAGATCTCCGGGATCCTCTTCTTCATCGCCTTTCTTTTCCTGTTTCTTGTTACTCATACGGATGTACGAGCTATGGCTGTTTGAACCGGCTTTTTCGTCACTGTGAACGATGAAATAAAATAAATAAAATAAAAAATTTAATTAAATTCCCTTTATTTATCCCATAGGAGAAATTTGTCTCAAGGGTCCATTCCAAGGGAAGACTAGAATAACCCAGGTGTCAGCGTTGCAAATTGACCTAGGGTGAGGTGACTTACTCAAGGCCACACAGTGCAACGGCCGGTGATCGAACTCGGTACCTTTCAGGTACGAAGCAAAGACCCTACCACTGAGCCATGCTGCGATCTTTAACAAATGATAGGGGTTCAGATATCCCAGATGATAGAACACCCAACACACGCATAGGACTTCCGAGATCAATTCCAGTGAAGTCGAAATAGGTTTTTCTCTTCACCCCCTCCCAGTCCATCAAGCTCTGATAAGGTAACTGGGTCTATTAGATTTCGAGGAAAGTACTTTGTGCTATAGACTAGCCACCTATCCAAAAAGTAGCCAGCAATTGGTATTATCCTTTTTACTCTATAAAAACCGGGATAAACGCCCGGTTCCTTGGGCCTAATGGCCCCGAAGGACTACTTTTTATATCAAAAATCCATACCAAACACATTTTGCGTGTTTGACTTATCACAAAAGTGCTACAGTCGTTTTTTATCCATTTTTATGTTGTTTGTTTTTTTTTTTTCTTCTGAAACGGGCTTGTGTTGGATTTTCTTTCCTTTTCTTTTACTCTTATGTTTTTATTTTCTTTTTGTTTATATTTCAGTTGATATAATCTATTTATATTTATAAGCAGTAGAACTAGAAACTTGTTCCATGTACTGCAATGGTCACGATTCTGCAATAAATTCACATAAACTTTATTTTAATAGTCGCATTCGTATCCGCAATACTGTGAATGTGTTATTAATGGGCAAATGCAGTGTTCAATAGAAGAGAGAAAAAATAACGTTCTGCGCACATCTTCCAGTTTACATCTTTCCTGCGAACTGGTTGGAGACTACTGACTCTGCCACCGACTGTGCCCCGTAGTTGAGTCCCAACACATAGAAATAGGATATAATAATAATGAGTCTTCGGATAAAAAGTACAAATTAGGGAACGAGTTTTGAACTCGAAGAAAGGAAGGTGGGATGTCATGACTTCAGCTTCCCGTTGACTAAAATATTATCATGTTCTTCGTGTAGATATATAAGATGACTTACCCGTTATCTCCTTGGGCAGACTTTTTCATGTCATAAAGGCATTTGGAGAAAGCCTGTCGATTAGAAGTATATTTTGAAAAATGTACACAGTGGAACATTGGTATATCGGGCTGTTTTGTTGAAATAATCTTTGCATACATTCAA
Source organism: Berghia stephanieae (assembly GCF_034508935.2). Classification (NCBI taxonomy): domain Eukaryota; kingdom Metazoa; phylum Mollusca; class Gastropoda; order Nudibranchia; family Aeolidiidae; genus Berghia; species Berghia stephanieae. The sequence goes on from NC_088362.1 coordinate 14,259,505, forward strand.
AGCATATATTCATTTACAATTCAATGATCTAAAAATTGAAGTGTTGTCTTGAGATCTATTTATTGCAATATATGCTAGGATTATGCAAGTTTTATTCTACTTCTAAGTATATTTCTTAGCCTTTTTCGTTAGTCTTTATACGATGGTTATTCATGTAATATATAATGCTAAAACCGCTTATTTTATGGATTAAAATCGGCCTACAAAATAAGCTGAAACAATGTAGACGTCTAGATAGATTTAAGTTTATTAATAAAAATATGAAAAGATGTGTGTTCAATTTGATCAGTTCATTGCTGTGAAAAAAATCGATTCTGATTAATCTTGATACATAATGATTAGTTAGTGCGCATAAATAATTTCAAGGTCAAACTTTTCAAATCTTTATTTCAACTTTTCTAAAGACGCATCGCTCTATATGAATGATGGATAATTTGATTCTTTTATTGGATATAACAAGATCTGAATTATTTAAGGATCATCTTGAAAAGATTCTTGCAATGTACTGCAATTCAAAACTTGTTCCTGATTGTACAGATTCAATATCGCATGGAGATTGGGAATAATTCCAAAACGCAAGAACTCATTAGTCCTTTGATATTATTTCCGATTGAATAAATGGACATTCTGATTAAAATTGATTTTAATATAGATTGATTTTTTAAAAACATTCTATGATTTTTTTCTACAAAAAAGGTTAAATATTAGTCGCAATAGTCAGATTAGACTAGTGATACAATTTTAACTGCACACACACTGCGCTTTGTGGTCTCGTGGTATGGTACTCACCTTCCGACCGTTTGATCCTTTGATCGAATCCTGCAGTGAACTGCTCAAAGTTGAATAATTTTAAAAAAGGCTCTTTACCGGCATTATCTCATCGTACTCATATGAAAATAGAGTACCCGTCTTGTAACAAGGTTACATATGTTGGGGGGGAAAACACATTTCAATAGCGCCTTATATGCGTCCTGTTTCTCCTATATGTTGTTTTTTTTTTTACCGTTGCTTGGAACTCCCTTTAAGCGCTTGGAAATAATAACATTGCAATAGCTCATGATTTTTATTTACTTGTGGCCCTTTAAACATGCTATATAAATGCATAATGAGAAATATATGGTATAGAGTGGCACCTTATGAAAACAAGATAATAATATTTTTTTAAAAAAGAACACAGCGTCGGAAAGCCAAACTTGGGATTCAAACATAATAGTGCTACTGCTCACCGATCTCTATCTCTCTAGCCAGGCGGTGGGAGTCGTAGATTTTAGATCCTATGTTTGACTATCTGACATCGTTGTCGATTAACCCTCTCCTTACCAACTGTAGGAAAATCGTCACATTTTTTACGACACAAACGGTATTTTTCTTATACAGATTTAGTTTCCGAAATCACAAAATATTAATTAAGAACAATCTTCATAATATTTAGAATAACTTGTGTAGTTTTGAAATCTTGTTTTCATCAACAAGATGAAGTGTCGTATGTACTTATTACTTTTAAATGTGTGTTTAATAATTCAATGCCTGTATTAGGTCCATATTAAATTTCAGTAAAAATCTCGGCAATAGTCGGTAAGGAGAGAGTATTCATCTGGCATTTCTCTTTACCTCACACTTCTCATTATTGATAAGATAATGTAAATGTTGCTGCTCGAAGCTCGAAGAAATAAATAATAATGTGAAATTGATTGTAAGCTTCAATTTAATTACAAAAACAGATCAAATGAACGTTTCGGGTTTCCCCTTTATCAACAAAAAAGGATGAGTGAAACACCACAGATGAATGACATAATGTGGAAGTGACGTATTTAACATCTTAACTACGCCACTTCCACATTATTTCATTCATCTGTGGTTTTTCATTCATCCTGTTTTGTTGATAAAGGGGAAACCCGAAACGTTCATTTGATCTGTTTTTATAATTAAATTGAAGCTTACAATCAATTTCACATTATTATTTATTCTTGATAATATAACGATTATGATTATCACGTGATGTCATGCTGCACACGTACCTCTCCGTTCTCCGGGGGATCTCCGTTACCGAATGTGCTGGTGACGATTAGCACCAAGGACTCGTGCTCCAATGACAGAACGTCATAGTCCTCCATGCACATCACCTACACGGGTATAGAATGAATGAATGAGTGAAGATGACGTCACACAGATTTTTGTTATTGTTTTTGTCTTTTAACACCACTAATTCATACTGTCCTCAATAGAGACCTAAAACGCTTTCAAAATAACAAAGAATTAAAATCAAAGTAAGACATGAAATTAGCATCCACAGCAAAAGACCGTGAACTGTGGAAGGAAATGACACAGATTATTAGAGAGGCAGCCGAGGCGTCCAGATCGGATGATTAGGATGCGAAAGGCCTTAAGTCAGTCAGTTAAGTCAATTAATTATTAGATCTCATTAAAGTCCCTCTCGCAGACTATAGGCACATAGATAATCACGCCTCTCGGACAGTCGTCATAATGTAAACAATGGCAGTGATTGGTAAACGAACTACACAGGTTTTACTATCGATCGTATATGTCTAAGTAAAATACTCACTATTCTACCACTTGATCAATAGAACCAGCACAGAAAACTATGTGTAAACATAAACGTTTATAATATGATAGGGAAAATCGTGTGATAAGTTTAAGTAGTCACCCATCTGGCGGTATAAAATCAACTACAATGTTCAGAGAGAGGTCAATGTCATTCACGTAACAGTTTATAAACAACAGACCATGCTTGTCCGACCACGTTTTAAGGTGTGTCACAAATTCCATGTTTTGATTGGTTAAAAATCTACTGGTTAATTAGGCGAATGAATTTGTCATAGAGTATGCCCCTTAGTAGTGTCCAACACAGTGAAAATTATTAAGGGGACAACAGAGTTGGAAACACTATTGTTCAGAGCTTGATGGTTTCAACGAGTGAACAAAACTCACACAAAAAAATCACCAAATTCATTAAAACAACGAACAACAACACTAAGAAACCAGTCCCATTTGGATAGCTCTTCGTTATTATTACTTGTTCACCAATCAAGGGATTGAAAATACACTTCTCATTTATAGTTATATGAGCTTAGTTTAGTGACTTTTGCGCTCTTGCTACAATTTATGCTCAATTTAAAAAAAAAAAGGTTTGTGTCGCGAAGTTTATTTAACTAGAATTTCGAAATTTATATTTTGTTTATATGTCCCGTTTTAAAGATTAAAGAGCATTATTTATCGTTTCTATGTTCACTTTCATTTCGTATACAAGCCACATCCATCCAATCGCCGAACGAGCTGAACTCTGTAGTTGCGTATCTAATGCAAACAATGCAGTAATAATAATAATATGAGGGATATTTCATGCTGAGTGAACTGTGACATCGCATTCTCTTAACCTTGTCACTTTCATCAAAGACTTTATGAATACCAATAGTTAAAAATAATATAAAATAAATAAATAAATAAATAAATAATAATAATAATAATAATAATAATAATAATAATAATAATAATAATAATAATAATAATAATAATAATATGATGATGATGATGATGATGATGATGATGATGATGATGATGATGATGATGATGATGATGATGATGATGATGATAATAATAATAATAATAATAATAATAATAATAATAATAATAATAATAACACAATTAATTATAGAACTGTAGTCATTAAGACCCATTGTCATAACATCATTTAGTATTGATTTCGCCAAACAATTTCGCCAATCTAATTCTACACATTGTTTATACTTGTGATGATAAAATAATCCCTATCCGTGTGTAGGAATTTGGTAGCTCGCCAGATAATGTTTGTTATTTTTAGACACTTTTGAAAGATGAGGATGGCGGTTTTGCTTCATTTATCTTTCTGGGGAGAAGGAGCGAGCGTCGGGCGGTATTGTTTATATTTTGCTTTTAGTGGACTATTTTTTTTGTGTTTTTAACTTTTATCATTTCTGTTTTTTTGGTGTTTTTGTTCTTGTTGTTGGTGGTTTTTTATTTGGTTACTTTTCTTTTCTTCTGTGTTTTAGTTGGGTTTTTTTTTTTTTTTGTTTGTTTTTTTTGGTTTAATGTTTTGTTTTGTTTGTTTGTTTTTTACATTTATTTTTTTTCAACGCTGGTAACACTTATAGTTCACCTGAACAACAGAAAATATTTGATATCGAACAATTCCATGAATTAATATTCTTTAAGACCAAATTGAACAACCCATCACTCACCTTAGCGTCAAATGCGTGCTTGAAGATTTCACACAGCGTATTGGCAAACCTCTCAGATTTGCCTGTCTCAGTAGCGTACAGGATGGTACATTTGACTCGCCGGGCAAGTGCCTTGCCCATCAGCTTGGCGGAGAACTTGACGGCTCTGAAAATGGAATCGAGGAAAGTATGGTAGTGTGCACATTAAAAATTAGGGCTAATTTATTTTTAATGAGATTTTTTATATACGCAATATCCACTAAACGTACTCAAAGCGCTTTACAGGGGGTCGCTGTAGGACGAGACGATATTACAAAAAAAATTTTCGGACCACAAAGCCACACAAATCGACCAAGAGCAGTTTTATTTCGAGTTGGTTTATCTGCTAAAAATTGATCATTTGTTGAATGACACAACCAGTCGAATGGTGAAAAGGTTTGAACTGAGATATTGTCAAGTTTAGATAGAGGGTCAATTTTGATCAAAAATGAGTTCTTGTCATAAATGATTAAATCAACCCTTTCTGTACATCTTCGGGAAATATCAAAGCCTAATTTTACTTCTAAATATTTTTACAACTAGTCAAATTGAAAAAGTATGAAATTTGAGAAAAGTTGCTGGATACCTTTCCCATACATCTGACCATAACTTCATGAAAAATCAGCTGATTTACTTCAAATAAATATTAAAATACTCTACGGAGTAAATAATTCTTTCAGAAAATGCAAAAACAAAATGCAAATCCTAAATTTTCACCTTCCGACTGGTTATGCCATGCACTGACACATATGTTATAGTGAAAGAAAAAATGAGACGGGTTGCATTAAGTTATTTCTTGCCAAAAATGTCTTTTGTTTTTCAACTGTAAAGATAACTACAATTTTCAAGCCTGATCCTTTATCTTGTTCGCCTCGACATCATTTTAGATGGGTCACCTATGTGACCAGACGTATCAAACCGGTATTATGTCGGGATGAAATTAATCCTGAAAATCCCATGCAAGACCAAATTCACTAGAATAACCAAATTTAAACTTTTCACCGTTTTCACTCATTTTAATACAGGATATTAATTTCAGCTTAATTCCAGCTTTTAGTTTTAAAATCCAGTTTTATATAACACTTGCTAACCATGACATACTGTAATGAATTAAGGCGATGCATCTAAGTCAGGTCTCTATAACCCATTGTCAATGAGTGTCACGTTCTAGGTGAGAGCAGTGTCCGTTGCAGAGTGGTATAATCTCTGCATTGGTAGTGGAGGCATTAGATTTGACAGAGTCTTCGTGAACTGAAATTTCCCTATAAAAATACCACGATACAACCTTAGGCGATGACCACCAAAATCAAAATGATCAGGGTATTGTATTAAATATCATAACCAGCTGGATTATTTTTTCTTGAGCTATATTAACCAGACACTATATCATAAATGATCGCCATCCTCCACGCCTCCCCTCTTTTGACTTAATTAATTGCGCACCTTTTATAAATATATATTATTGTTCTATATTTATTCGTGCTTCCTTACAAAGGAGCATATCTACTATTTCCTGCCCATCAAAGTTTTTGTTTATTCACCTTAACAACGCCACTACCACATTATCTCATTCGTCTGTAACGTTTCATTCATCCTGTTTTGTTGATAAAGGGAAAACCCAAAACGTCCATGTTATCTGTTTTCTTATATTAAATTGAAAATTACATTCAATTTCACATTGTTATTTATATTGTTGATTAATTTTAAGGGAAGTGCCGGCCTATAAGTTATAAAGGCTACGATTTGACAAAAGTCTATCCCAAATGAGTGGCTTTGAGCAAGTCACCTCACACTTGTTTACTCGGGGTGTAGAAGTTTTGAAGCAACTCAGAAAAAAACAACAACAACCTTCTATTGATAAAAAAATTGATTAAGGAAACGAAAAAGCAGACAAAAAGGCAAACTAAGATATACATAATAACTTGTACGCGAGAAAAATGTTTTCTGATTTAATTTCTACAACAATTTCAGTGTGGTCCCATAAAAAAGATCAGATTTATTGTAATAGAATTATACCAACCTGGCCAGTTCTTTGAAGCCAAACTTTCTCTTCGGTTTATCACCGGTTGCAGCTTTGTTCTTGTCCTTTCTCCACACATGAGTCTTCCATGGTTCATCCTAGGAACGTTGAAAATGATAGTATTGATTAAATACATTTGCTGCATAATTCACTCCCTTGATTGAAGACAATATAAATTATTACAAGGATGAAAGGAACACACTTGACTGTTACTTGAGCGTTCGAAAATGGGAAATGACCGACAAAGAAGAAATAGAGCGTGGCTCAGCGGTACGGTCTTTGCTTCGTACCCAAAAGGTACCTAGTTCGATCACCCGCCGCTGCACTGTGTGGCCTTGAGCAAGTCACCTCACCCTAGCTCAATCTGCGGCGCTGCACTGCGGCTGAAGCCTGGGTTATTCCAGCCTTCCCTTGGAACAGACACTAGAGACAAATCTCCCCTATGAGATGAATAAAGGGAATTCTATTTATTTATTTTTTTAATTAAGAGGAGGATATGGGAGTAGCTGGGCGACACCCTGAGAAAGCCTGTAAATATATTACCAGGAAGACTCTTATTTTGGAACATGCAGGTAACGAGGAAAAGAGGGCGGCCTTAGAACAGTCGAGGGGGACATTGATGGCGAGGCTCGAAACCAGGACCTTCAGATCCGAAAGCGAATGTCATACCACAAGACCACATAGCCGCACAGATGGGAAATGTTAAATCTTAGTTTTTATTTTTATAAGAAATTAAGTTCGTTTTCTTCAATAAACATAAAAACTTAATCATTGTGACAATTACTTCCATTTTGGCGTTTAGATAAATGCGGCATAATAGCTTTATCAAGTGTTAGCTTATAGAAAAAACGAAATTGACGCCATTCAGCTATGTGTTTTTGTTTTTAAACAGCCATTTTGGTGATAATTCTCACCACATTGTATATCAATCAGACTATAAACGTCCAAGGTTACACATAGATGTGTGATTGTGGTGGTGCGTTATATCTAACTGGCGGATGTTGTGAGTATTTTACATAAACGCATAGCATAGCATCAGTAGGCCTGTGGTTATAACTAGGGAAATAATGGTCCGTAGGGAATTTAATTTCATTCTGGCTGTTAAAGAGTGAACGTAATTCTGCATGAGAACGTTTAGAAATAGTGATTTTCTTTGATTCTAGGCTGTTGTTGGTGGAGTCGATTACGAGGGTTCGGAGAGGAGGGGGGGGGGGGGAAGAGAGACGAGAGCTGTATAAAAATGAGAACACTATAATGAGAGGCATGGCCAATAACAGTAGTAATAATAATAATAATAATAATAATAATAATAATAATAATAATAATAATAATAATAATAATAATAATAATAATATAGGCGTTTGAAGCTCATGTCAAAATGTACAACTTGAGGTCGATTCCATTTCAAGAATATAATATTACAATTGCCATATTGTTTTGAAAACGATAAAAATCTCTCTCTCTCTCTCTCTCTCTCTCTCTCTCTCTCTCTCTCTCTCTCTCTCTCTCTCCCTCTCTCTCTCTCTCTTCTTTCTTTCTTTCTTTCTCTATTTCTCTCTGCATTTTAGCAATCTGATTTTAATACAATCGTAATAGCTCAACGATTGATCAATGGCAATGTTTATCTTCGAAGGGATACTGATATGCTCATTAAAATAAATGGAGAGCAGAAATTATGGGGTTTTATAGTGGGGTGTCTGTCCTGTAATGCTTGATTTTTATTTGAATTTGTTCTTATTTTATGTTGTTTTTTTCCCCCATTTCTTTTTGCGGAGAGAGGTTATATGAGGAGGGGGGGGGGGGGTGGAGGAATTTGCCTTGAGCCTAGAGCTATAAATTTACAAAAATAAAGGAACACATGGTGATAATATTTTGTTTTCCATTCTGCTTATTTTGACCTGTTTGGTTATGCAGTTAGATCGGTAAGCCCTTTTTCTGACATATGCCATAACAAACACGTCTTGCAGTCTTTGCTTATGTTCCATATAATGGTGTAATACGCTAACACATTATTCAAGTAATATGTAGCCCATCGCCCCAGTTTCGCCTTACTTTGTACATTAGCATCTCTTGGCTGAACACAACCATAGTGGAGCCATTCATCGGAGACACCCATCCGTACCCAATCCGAAGGACATCCACCATCTATATCACGTGAGAGGTCACGTGTTTCCTAATTTGATTACTTACCTGGTATTCGTATGATGGCTTGAGGTTGTACATGAGCATTTCCTGATGGAACACTTCCATGATGGACCCACTCATCGGAGGCACCACCCAAACCCAATCTGCAGGACACCCGCCACGGAGCTTCTGCTCATTCTCAAGATGCTTCATGAATGACTCGCTGGCCGAATGGTGATCTGTAATTGTTACTGTCTGACTCTGGAGATCAGTTGGGAAAGAAGGAGAATACATGTCCTTAACGCTAGCAAAATAGGCTAGGGTATGGATGGCATTGACTCAATGCAGAAACAAAATATGTGTGCGTCCCTGACATAATCAGTCGCATGGTGAACATTTTTGTTTGCGTTTATTGAAAGCATAATGTCTCCTGAGTATTTTAATCTTTATTTGAAGCAAATCGGGTGATTTTTCATGAAGTTGCGGTCATGGGCTAGGGTGTGAAACCCGACGCCTATTATTAAGGTCAGCGTAGCAGTAATACGTCCTGTTTTGAACCCAGAAGATACCAAACTCGTCATAATGTTGTCTGACCTTTAGCAAGTCACCTTATCCACGCTCACTTTGTAACGCTACACTGTAGGAGCTACTGCCTGGGTTATTCTACGTTTACCTAGAAATAGACCCTAAGACAATTATCCCTTAGGAATGAATAAAGGGATTTAAGTTTAATCACTTCGCATACTGAGCCATAGAAATCCAAAGTTTCCAATTTAGGTACATTAGATAGATATTTGATATACAGAAAATAATCCCCCCAAAAGAGATTTATATATAAATGAAGTCACTTGGCAATTTGGTGAATACATAGTCTATTATAAGATAATAAATACTTCCTTCATATTACTAGACTTTGAAGCTTTCATTTTAAGACAATGCAATAAACTGCTTTGATTTATTCTCTCATTCTGGCCACCTGTTTGTGTGCACATGCTGTATTAAATTAGCAATGACTATGAAAAATGTTTTTTTCTCTTTTTGAGGAAAATTTTTGTCTAAAATCCAAGCCCTATCTCCACTGAGTAAAAATGTTTTTGAATTTTTTAAATCCATTCATAAATAAACAAGTTATGCAATTTTAAAGGTGTCATTTATTTGGATGACCCGCAAAGAGGAAAAAAACGCGAAAATATGGGACGCTTTTTCGGCATTTTTTTTCGACCTTTGGTTGTATCTTGCGTATTAAGTAGATTAAAAGATTGAAACTTGAAGAGCAAATTAGGATGGTGTTTTGTAAAATACGGAAAAAGTACTAGTCATATTCATATGAAATTTTACAACCAAAAAGAAGAAATGTTCATGTATTACCTTGTCAGCGACAAAACCTCCACGCCCGGTAGTTTTAGAAATATTTTACTCCAAAGAGTAAAAATCTATTTTTAACGGTCTTCTGGTAATCGCATGAGTTTTGTCGCTTGACATAATCTAAAATGACCTTTTTTCTAACTATGTGCCAACTTTCAGTCATATTCATCGATAAACAGCGTCGTAATTAATTTTTTAAAATAGCGTATACTAAACGGCTTCGTCCCATATTTTGACGCGAATTCGGGCACGTCGTGAGCGAAAAAGAGGCCCTAAGATTTGTGCGGGATAGTCATTGCTATATTATCATGAAAAAATAGCGTGCATATTGATACGAAATAATATTAGGTGAGGTCATGGAGTGGTATAATCAACGTATTATTCTTGAACTCCGACATTTTAAATTTTTCGGACTCGCTCCCAGAGCACCTTCCCAAGGTCAAGCAGCAGCTGTGGGGACTTGCTCGAAAACAAAAACAACATACAATCGCAAGGGTTCAAGAATCTTGGAGATTAAGATAAAGGGAGTAAATTTGACTCATGAGTGATGTTCATTCATGAGTCAGATTTACTCCCTTTATCTTAATCTCCATTTTATTGACTCTTTTAGGCACCTCTATTTATTCAAGAATCCTATATCGTTCCTCCTTTATCCCCCCTTTTTACCTGGAAACTGTGCAAAACAGCAATGTTGACCTCCACCAAAGCTCTATCCTTCCATAAAGAGGCAGCCTTACGAACATCCAGGCCCATTTTATTGGCAACCAACTGGAGTAAAGAAGAATGGAAAAAAAGCAATAGTTAGGTAAAATTAAATGTTAAAATTTCCAAATTCATACGTTGCAACAATGAGAGAACGACTCGATTATTACACACATTATCTATTCTTCTTTCGTGATATCGACAGTATCTTTTTTGGAATTTTTGTCTAAAAAGTTCGCTTTTTTCCCCTATGATGATTCTTCTCTCCCAAGTAGATAGATATCGTGTAACCTGTGGGTTTGCATGAAATAACACTGTCGTTTTGTATCATTATTTTTTTGTAAACTATTGAACATTTTGCTTTAAACATAATCATTGCTATCTCTTTTACTTATTCTAGTCTTATTTATTTATTTATTTATTTATTAATTTATTTATTTATTCATTCATTATATATTTATCTATTTATATATATATTCAGTTTTTGTGTCTATTCCTTTGGTAATTTAATTGCATCTTTTATTTTTTCTTCAACTTTTTTGTCTCTACAAACTAGAACAAATAGAAACAAATCTAATGATTTCCAGCGAAAACAATTCATGACAATCATTAAAACATTCTATCCTACTAAGATTCTTAATAAACAAACTGTTTTCAAGTATATTTTTTTTTAATGCCACAAGTGTGATGTTTGAAGAAGACAGAAATGTCTGCCGAAAAGCCATGGCATTCGACTGAGCAATGAAGCAGGGCTGTCAATAGCCCAGTGGATAGCGCACTTGCTTCACACGCAAAGGGCTCGGGATCGAGATCGATCCCTGGTGGTCAAGTCTAGGTTTTATGTTTAGTTGTTTGTTGTTTTAGAGGGGAGGGTTTATTTGGTTTGGTTTTTGTTGTTTTTTTTTTTATAAATAAGAAAATAAAATTGAGCTTTAAAAAGAGCAATATCAACCAAATATGCTCAAAGCGCTTTTATATCATGTCCAGCCAGATTTGTGATTGGGTAGCTGATTGTGTTAGATTTGGCAGAAAGCACTTTGTATATAGTAACTAGCGTCCTATCGGAAAGGATAGCCAGCAATTGTTATTGTTTCAGCATTGTCCAAACGTTTTAAACCTTTCTGAAACTAATTCTACTATTCTATTGTTGCTGGATCGTTAGTGTTTTGTTAACTTTTCAAATATTTAAGGCAGAGAAACATGAAAAAGAATCGATTCCTTGGGTTTTCCAAGATAATAATAATAATAATAATAATAATAATAATAATAATAATAATAATAATAATAATAATAATAATAATAATAATAATAATAATAATAATAATAATAATAATAATAATAATAATAATAATAATAATAATAATAATAACTTAATATTTGAGTAGTTTTGTTGCGAATGCTACGAAAACGACATTTTGACACAGGCTCATACTATGCTATGTTAAAGTCGTGTAGCTGAAGAAAAATAAACACAGCGACACGATCCTTACTTAAATTGCTAACAATTGTTGATAAGCTTCTGAGATTGTCAACAGCTGCACTAGCCCCGTACTCCTGGCGACAATTTGACGCAAACGAATTTCCAACAGAGTTGGCTTATTGTTGACATACAATATGCCATTAATTCAACAAATTTTATTGGCAAGTGATCAATCATGGTAACCAAATTATTATCTCGATCTATCCACTCAGATGAAGGGAAGGGGGGTTATAGTGTCTGGTGATACCACGTCGTGCAGTTCTCTTTATTCTGTTCTTATGCGCTCTTTTCATCAAAGGACGGACGGACGGATGGATGGATGGACGGACGGACGGACGGACGGGCGGACGGACGGTCGGTCGGACGGACGGTCGGTCGGACGGACGAACGGACGGATGGATGGATGGATG
>NC_088362.1:14276858-14301858 GCF_034508935.2 Berghia stephanieae
ATTGATATTCAATGGTCGCTGTGATTACAACTGGACGACTTAACTCACTCAACCCTAACACCGACTTATATCCGCAGTTTACTCGGGTTACTTTTACCCCGTGCCTATTTATTACATTTTTCTGAGACAAATTATAAGCTAGGTAGTATCAAAGCTAATGCTTTTAGTTTTTACATGTTAATGGTAGTTGAATAAAACTATAAATGTACATTATGTTCATGTTAATACATTTTTCCAATTTTGAAAAGTTGCAAAAATCTCTAGGATTGAGTGAGTTAAAGTCTTTGCATATAAGGACAACGGCTGTTTTCTGCGATTGTATTATTCTTATATTGTTCTTCCTGGTTTGGGACTGTTTCATATACATTTTTTTCTTCAGATTATGCCAATTCTCCATAGTACAGAGGTTAAATTACCATTATTCTTACATACTCTTGTTAGTCGTGAACTATCATAAAAATGGCCACCGCACAGAGAGTATTTTGGAAGAAATTAGTAGTAAATGATCCGGTGAAACCAGCGGCCAACACAGTGATTTGGGTGCGACTCCAATCGGTTCCAATTCGTTACTCGATTTAAAATTTGAATAGATTGAATTACTAAGCGGCGAATAATTACAGGCACGCGTGGTTCTATATAACCTTTGCCCTTCAATTATCAAGAATTTGTTGGGCAAAAGCGACAAATGAAGTCTTTTGCATAATCAATGAACCCATGAACACGGATAATCAAACTTGTTTCATAAACAGCATAATGTGGTCTTTTGTTCATAGCGTTAATTATCGATTTGATTGTTTTGAAACACTGCATTTTTTAACACCGGATCATTATATGAGCTGGAGTAGCATTACGCACATGGTGCATAAACATCGTATTTAATTCAAGATGTAAATTTGATTACAAAGACGGGGGCGTTGTGAGTTCTCGGTGTGCTTATTCTTTCTTCTCTATTAATTTATTTATTGTCAAAATACAAATCAAGCAATCGCTAACGTGTATTATTATCACAAACACAGTTATTAAAATGAGTCGATGCCTGAATCAGACGTTGAGGGTTGGTTTGTTGGTGATAAGGGATTGGCGGGGGGGGGGGGGGTAAAAGCAGAATGAACAATAAAACCAAACAAGTACAATATGTTAATATTTTTATCCATTTCATAATAAGTGCAGATACGTTGTATTTCCTTTGACAGCAGATTTGGCTACAATTTTAGTAAAATAACTATAGATATTTTTGAGTTTTATATGTCATAAAATGACAAAATCCAATCGTAACGAATTATTTGGTTTCTACCCTATAATACACAAATCACAATAGGATTCAATAGTCTGATGTCGTGTCCGCCCAGCAACGAACAACTTGGTTCTAAACAAAGAATATCTGTACTTTTTATTCTTCATGCTGGCTAGAACTTTTTCACTTGTCTTGTGATCAGAATGTATAAAAGTGATGATCAGAATTATAACGTTTTTCTCCTCTGGATACACTTTTATGTTCGTCGGAGAAGTATTTCATAAGGGCGTCCGCCATTTTTCCGATAGTTTAGAACCAGTTACTAAGTTACTATGACGCCATTACGAGGGAAGTGACGTCACGACTGTTGAATCCTATTGAAAAATATTTATTCCAGCTTACTTGGGATGCTTAATGTTGACCTCAAGAACAAGCTCAGGAGGGATCTCAAACCACTCGGGATCTGAACCAGCAGCACTCAGGACCAAGGGAAGGACGTCAAACATTCCATATAGTGGTTTCCATCCAAGCTTGATACATAGCTTATAAAACAACAAAGAGAGGACAGAGGTCAAGAGACTGTGGCGTGTATAATTCCATATACATACATAACACTATGTGTTTAAATTCAAGAAATGAAGTGAGTAGGAAAGTGCCAGAAGACAAAAGAGAATTTAAAAAATTATCGGCAGTGATGGGGGCTCGAACCCGGGACCTTACTGATACGACAACTCCGCCTGGTCATGGAGAGCGTGACACTACCGTATGAGCTATCCACGATCCCAAAAAAGATCGCTTCTAACCCTAGTCTTATTAGAGTCTTCTCTCCCTGACATCTTGAGGTCACGGGTTCAACACACAAAATTAAAAGCTCACCAGTCGAAGCAGATGATTTTTGGAGGTAATTTTTACTTTTTGTATGTTTCTCTTTGCTCTGGCTGGCATTGTGTCGTACACACTTTCTTTTCAGGTCAGAGAAAACTAACAATATGAGCCAACACAAACTAAATGTCTTTGTGACATTAGTAGGTTATAGGAAAGTCACAAAGAAGTTGGTGGAGACAACACGTGATGTTATAGATTTGTAGCTATATATAATTAGAGGTCGGTGGGAGGGGGGGGGGGGGGTTCTGAAGCTTGGCATAATACAAATACTAACAAAAATATGAAAGTTGAAAGGTTTAAAATTTTACGAAAAAAAATAATGATTAGATCAGTATGGTGCGTTGAAACCTATTTTTATCCTTTCGTGAGTTTATGTAGCAGCTGTGAGCTTCATTTCTGGCATCATTTCTCCCGGCAGGGGGTCACAATTTTGCTTGTGGACACTTGTAAATTATACAATTTTCCCATCTATTCTAAGCAACACGTTCAGGAATTGATACACTGTATCATTTCAGAAAATAGAGTATATTATAACTTCACTCATATTACATGTCTACCTACATAAAACCATTCGGAAATGATGTAGAAAATAAACAGCAGAAACCCTGCTCTTCGAAACAAATAAAAACCATTTTCAATTAAAACAGTAAAAAGGTGATGTACAAAGTGACTCACCACCCCGAATGAACCAGATGCCAAAAAGTGATAAATTAAGCGAAAACAACCAGAAAAGTGAGATTTTAGAGTTTGGTACTTCGAGAAACGTCTACATATTGTTCTCAATAATAAAAATAAACTTAACGCTAGTCTTATTTATTTCGCTGTGAAATCAATTTAAGCATTTGGTACACGCCAGCATATTACCGTTTTGAACTAGTGGGTCACAAATTTGCATAGTTATTTGTTTATATATAAACGTAGGACATTGGGAACAGGCTTGGTGTAAGATAAAATCTCAAAAGGTGTGGATGAGACAATATCAGACAAGGCTGAGAGAAACATGAAGAAAGAAGACATCCCACAAAATCAACCTGCCTCGATGTCGAGGATAATGTCTTGCATTTTTTAATGAGCTTTTATACAGAGCATTATCCACTAAATGTGATCAAAGCGCTTTACCAGGAGTCCGTTACAAACAGCAACGCGTAACATGTAGAACGAAACATGACGCCAGTTAGGCGATATTACAATTTTTTGTGACAGAGACAACGCTATCAACGGCCAGGTACTCATTTTACACCCGAGTACGGTGAGAGAATGTGAGTAAGGAGCCTTTTCCAAGGATTCAACTATGCACCGAGCGAGGCTCGAACCCGGAACCTTCCGATCCGAAAGAGAGTGCCATACCACAAGACCACATTACAGCCGCACATTTCTCCCTCTGATTTGTCTCGCACTCTTCCATACACTCTTTTTTCAGATCTTTTTATTTTTATTATTATTATTATTATTATTATTATTATTATTATTATTATTATTATTATTTCTTTTATTATTACTATTATTACTTTATTATATTATTATTATTATATTATTATTATTATTATTATTATTATTATTATTATTTATTATTATTATTATTATTATTATCGATATCAAAGAATTTTTTTTCTAAGGTCAATATACCTGTTTATTGTCGTATTTAAAAGACGGAGATAATTCTAAATTGGCAAAGCAACGACAAACTTAAAAGAAAAAAAAAGATCTTTTTATTTATAAAACTTCTTTTCGAAACGAAACTCACGTCAGTAAACTCTATATTAGATGGATCTCCCACAATAGTCCCATCTTCCATCTTGTAGCCGGCATAGCGCACGAGCTGGACGTTCCACACCCGGAAATCGCCTCGTCCCTCCTTACGTTGCGGGAAGATGGTGATGGCGGACCTGGATACATTAGATAGAAAGTATGAAGACAATGGTTGACATGCACAAATTTTACTTTTCAAAAAATGATAGATACAACTTGCCATTAACTCTCTCCTTACCAGCCATTTTCAGGATTTTCCCCAAAACTTCACACCCAACTAACACAAAAATAGATTTTTTATCACTCAAACACAATTGCAGTTAGTTCCTGCCATACGTAAATATCTTTAGCAAAACATGCTCTACAACGCACTGTTCATTTTCTTTAAATGTATAATAAAAATTTGAATAAGAAAAATGTTGGTTGTATCGTAACGAATGTGACTATTTTTCTATAGTTGGTAAGGAGAGGTTAAAAAAAAATAAAACTAAAAGAAAGAAATAAAAATTTTTAAATTCCCTTTATTCATCCCATGGGGAAATTTGTCTCTAGGGACTAATCCAAGGGAAGACTGGAATAACCAGGCGTCAGCCGCAGTGCAGCGCCGCAAATTGAGCTAGGGCGAGGTGACTTGCTAAAGGCCACACATCGCAGCGGCGGGTGATCGAACTCGGTACTTTTCGGGTACGAATCAAAAACCGTACCGCTGAGCCGCGCATGACAGTTTCCGCATTTTAATATAGCGCAATATTCACTAAATGTTCTGGAAGCGCTTTACAAGGGGTCTCATCCACCAAAGGAACACATAATTAAAATATAGTTGGACAGATTACAGCAGACTTAACAATACAATTACACTAAAGTATTTCCTTTTTAAAAGTGGGAAATAATTTTGTTTCGTGATTCGAGATATTATTAACCGATCAAATCATTATGAGCATAAAAATCAGAATTATTTCTTAAAATATTTTAGGGGCATTTTTTCAAAACGATCTTCAAATTTTAACCAAACTAATCTGCATATTATAATATATAATGTTTATCAAATCCCAATATATAAGACTTGTTAAAATAAAATACTGAAAACATTTAATGTTTAAATGGCAAAGACAACAAGTATCTATTGGTAGGTTTATTAATCCAAATTATTATAGGCTCTCAATCTGGTAATGGAAATACTCTCAAATGAGGACAAACTAGACGTCTATGGTCCGTTACAACACTGTAATTCAAGCCAATAATTGTGTTCGGTTATCCGACTGCTAATAAGAGCACCTAGGTCATAGTATATTATTCAGATAGTGCATGTACTAACCTCAGATTTCCCTTGTTTGTGCCGTACTTGATGTGGTTGCAAATGGCCTCGTACATTCCTCGTGCCGTCAGGATGTGTCTAGCATCAAATACCTAAAAGGTAAAGAAATAAGTTTAGAAAACCTCTATGATGTAATCTAAAACATGGACCGACCGAGATCGCTCCCGGGTTGAAGACGAGATTTTTTTTCTGACCCCCCCCCCCCCCCCCCCACCCACTGTCCATCCATCAGTGATAAGGTAGCTGAGTTTGTTGGACGGGGCGTAAAGTACTTTCCGATAGACCACCGTCCGATCCAAAGAGTAGGAAGCAATTACCATCGTCCGTCTCACACTATAGAAATGGGTATAAACTCCGGCCCCAGGGGCCTAACAGCTCTGAAGGACGATTTTGGTTTTTTAAGTGATTTAAAAAAATTCTTCATTTGCAGAAAATTCCCAATTTTATAAATCTGATCATTCTAACTTAAAATATACCTTTGAATACCTGATTCACCTTAGCATAATAATATACGATTATTTCGCTCATGCATTTGGAATTTCGGGCGTGATCCCAATCGATGCAAGAGCTTGCGAGTGCGCGTTGGGGGACAAAGATCGAATTCCAAAGCGTAAGAGTGTAGGAAATCTTTCATTCTACCCCTAAATTGATTCTAATATCGTTAATTCTGAATCAAAGATTTGTTTTTCAAAAATCACTTAAATGATACTTTTTTTTAGAAATCTAATTGTAGTGGAAATCTAACTTTTGGTCATCTGACGTCACATATTATTATGATAAACTTTATATCACTATGCGTTATCATAATTTATGGCTATGTGGTCTTGTGGTATGACACTCGCCTTCAGATCGGAAGGTCTTGGGTTCGAGTCCCGCTCTGAGCAGCGTATTGTTGAGTCCTTGGACAAGGCTCTTAACTCAAATTCTCTCACCGTAATCAGGTGTAAAATGAGCATTTGGCCGTTAACAGCGTTGCCTCTATCGGGAAAAAAATGAAATATTGCCTCGTCCTACATGTTAAGGGTTGCTTTTGGTCAGGGACCCTTTGTAAAGCGCTTTGAGCACGTTTATTGGATATTGCTCTACATAAAAGCTCGTAGTATTTATGGGTAGTGGTAGAATAATACCTAATTAAGGCGATGTTTCGAATAATATGCACTTTCCAGACCAACGAGAACAACAAAAAAATGCACACTATTTTTAATTAAATCGTGATCGATCTGGACTGCTATATCCGTGCTATTGATACCTGTAATTAATTTGCCATTATTTGGCCAAAGACCTGGGCAATCCAATCACAGCAGAACATGCCTTGACTGCCCTCAATACCTAATTGCATTCAAGCATTACTTTATCACCGGACAGCTAGCTAGCACAGATGCTGAACGACCGGCCACTCTTATATTTCTATTGTGTTGTTTGAAATTATTCTATCTACGACAACTACTATCTAGCTTTTATGTGTAATCGTCCGCCTCGAAACAGTATTTATTAGTGCGCGTATGTTGCCTTGTATCATGATACTCGCCTTCGGATCGGAAGGTTATGAGTTCGAGTCAGGCTCTGAGTTGCGCATTGTTGAATTCTGGGAAAAGACTCTTCTTGACTCTCATTCTCTCATCGTAATCAAGTGTAAAATGAGTACCTGGTCGTGAACAGCTTTGTCTCAGTCGAAAAAAAATATGTAATATCACCTAACAGGCGATATGTATTGTCCTACGTATTAAGTGTTGCTGTTGGCTAGGAAACCGTGATAAAGGGCACTGAGCACGTTAAATGGATTTTGCGCTGTATAAAAGCTCCGTTTTGTTGTTTTGTTTTGTTTTGTTTTTTTGTTTTTTTCTTTTCTTTTTGTTTGTTTTTTTTTCTTTTCTTTTTGTTTGTTTGTTTGTTTGTTTTTTGGATATTTTTTTTGGTTTTGTTGGGTTTTTTTGGGTTTTTTTCGGGGGGGGGGGTATTATTATTATCATGTCCGGTTGAATTGGTCCCTTAATTTTGAATTAAAAATGGAAACAAACAGAAATACGTAATATGACTTTGTAATATAAGAAATTGTATTTGCTCTCCACCACAAAGAAAAGAAAGTGGCCCCTAATTTCAGATTTGTGATTATTGATTAATATTATATCTTGCAATTACCTCACCCCATCATAATGCCGTTTTGATATAGTGGGTCACATATTGTTTTTGGTACAGGTATTTTCTTTTCATTTCTTTAGTAAATTACTACAAACGCTGCTTGTAAAAAGATCGATGAGTCTCTAACTCAATTGTTTCAATATGTGACCGATCATCTCTAAACGTGGTGAACCTGGTGCTAAAAAATTCAAAGATAAATCCCCCAGACCGTCTCCCTCCAGTCGATAGGACCAAGGCGATACCAAATAATATTATTAAAGAAAAAAATAATAATGATAATAACACCACGCTACATGGAGAGGGCAGTAGCATAGAATAGGAGGATATCAGAGACAGACCTAAGATTAAATTCCATCCACTATTTTCATCACCTAAAGTAAATATTGTTTTAACCCTCCCCTTACCACCCATAGGAAAATCGTCTCATTCGTTACGATGCAGCCAACAATTTTCTGATGCTGATTTCATTTTGTTATAGTTATAGCCACAAAAACTCGACATTGTGTTGCAGAGCTCATTTTTATGAACAAAAATAGAATATACTCGCTGCTAATCTGTTTGAAAAAAAAGTATTTTTGTGTTGGGTGAGTATGAAGTTTTGGGGGTAAAATTCTGAAAATAGCTGGTAAGGAGAGGGTTTAATTTGCTATAGTTTACAGAATAGCTGCAACTGAAATAAGAGGAAACAAAAATGATCAAATGGACAATCTACAATATTTTGAACCCTGCGCTTTGAATAATTGAACATAACAAAGACCAGGAATTTGAAACACGTTAACCACACTAAAGGGCATACTATTGCCTGTAAAAACTCAAAGCCGAATGGAAAGTAGAGGGCAAGAGGCCGTCCCGCAAGATCATGCCTGGACGACACCAAGAGCTGAACTGAATGAAGAATGCAACAGAGTGGAACAAGATCCTGAAGTATGGCGAGCCATTTCCAGTCGACCTCTTATGAGGTCACACTAGAGTAAAGTAAAGTATTTTGTTTTGTTTTTGTTTTTAAGGGTTTTACGGCGCTTGCAAAACATTAAGGTCATATCAGCGCCAGTAAAAAGGAAGAAAATGGGATAGTAAAAAGTTCTAGAATAACAATTAAAGCACAAAAGAAAAGGTAAGACAAAGGGGAATTGGTTCAAATAGAGAACAGATGTAGATTCCAAGAGCACACTGTCAACGTACTTAGTTTGAGATCACCTAAAAATCTCATCCAGACACAGGCACAGGTCCCAACTAAGAGGAATACACTCAAATGTTTACCAATCCTATAATATAATATGTAAACTAAACATAATACAATGCATAACAGAGAGATGATTTACAAAGAAAAAAATATCATCTCCCAAAACTTTAACTATACATTCGACTATATCCCTCCCAGCTAAGGAACTCCGGCAAGGATCAGGACAAAACCAAGTAATCTCATTCCAAGACAATGACAGGAAACAATTGAAAAGCAGAAACAGGGGGATAGAAGACACAGTAAGGACCTCCCTGCCCACTATGGGAGGTCGGAACCCCACCCAGGTAAAGTATTTTAGAGTTCAACCAATTATTCCGGAACCCACCTGTAGCTTGGACCACTGGATGCGTCCAATGCATCTTGGAGCGTTCCTCCAGGCTAGTTTAGCACCGTAGGTGAGTTCGGGTGTGGTCAGGTCGTAGGTACCAGATCTATCGATGGATTCTTGAATCTCTGCCCATCTCTTCTGATGGGTTGGCGTGTTATTTCTGTTCAGAGAGAAATCATGAAAAATAAATAGATACTATCTTTGTAAATTATGGTGCCATTTTGAGAATTAATTTATGATAGTCTTGTTTTTTTGTTTTGTTTTTTTTTTTGTTTTTTTTTTTTTGGAAAATCCTCTTCGTCTGAAGTCACATAATTCGACCTATCATTACTTGGTATGCTTCGGGTCGACGTGCGAACATTTTGCAGGTCTAATAATCGAACGCAACATTTTGCGTTAGTTTGAGAGTTTTTCCCTTTCAACAATGAGCCCGTAACAATTTGGGTTAAATGAGTACACGTCACTATGGGTCAATCAAAAGTTTTAGAAACCAAAAAGTTTGATTTGTTTTGTTTTCTTCTTTTTTTCTTGGGTTGGGGGGAGGGGAGAGGGGGAGAGGGGTGTCGTTTTGATTAATCTGTTTTTCTTTCATTTATTTTTTACAAAAAATATTTTTGATAAATTTTTAAAGGATTCACTCAACAATACGACATTCAGCACATTAATTGATAGGCAAGAGTGTGCCGAGTCAATTCAACCTTACCATTAACGACCGGATAGATTTAATTTAAGGACAGCGTTACATAGCGATGTGGTTTTTGCTTCGTATCCAGAGGGCACTATGTCCGACTCCCTATCGCACTGTGTAACCTTGGGCAAGAAACCTCGCTCTAGGTCACTCTGCAGCCCTGCACTGCGGTACACGCCTGGGTTCTTCGAATCTTTCATTGGAAAAGCCCCTAAAGACAAATTTCCCCATGGAAGTAAATCACTCTCTCCTTACGAGCCATTTTCAGAATTTCCCCGGAAACTTGAGTTGTTTTTTTATATAGCGCAATATCCACTAAACGTGCATAGAGCGGTTTATATTACAAAGGGTCCCTGACCAACAGCAACACGTAACATGTAGACCGAGCCGTGACACCCGTAGGCGATATAGCAATATTTTTCGACAGAGACAACGCTGTTAACGACCAGGTACTCATTTTACACCTGAGTACGGTGAGAGAATGTAAGTAAAGAGCTTTTACCAAGGACTCAACTATGCGCCGACGAGGCTCGAACCCTGGACCTTCTGATCCTAATGCGAGTGTCATACCAAAAGACTACATAGCCGCCCACCAAACACAAAATTAGATTTTTCTTACTCAAACAGAAAAGCAACAAGTTCACTTTATACATAATAATACTGTTCACTAAATTGATCTCAGCAACCCAGTGTCATGTGTTTATAGCTTTAACAAAGAACATTCTTTAAATTTTGTGATGTATGAATATTATCGTCAGAATGTGAAAATTGTTGGTTGCATCTTTACTAAGGTTTGTAAGCAAAGTGATAAGGGAATTGTATTTTTCTAAATTACTACCTACCGTTTGATGGAGGTAAAATATTGGTCACAAAAATCTTTGGCATGCAGGATGAGTTCGTCGTGTGGACGGGTTACACGGCCCATGGCCATATTCATCATGGACCCCATACACCGTTCTTGGGTGCATGTCACATTCTGAAGAAGTTTCAAAGTTTCAAATTTTATTCAATCTTAGGCTTTCGCCAATAAATCATACAATTTGATGACAACATATATTATGAAAGTGGGAACATTTTTTAAAAAAATGGTAAATGGAACCAAAATATAAAATGATACCATTAATAACCACAAAAAATACAATAATCGTAATACCACCAATACGTACACTACATAACATAAGATAACATAACATGTGGTATAGGGCAAAATAGGATAAGATCATTTGAATGCCCTTAATATTAATTAGTAATGCCATAAATCTATTGATTAAATATTACAATTATGATACACGTGGTAAAGATAGTAATAATAATAATAATAATAATAATAATAATAATAATAATAATATTATTATTATTATTATTATTATTATTATTATTATTATTATTATTATAATAATAATAATAATAATAATAATAAAAATAATAATAATAATAATAATAATAATAAAAATATCAATAATAATAATAATAACAATAATAACAAAAACAATAATAATAATAATAATAATAATATAATAATAATAATAATAATAATAATAATAATAATAATAATAATAACAAAAACAATAATAATAATAATAATAACAATGAAAACAAAATCGTGGTGTATTTTTGGTGAATAAATAAAACATAATATAATTTTTGACCAATATCAGGGATTCTATTATTGACCAGATAACCGTAAGATCCGAGTCCACGAAGTCTTTTCTCGAAATCAATAAATCACCGATTTCGGTTAAAAATCGTGTAATAACACCTATTTCTTAAACAGTATTTTTTTAAATCTAAGAATACAAAATGTTCAACTAAATCGGCTAGATATCATTGTATTTATCTGCCCCGTATTGAGACGTCGGGGCTACCAATTGGATTCAATAGTCTGATGTCACGTCCGCCCAACAACGGGCAGCTTGGTTCTAAACAAAGAGAATCGGTAATTTTTTATTATTCATGCTAGCTAGAACTTATTCACATGTCAGAATGTGATCAGAATGTATAAAAGTCAAAACATGATCAGATTTATAATATTTTTTTTTCTCATCTGGATAGATTTTTATGCTCGTCGGAGAAGTATTTCATAAGGGCGTCCGTCCGCCATTGTTCCGATAGTTTAGAACCAGTTACTCAGTTACTATGCGTCGTTACGAGGGAAGTGATGTTGTTGTTGTTTGTTGCTTTAGGTCTCTTCCAACACAATTGAGGTTATATGAGAGACCGCTGAAACAAAAAAAAAAAAACAAGCAATCTAACAAAAATAGTACAAATGTAAATCAAAATCATAACCTAAAGATATCATAAGCTAAATTATAAATAACCAAGAACAAACAGGCAGAAGATTTACAGAAAAAAATATATCCCCTGTCAAAAATACAATCACAAACCAAAGAAGCAGGATAGGCTAGTAAAGAGAAGAAGAAACGACATCACTATCGGATCGTACACCCATGCGAACATCATAGGTATATGATTCAAGGGTGATGCTCCCATCCAACCACCCGCAGGGAAGTGACGTCACGGCTGTTGAAGTTTATTAATTAATGAGTACACTTACCACGATAGACTTGGCATGCAGCGTGTCAATCGTTGTGCGTCGTTCGTCCATGACATTTTTCAACTTGGCGAAACGTTTTGGGGACGCCATGGTGTTGATGGATCCCCGACGATCGGTAGACCTCCTCCGTCCTAGGGTAGGAGAGCTGGTTCTGGTGAAAGACCCAAGCATTAAAATAATAGAATTGAAGGCTTGTTTTAATTCTCAAAGACAATTAATTAATGTGAACGTTTTAGGTGTCCCCTTTGTCGATAAAGGAAATAGAAAGTGAATAGAAGCCCTTAAAAACTAACCAGCTCCTCAATGTCTTGCCATTAAAAAAATTCTGATTTCTGAACACTTATAAAAGGACTAACCACTTCAACCGACGTGTACATATATGCAGGTCTGACATCCGAACACACGTATGGGCCTAGTTTAATATTGTTGTAATGGACAATATTTTGTGTCTTTCTTTTTTATTTTAGATTTTCATTACAGTAATAGGCCCATAAGGAATTGGGTTATCAGACCTGCAAATAAGTGCACAGCGAATTCAACCCTTCTTTGTGATTTTATTTTCCATCCCCATGTCAGGATAGGTAAATGTTATTCTTATTGTTAAAAAGATAGGAAGTAAAACTTATTAGAACACCATTCAATTCAATTCAGTCGTAGGTATAAGCTGGTGAAGTATATTTTGTATGATAAATTTGTATTGTGGAACAACAAGCGTTTGAAGAAGGAACCTGTTCATAATATTATGTTCTGCCGTTGTTGTTTTTTGTTTTTTTTAACACGGTATATGCTATGGTAATCGAATAGCACATACTGTGTACTTCAAGAAAACGGCCGTGTTAATAATAACGTTAAAAAATAATGTTACATGCAAACAATATATGTTACTTTCATACAAACAATTTAATCTTTAAATGAAGTAGAGAAAGTATAACCAAAAACAATGAATGACGCCGTGTATTTTTATATAAAGTTTAAGCAAAAGACAATAATTTAGATAAAGCTTTCACATCAGAAAATGGAAAAAAGTATAGATTTTATTCAAATCCGACCATTACATAAATAGAGATAGAATTATATGCAGCCTAATCAATATTAAGGAAACGGCGCATTTACTTAGGGTTATTACTTAAACAGTACAATACTGAACGAAGGGCAGTTGTTACATTTTTCTCTATCCAAATACAAATATCAACTTTCAAAAAATTGAGCTTTTATATAGGGCAATATTCACTGCACGTGCTCAAAGCGCTTTACAAGGGATCCCTGGCCAACAGCAACACTTAACATGTAGGACGAGACGACATGACGCCTGTAACGCGACATTACAATTTGTTCGGACAGAGACAACGCTGTTAACGGCCCGGTACTCATTTTACACTCGAGTACGGTGAGAGAATGTAAGTAAACAGCCTTTTCCAGGGACTCAGCTATGCGCCGAGCGAGGCTCGAACCCAGGACCTTCCGATCCGAGAACGAGTGTCATACCACAAGAACACATAGCCGCATCTAAAGCCACAAGGTCCATAGAACGAGGTTTTCTGCCGGACTCTAGTATGAAACGTGATGGATGGGACGCATGACTGTCATTGTGTATCGCTAGATATTACTGCTGGGCGCTGGGTTGAGAGAGGATTGCAAAAGCCTTGAATACACCTGGAACCGTTACCGTTCCTTATTTTTGTTCCTTTGCTTGAATTAAAAATGTGTCAGCGCATGACATAATCAGTCAGAAAGTGAAAATTTTGGATTTGCATTTCCCCCATTTTCTGAAAGAATATGGTCCCCAGAGCATTTTAATCGTTATTTGAAGTAAATCGGGTGATTTTTCATGATCAGATGTAGGGAAAGGTATCGAGGAACTTTTCTCAAGTTTCATAATTTTTTAACTTGACTAGCTGTAAACAATAGAATAGAAATGATATTTCCCGAAGATATACAATAAGGTTTGATTTAATCATTTATGACAAGAACTCTTGTTTATATATATAAATTGCCCTTCTAAGTAAACTTGGCAATATCTCAGTTCAAACCTTTTCAACATCCGACTGATTATGTCATTCACTGTAACAATAAATGATCTAGCACTCAATTGACAGGAGGACGCCCTTAATATTCTAAAGCAGCGAATTAAGGGCTTAGTCAATTAGTGTGTTATTTACTTGGTAGAGGTTGCAAAGCAAGCGTTTGACTCCCTTTCTACAGAACAAGTGATCTTGAACACAGCAAATCCGTTTTGAAATTAGAATTGTAAGATATAAATACATATGTATTTGTTTCATTGTTCCCGTATGTTCTGTAAGAATGGCGATTTGACAATGACCAGATATTGACCTTCGGGTAATGATGATGGCAAAGATCATATTAAATTCTGAAATATTATTTTATAAAGAATTATGATAAGCTGCGGAAGTTACTGTCTCGACAATGGCATAAGAAAGGGAAAGGAGACGAAGAGGAGTACGAAGTGGTTGTGGAGGAGGAGGAGGAGGAGGAGGAGGAAGGAGGAGGAGGAGGAGGAAGAAGAGGAGAAGGAGGAGGAGGAGGAGGAGGTGGAGGAGGAGGAAGAGGGAGGAGGAGGAGGAGGAGGAGGAGGAGGAGGAGGAGGAAGAGGAAAAGAAGAAGAAGAAGAAGAAGAAGAAGAAGAAGAAGAAGAGGAGGAGGAGGGAGAAAGAGGAGGACGAGGAGGGCAAGGGTGGGAGAGGGATGAAGAAGGAGGAGGAGAAGGAGGAGGAGAAGCATTGGGCGAAGGAGAGGAGGAGGGAGGAGTAGGAGAAGGAGGAGGATTAATTTTAAGAAGAAAAAAATCTGGAATTTGACAGCCATTTTGCATTAATCAAATCTAAAAACATTTCAAATAAAGAAAATAACGTTTCATCGAAACCAACAATACAATTCCGATAAAATCGTGTGTAAACAAGACGCATACCTACATACGCCGGTACATTTGACATTTAGCAGTGGACAAACAGTCACGCAATGCCAATGTCCCTTGACATTGCTAGTGCGTCTAATAATAATATTAAGGAACCAATCAATTGTGACCCATCGTCTCAAAACGGTATTATTTCAGAACGAACCAGATGCTAAAAAGCCGGATTTAATGTTAAACTAGTGAAAAACATATAACTATAGTTCATATTATGGTCATATGGTATCCATTCTCCTCAATAAAACATACAAACTCAACACAAATCTGATATTTCTGGCTATAAATTCAATTTTCAACATCACCAACCCGACTTAATACCGGCGAAGGATCACAATTCTGTTCTTAAAACTATCTATTTTGTTGCTGCTTTTTTTTTCTTTCCATTTTTTTTCAAATTTTAGTCAATTCATAAATTGTGACGCACTGTATCAAAACGGCATTATGTATGAGGTATTTAGTAATGATAATAATAATAATAATAATAATAATAATAATAATAATAATAATAATATAATAATAATAATAATTAATAATAATAATAATAATAATAATATAATAATAATAATATAATAATATAAATAATTAATTTAATAATAATAAAATAATAATAATAATAATAATAATATATAATAATAATAATAATATAATAATAATATAATAATAATAATAATAATAATAATAATAATAATAATAATAATAATAATAATAATAATAATAATAATAATAATAATAATAATAATAATAATAATAATAATAATAAATAATAATAATAATATAATAATAATATAATAATATATAATAATAATATATATAATAATAATAATAATAATAATAATAATAATAATAATAATAATAATAATAATAATAATAATAATAATAATAATAATAGATGACATTTGTATACAGCATTTTTTAATTATATAATGCCCAATAAGCTTAGATTCAAATGTTTTAATCGAACTTCTATTTATAGTGTAGAAAAATTTTTTTACAAAGATTTGGGCCAAGAGTTTGTTTATGTTTTATTGAATGAAGAGAACGAATCTAGTTTTATGAAGTACAGAAGAAAAAAAAATCCAAATTTCTGACTATTGTGACTTTTCGGTATCGACTTCATCCCCGGCATAACACCAGTTTAAGAATCGGGGTCACAAATGTGACCTGTCGCCTAAAACGGGGTGGTTTCGGTGCTAAAATAGAATATTTTGTCCAAAATAGAAGAATTGGCCTGATTTATTTTTTTTTTTGATTTTTTTTTTTTGTTTTTTTGTTTTTTTTTTGTTTTTTTTTTGTTTTTTTTTGAGACAATAAATTTAATTTCTTAAAGAGAGAAAAATTTATGTTTACTTTAAAATATCTCCCTGACAACTGGTTCTACCCGACATAATACCGTTTCGACGTAATGTGCCACATACTAGGTGCACATATTACATATTGACAGGTCTGATAACCAAACGCAATTATGGGCCTGCTTTAACATTGTAGTAATGGACAACAGTTTACGTCGGTGTGAGATTATCTCCATTACAACTATGAGACCATAAAAATTTGGCTTATCAGACCTGAGAATAGGTAAACGTCGGCCCCCAAAAAGTTCTCGCATCAACAAATTAAGTCGCCGTACCTTCGATGTGGTGTTAGGGTCTGCATTTTATCTCTAAGCTGTTCCTTCTTTCCAACAAAAGTAAAGGGCGATATCCTCTTTTACAGCTTTGCCCTCAAAGAATGCAAAGATCGAAAAGGGCTTTGATAGATTCAAGCGTCGGTCTAGAATGTAAAAGTAAAGGGCGATATCCTATTTTACAGCTTTGCCCTCAAAGAAAGCAAAGATCGAAAAGGGCTTTGATAGATTCAAGCGTCGGTCTAGAATGTAAATAATCATGAATCTATTATTTCTAATACAATCAATTGAATCTGAAAAAAAAAAAAGACTGTGCTTCCGTAATGAAGGCATTACCTATTACAGGGGAGATAATTATTGCGGTAATTCCACACCAGTCGGCTTGTTTATGTGGATCAAAGGCTACATTTGAAAGTATTAATTAAGGGCTGGTATAGATAGCATACTAGTATGCGCTTGGCTAAGAAGCTCATAACATTGCCATCCGGAAGTATAACGGACCAACACACAAACTGTGTGTATCCATGAACGTTTATAGTCGGGTTAATACAGTTCAGTGAGCATTACTCATGAACGCGGATGGCAAATACAATAACAAAGACCCGAGTGACGTCATCTGCATACTATCTATAAAGAAAATCTGTATCTTTAATTTGAAAGAAAAAGTAGTAGTTCATCAGAACCATTAGGCCGATGGAGTTGGAATTTATCCCCGGTTTCCAAAGCTTGAAACGGACAATCACAATTGCTCGCTACTCTTTTGATAGGACGCTAGGTTATCACAAAGTACTTTCCGCCAGTTCTAACGGACCCAGCTACTCAATCACTGCTGGGTGTCGGAGGGGGAGTGAGAGTCGGAAAAAAACACCTCGACCTCAGCGAAATCGATCTTGGTCCCTTCAGCTTTGCGTGTGACGCGAGTGTTCTACCAATAACTAACTCAGCTATCAAGACCACCATACTGAAATATAACCATACTAAATTATTGCTTCTACATCTTATAGATATAGATAGTATGCGCTTGGCTAATAAACTCATAACATTGCCATCCGGAAGTATAACGAACGGACCAACACACAAAACTGTGTGTATCCATGAACGTTTATAGTCTGGTTAATACAGTTCAGTGAGCATTACTCATAAACGCGGATGGCAAAAAACAACAACAAAGACCTGAGTGGCGTCATCTTCGAACTATCTATAGCATTAATTCAAGGTAAGCACTTTGCAATTATTTCTTTTTCTTTCCTTTTCATCAAAGAGAGTAAGCCAAATTTTGTATACAAAAGCTGACCGGCGCCTTACCTAATAAGATCATCTACAGTATTTTTGTTTTTTGTTTTTGATTTGTTTTTTTTTTTGTTTTTTTTTTGTTTTTGTTTTTTTTGTTTGTTTTTTTTTAAATTTGTTTTCGGCAGGGGAAGGGCAGGGTTGTCATAAAAATTGGCCTTGTAATGTTAAAAAATAATTTCTTTCTTTGTTGTGAAGAACTATATTATAATATGAATTTACACTTCCACCTGGTAAACAAGAGAAAATCACGTGTATTTGTCATGTGATTTTATGAATGTTGTTGATTTTGTTGTGATCCACTCACAAAATATTGTGAGCCAAAATTGAGACCATGAAAGTAAAAATGTAGTTTTTTAAAGCCCAAGACCGTAGCTCTACATCAATAAAACACAAATGTTAAACAGACATTTTGGTTGATTAGAACCCTTTATTTAATGAGGTAATATGTGACCCTTCGCCTCAAAACAGTATTAAGTCGGGATAGTTAAGATATTGAAAATTGAATTTATAGCCAGAAATATCAGACTTATGTTGAGTTGTATGTTTTATTGTGGAGAATGGATACCATATTTTAGGGTGCTAATGCCAACAATTTATATTTTGGACCAGTTTAACATTAAATTCGGCTTTTAAGCATATGCTTCATTGCGACATAATGCCGTTTTGAGACGATGGGTCACATATAGAACAATTTGATAAATGTTAAACAATGGAAAATGCTAGCTACGTGATTTTGATAAAATAAGGATTCTCAGAATGTTTATTAACTTCCAAAACCAGAAAAAGTCATGCCATTCCTTACACCCCGTCGAAAGAGTATAAAACCAAATGACTTCTTCAAGAGCAAGTGCCCAAATCCGTATGGAGGGCAAATCAGGTAATATATAAAGATATACAAATTATCAAAGGAGATGTCAGAAAAACGTGCGCATTTATACAGCGCGATATCCAGTAAAGGTGGTCAAAGCGATTTTAAGGTTTCCCTAGCCGACAGCAACGCTGAACAAGACATGACGCCTATTAGGCGATATTGCATTTTTCCCATGGAGACAACGCTGTTGACAACAGCCAGGCAGTAATTTTATACCTGAGTACGATGAGAGAGTGTGAGTAGAGAGTTTTTCTCAGTGACTCAACTATGCATCGCTCAGGGCGGGATTGAACCCTGGACCTTCCGATCTGACTACTAGACTACATGACCGCACATATAAACCACCCAGCTCTCTCTCTCTCTCTCTCTCTCTCTCTCTCTCTCTCTCTCTCTCTCTCTCTCTCTCTCTCTCTCTCTCTCTCGTACATCTGCGTCTCAAGAACGGACGGCCAAATAACCATCGTTACATGAATTAACATTTTCATATAAAAATACATTTCCCTTTGGCTTATGAGCAGAAAATCTCAAAACCGTGAAAAATTGATATAACAAGTTTTGAACAATAACTATATCTTCACTGGTGAGACATAGGTCTGTAATACATTATAAATAATGATATTGATCCTAATTATAAAACAATGAAACCAACTCCAGGCTTCTCGAACCAAGGCAAACCCCTGCCCTTATGGAGAGTTCCTCACACCATGCTCATTTAAAGAAATAAAAATGAATCTGACATTTTCAACAGGTCACGTACTCACTCCAAAATACCAGCATGAGGCGCATGCTTGAATATCAATATCCCACTTTCTTCCAGACTAATTAAATCGCATGCTATTAAAACATCGAGAAGCAATAATGTGTTAATTTATTGTTTTAATCAACTTTATGTACTGACGTACATGTTCCTAATTAGTCTAGTTTCCGATTTATGTACTTATTTAATGACAACATTACCTCATAAAATAGTAATGCAGTCACGTCTCGATACTTCGAGCACTTCACTACAACAACAACTACTACAACAACTAGTACTACTACTACCACTACTACTACTACTTCTACTACTACCACTACTAATACTACTTCTACTACTACCACTACTAATACTACTACTACTACTACTACTACTACTACTACTACTACTACTACTACTACTACACTACTAACTACTACTATCTACTACTACTACAACTACTACACTACTACTACTACTACACTACTACTACTACTAACTACTACTACACTACTACTACAACTACTACTACTACAACACTCTACTACTACTACTACTACTACTACTACACTAACTACTACTACTATACAACAATTACTATTACAACTACTACTACTACAACAGCTGCTACAGCTATTACTACTCCTACTACTACTACTACTACTACTACTACTACTACTACTACTACTGCTGCTATTACTACTACTACTACTACTACTACTACTGCTGCTGCTGCTGCTACTACTACTACTACTACTACTACTACTACTACTACTACTTCTACCACTACAACTACAACTACTACTACTACTACTACTACTACTACTACTACTACTACTACTACTTTTCTCCTAAACATGACTGGCGAAATACAATAACAAAGAGCTCAGTGATGTCAATTTCGTTCCTTCCATAGAAGGAACGAAATTATCGATGCTCAGTTCTTTGTTCTTGCGATGAGTAGTTCTCATTAAATTTATATCAATCCCCCCATAAACGCTCAAGTTTACACAAGGTTTCCTGTGTGGATACGTACTTTCATCCGGCGGATGTTGTGAGTATTTTACTTAAACACATACGATCGATGCGTAAATGCTATGTTTACCGACTTGGCAGTGATAAAAACCCTCATACTGACGGAGATCCAAAGTTTCTATATTCTCAATACTATCGTTTTAGTCTAGGGTTATACGGTTGGCAACATTATCCAGAAAAGTGAGTGGAGCAGGCATTAATGTTGGTAACAATAAGAGATGAAGTGAGTACGAAAGTGTCAGAAGACAATAAAGAATAAAAATTTTCGCGGCGGTGATGTGGGTTTGAACCCGCGACCTTACTGGTACGACAACTCCGCCTGGCAACATTATCCAACATGTGAACACAAGAAAGAGGATATCGCCTTTTAAAAAACATTTCAAAGGGCTTGATGATTGGTCACAGAACTCATAGAGAAAGATATGTCACGCACAACACTGGGATACCAGCTTTGTATGTGTACGGACGGGCCTTTCTACTCATGACTCAATCACCTACCAAGGGACTGAACCAGGTAAAAATTTAAAGGGATACTTAGCTGTCAGAATCTGTGAACTGTAAAAGCTATGTGTACTGTGCGGCTATGTGGTATGACACTCATTTCGGATCGGAAGGTCCTGGGTTCGAGCCTCGCGCTCGTCGCATAGTTGAGTCCTTGGCTGGAAAAGGCTCTTTACTCACATTCTCTTACCGTACTCAGGTGTAAAATGAGTACCTGGTCGTTAACAGCGTTGTCTTTGTCCGAGCAAAATATCAAATTTGGTTGTTTGTTTTTAAGGCTTTTTTACGGCGTGCTCCACACATTCAGCGCCAGTAAAAAGGAAGAAAAAGGGATAGTAAAAAAAATTCTAGATTACAATTAAAGCACACAAGAACTTAACAGTAACAAGGCAAAGGGGAATGGTACACATAGGGAACAGATGTAGATTCCAAGAGCATACCATCACTGTACTTAGTTTGAGATCACCTAAAAGTCTCATTCAGACACTAGCACAGGATCCGATTAAGAGGAACACACTCAGATGCTTACAGTATACATTCAAAACAACTAATATAACAATACATCAGAGAGATGATTTACAAGGCAAAAAAATATCATCTCCCAAAACTAACACAATGCATTTGATTGTTTCCCTCTCAGCCAAGGACTCTGGCCAGGGCCTCGACAAAACCAAACAATCTCTTTCCAAGACAAAGACAGATAACAACTTCGGAAAACAGATATAGGGGATAGATAATACGGCGAGAACTGCCTGCCATGAACCAAATTTGGTATTTTGATCTCCTTTGAGGCTGTAATATTTATTTTTGTGTATTACTTTTTACATGTGAAAGTTTACACTTTGTTAAAATGTCAACACTTTCCTTTAATAAATGAAAATTGTAAACAAACTTTTATTTTCACCGAACAAACAAACGGGTAACTAACTGCACGTTAAAAACTAGTTCTTCAGAGTAATAATGCCCATGGAGCCGGAATTTATCACAGTTTTTATATAGTGAGACGGACAAGAGCAATTGCTTGTTATCCTTTGGATAGGACGCTAGCCTATCGAAAATACTTTCCACCAGAACTAACTAACAGACCCAGAGACAGAGACAGAGAGGTCAGAAGAAAAATGAATCTCGACTTCAGCCTGGATCGATCTTGATCCCTTTTGCGTGTGAAGCGATTGCTCTACCAACCTGAGCTATCGGCATCTCAAAGGGTAACTACTGGTACTAGTTGAAATATCCAAAAATTTAAGCCCTTCTTCATTTGATATAATGTATTTCTGATAAAGCTCGAAACATAGTCAGTCAATGACCTGAACATAATGAAAAAAAAAATTGTACAAATAGTCCTCATTTTGTGCTGTTCTTACATTCGTGACATAAAACCCGTCACGACAACAAAATAAACATACATACAAGAGGCATTTATCATCACTGCTTATAAAATAAAAACATAAACGTACTTACAAATTATCAGGCTTTATGTTGGAGTTAGAAAGCGTAATTATTAAGGTTTCTTCGGCGTTTTTGACGGCATTTTATGTGTAAATAACAGGATTGGATTGTGAAGTTTCGAGTGTCCATGCGATCTTAATATTATGTAATTTATTTTCGAGGAGCTCAAGGCAAACACACGTCCCATCCTCACCTATTTCTTTTTACACATGGGTGTGTTATGATTGTTTTGGTGTGTCGACGGTGTGTATAATTGCAACAAATGAAATCTACTCACGTCCGTTGTGTGAGTCGTTTGGTTTTGGCTGGGAACAAGAGATATTATTATGTAACATAAGGCCAACTTAATCCCCAAGTAAATTATGTGTACATTTTCAATTTAAGACAAAGGCCTCTTCTAGCATAATATAGAAGGAATGAAGTTGACGTCACTCAGCTCTTTGATATTGTTTTTATACAGCCTGTTGGACTATTAGTTCTCACTAAATTCAATCAATCAGAAAAAAACGTTTAAGATTAAACAGATTTGTGTGTCCGGCTAGCGGATATTGTGAACATTTTAACTAAACGCATAGCATCAATAGAACGAATAAAGTGGACGTGAGACAGATCTTTGTTATTGTTTTCAGACTGCCAGTTGGGTGATTAGTTCTCAATAAGATAGAAATCAGTCAGAGCAAAAACATTAACAATTATAGTTCGTTTCATAATTTATATGTTGTAAAATATAAGCCTTGAGGAGTTTATCTTTAAACTGTTTTTAGTGACTTTTAGCATGTCAATATGCCCATGTCCAAAGAAAAACATTTTTTTCCAAATTTTATATCTATAAATAATTTTTCCCTCTTTAGGTTATATGGATAGAACGACGTCATTCCGGTCTTTGTTATTCATTCTAGCTAGCCATTTTTATGAGGATCTGGTTTCACTAGGCTGAATTAATCAGACATGAAACGTTCAAGGTAACAAAATAGTTCTGTGTATCGGTACGTTATTTCCAGTCGGCGATTGCGAGATTTTAGGCTAGCACACTGCTCGATTAAAAAAAAAACAAAACAAAAAAACTCAACTGTTAAGACGGGATAAAAAGTAAAATGTTGTTTAGAGCATAGACAGTCACAAGATAATATTATAGATAGAACGAAATTGACATCACTCAGCTTTTTGTTATTGTTTTTAGCCAGCCATCTGTACGAGTAGTTCTCACTAAATTGTATTAATCAGAATATAGATGGTATGTGCTTGACTAAGAAGCTGACAACATTGCCATCCGGAAGTATAATATACTATTTATAAACATTGAGGGTTACACATTGTTTTGTGTGTTGGTACTATATCCGGCTGACAGACCTTGTGAGTTTGTATAGATAGTTCGAAGTTGACGCCACTCAGGTCTTTGTTATTATTTTTTGCCATCCGCGTTTATGAGTAATTCTCACTAAACTGTATTAACCTGCCTATAAACGTTCATGGTTACACACAGTTTTGTGTGTTGGTCCGTTATACTTCCGGATGGCAATGCTGTGAGCTTCTTAGCCAAGCGCATACTATCTATAGATAGAATGCGCTTGGCCAAGGAGTTAACAACATTGCCATCCGGAAGTATAACGGACCAACACACAAACTCTGTGTAACCATGAACTTTTATAGTCTGGTTAATACAGTTTAGTGAGAACAACTCACAAACGCGGATGGCAAAAACAATAACAAAGGCCTGAGTGACGTCATCCGCATACTATCTATAGCATCAAATCCACATCATTTTGTTTTGAAAAACATAACACAACCGTGAGCATTCACTTAATTCACGTGCGTCTCACACCTGGCCTAAACAATGACACATACACACACGATCATTGTTCAAATGTTAAATCGCGTGTTTTGTTTTGGTGAACACAAATCACGATCATTGCACTTTTTGTCATGCATACATAATTTATTCATTCATTAAACCAGAGGCGTATCGTATTTCCGTTTGGTATTTTGACATTTCAAACTTTCCATTCTTAAATTTTCGACATTGGATTTTAATGGGGATGATCTATATAGATAGTTCGAAGATGACGTCACTCAGGGCTTTGTTATTGTTTTTTTTTTTGCCATCCGCGTTTATGAGTAATGCTCACTGAACTGTATTAACCTGACTATAAACGTTCAAACACAGTTTTGTGTCTTGGTCCGTTATACTTCCGGATGGCAATGTTTTGAGCTTCTTAGCCAAGCGCATACTATCTATATATGATTTTACATTTCTATGTGCTCGAGGCCATTGGTCAAATTACAAAGTGTGCTCAAAATGACCCACATAGTGAAAAGTGTTCACAGTCTGAGAAATATCTCACGTCACAATTGGATCCAATAGTCTGATGTCACGTCGCCCAGCAACGGTGGCCATCGTGGTTCTAAACAAAGATAATCGTTACTTTTTAT
>NC_088362.1:14306858-14339358 GCF_034508935.2 Berghia stephanieae
GTCAACATCATTTATTCTACAAAAATGCAATGTATTGTTAAAATCTGAATTATGTTCTATTGCTCTAAATTGACAAGGGGGTGATTGACTCTTTGGATTATAATTCAATATAATATGGAGGTTGATTTTTTGTGTCTGGGTTGGACACCAGTGGGGAGTGAACCAGAGACTGTGGGAACAGGGCATCTGTGGATAGTATACCAGTACATATGGGGGGCGGGCACCAGTGGGGAGTGAGCCCAGAAATATGTAAAGTGGGACCAGTAGGGAGTCAAGCTTGGACTATGGGAGGTGGGCACCAGTCAGTGTGGAGTGAACCAGAGACTATGGGAGCAGGGCACCTCTGGGGATTGAACCAGATACTATGGGAGGTGGGTTCCAGTGGGGAGTGTCCCAGAACTGTGTGACGTGGGCACCAAGGGGGAGTGAACCAGAGCCTATGGGAGGTGGGCATCTGCTGGGATTGAACTGGAGACCTTGGGAGGTGGGTTCCAGTCGGGAGTGAACCCAGAAATATGTAAGGTGGGCACCAGAATGGAGTTCTTGCAATACAGTGGAGTTGTGTAGAAAAAGCATTTATCAAGCTACTCGCGCATGTCCTCATCGTATACCATGTAGATTTATGTCTCAAGTTATCATAAAAAGATAATCAATAATGAGGCTGCAAGAATATCGAATTTAAAAGAACTCTAGAGTCGAAAGAAAAACATCACCTCATCTCAAAATATTTCAGTAACTAACTGTCTTCTAATGTTTCAAACACTTTAGGGGGAAACGAAATGCAAATCGTATTTTTATAAAGAAGTAAACATTAATAGTGACCAAGTCGTTTGACTGTGATCCTGCAGTGATCTGTATTCTGAAAGCCTGATTTTTAAAACATATTTTGTGTCCATGTTACTAACTGTAATGTTCGGCAGTATGTTCCAGTCGTGTTTAGTCTGTAGTTTGAAAGATTTCATGTGTATGTCTTAATGTATTGTTATATATGTATGATTGTGCTTACGCGTGCCTTTGTTGTAGTAAGTTGAACATATATTCTCTCATATATTCTATACATGTGCGCAATGACTGCAAGAGTTCCAAGCCTCCAAAAAAGCTTTTTGTATAGATAGTTAATGGTTTGTAAAATCTCTTATCATATCAATTACACGGACAAGAGAAAGAATAACTTAGTACAAAAAATACACAATGCAGTAAAAATAGTAATTGATAATAAAAAAGAAAAGATTTTTAGACAATATAAAAGAATAAATTATAAGAAGAAAAACCAAAAGTGAGTTTCTTGTAGGTGTCAGGTTTTTAAAAACTTTGTTTCGTCTTGATTTTTTGTTTGTTTTGTTTGTTTGTTTGTTTGTTTTTTTTTGTGTTTTTTTTTTTTTTTTTGGTTTTTGCTGGGGGGGTTTTGTGGTTTTTGTTGTTTGTTGGGATTTTTTGTTGCTGTTTTTTGTGTTTTGTTTTGTTTTGTTTGTTTGTTTTTATTTTTTGATTTACCAAATTATTTTTGTTTTTATTATAATCTGATGATTAATGTATGTGCGTGACTTTGTTGTCTTTGGTTGAAAATAAAATAGTTTAGACACAGGCAAGCATGGTTGCAAGAAATACACAAACCTCTTGAAAGATCCGGGTCTACGACCAAATCCTGGGTAAAGCTCCGTGCACCCATCACAGTTCAAATAATCAGAATTTATTTGTTTGTCCGACTCCATAACTGCCCCACTTACACTTGACATTTTATCTCCTTCCGGCGAGACGCCTGGACCGGAAATGACAATGCTCATCCCTTAGCACCTTTATGAAACAATAAATGCTCCTGTGTTCATACTTCTTCTGGTTCTTAATTCTTACAATACCATCATCACCACTACCCTTCTATGAAGTCTTATAATTGTCAGCTTCCTTCACCCTCTTCCTCTTATCCTCTTTTTTTTTTACTCTCACCCAGTTCCCGCCGTTGTAGGTGTCTATTTGGACGAAATATCACAGAAATAATAATCCTATTAACACTTCTTTGGTCGGGCTTTCTCTCTCTCTCTCTCTCTCTCTCTCTCTCTCTCTCTCTCTCTCTCTCTCTCTCTCTCTCTCTCTCTCTCTCTCTCTCCCGACACAACCGTTGGTTGGCTAACAATAAATATATAACACTACAACTCAACACAGATCTGCCTCAATCACTATAACCAAATTATAACTGCTGGCATCTGTCATTCTTCTCAACAAATAACATAAACGTCAACCACCAGAACTGTCACATTCAATTTTGACAAAGACTCGAATATCTTTAACCTGCGTCAAAAATCGAATACGTGAAGCCGGAAAAAATGTAAATAATGAGAAGCCCTTATCTTCATCTTATTATTATATATTTCTAATAAAGTATGATCTGATTCTAGGGCGTATGTAATTTCAATGCAGCATGCCCAATTTTTACTTTCGTCATTAATTAAGTTCTCAACAAAGAGATCGACAAGGACGTCTACCAGAGAACAGACATAAATTTGTGTTTGAATTTTTCCATATATCATATTAATTCGATTTTTCAAAATCAAATTAGAAAAAAAAATATTTTAATGTAGATAATTTTCTTCTTTTAAAATATCTAAAATGGCCGCCATCACCACTGCAAATGTTGCGCAATGCACATAATTTTTAGTC
Source organism: Berghia stephanieae (assembly GCF_034508935.2). NCBI lineage: Eukaryota > Metazoa > Mollusca > Gastropoda > Nudibranchia > Aeolidiidae > Berghia > Berghia stephanieae. The sequence continues at coordinate 14,309,514 of NC_088362.1, forward strand.
TCTGTAACTTTGGTTGCTGGCAAGGATTAAACATTGCGATAAAAGGTTGTTGTAATGATACTAAATGGAGCTGGATGTTCCTCTTGATTGTGTCGCATGTTCATTCCCTTTAGGTCGCTTTAGGGATTATGATTCTGGCAATTTATGACAAGAAGCACGGCTTAACTTTACTCTACCCAATCTGTAAGTAGCTGAAGGAGAGGAAAAAAAACGTATTCTAGAAGAAGAAGAAGAAGAAGAAGAAGAAGAAGAAGAAGAAGAAGAAGAAGAAGAAGAAGAAGAAGAAGAATGAGGAGGAGGAGGAGGAGGAGGAGGAGGAGGAGGAGGAGGAGGAGGAGGAGGAGGAGGAAATATTTTTATGATAAATAAATATGACGAGTCGTCTCAATTCGGTATAATGTGGGAATAGAGCTGACAATAAAAGTGTATGGTTTGAACTCTAGATTAAATTAGTTACTGATAGTTAGATGTGTTAATATAGAAGAGAGAATTCAGATTTGTTAAACTGAACCACAATAAATGCGCTTGCAAGTGTTATTGATGGAAGATCATTGAAATTGCATAGAGATGTTTATTAATGTTTATTTCTTAGATTCGATTTCACAAAAAAGAGAGAAGTTATCGAGTGGATTGAACATTGTACTAACATCCGAAAACCAGAGTTCAATCCCTGATCTTTGCAACTCGATTTTACTTCTTAAGCAACGAACGTAAGCAATATATCTAACTTTGGACACTTTCGCTCGGTCGGTTGTTTTTTATGTTTTTTAAATATATATTTGTTGGGGTTTTTTTTTTTGGGGGGGGGGGGGGGGGGGGGGGGGATTTTTTTTTACTTTCGAAGATGGACAAGGTATAAATCTTTTACATACAGATTCCCTTTTAGTGGAATCGTGTAGATTCCATCAATTATTGTTTTTCACAATAGCATTCATAAAAAAAAGTAACTAAGATAATAATATATCCATTACGTGACCATAAAGTCGTGAGGCGAAATGAACGGTATTTAGTGTATGACATTGATCTATTTGGGGAAGAAAAACAGATTGTCTAGTCTCCGATATATCGAGAGTGACTGAAGAGATTGTTAGGACGCTGAGTCGTAAAGCGGATTGGTAGGGATATATAGACACTGTGATAGGGTAACCTCTAACCTCGGGATGAATGTGTTTGTGTGTTAATGATATTATGCAGTGTTTGTGTCGGGGGGGGGGGGGGTCTATGTTTTTGTGTTTGTGAGATTGATTGCGCATGCGTTCAGTGAATAAATTAAATTGAATCTTTGAATATATATAATAGGAGATACGAGGGAAAAGGTATGGATTTAAAGACAGAGAAAGAAAGAGAATTGGTTTTAGTAGAGAGAGAGAGAGAGAGAGAGAGAGAGAGAGAGAGAGAGTATGTGGGTGTGTATGTGTGTGTGTTTGTGTGTGTTTGTGTCTGTGCCTGTGTATGTGCGCGAACGAAAGCGAGAGAGAGAGAGAGAGAGAGAGAGAGAGAGAGAGAGAGAGAGAGAAGGGGGGGGGGGGGTCATTTGCCTTCTAACATCCTATTATAATCTGTCGTCCCTATGAAAAAGAAACTGCTCTGTTTCTTATGGTCCATAAAATTATGTTTGAAGTCAAAAGAAAGAACAGAAACAGCATAATTTGTTATTTTTGGGACAGGGTCGCTCAGCAGTATGGTCTTTTCTTCGCATCAGTTCAACTACCCGCCGCTGTGTGTCCTTCAGCAAGTCATCACGCCCTAGCTGACTTTGCGGCGCTCCACTGCGGCTGACTCCTGTGTGATTCCAATCTTCCCTTGGAATAGACCCGAAAGACAAATTTCCCCTAGTAGATGAATAAAGGGAATTTACCATTTATCTATTTATTGAAATATAATGTTACTTGTGGTTTACAAAAATTATTTAGTCGCCTTGCTATAAGGGATTACAATTTTTGATTATGTATAAAGTATTACCTCTATATACCTTCATATTTGTGACCTAGTTGGTGGAGGGGGGGGGGGGTAAATAATACTGAAACTGGCCATTCTAGCCAAATTAATAGCATTATGCGATGAACGTTTCAGACATAAACCCTATCAATCGCATCACATCTTTAAGCGTACTTGGCGGTGTTACGTTACGTATTGTTGCTCGGAACATACTCATCTATGTGTAATTTTCTTACTATGCATATCTTTAGGGATTCGGATATTCGCAGATGATTACAAACTATCATTTGCTCTCATTCTGTTTTGACAGATTGGTTGTTAATAAATAATTATGAACTCTTGCTTTTTGGAATCCCGGACGCCAGAAAAAAAAAAACACAAACTACGGATTTATCGTCGGTCGAGGGAGTGTGACCAGCACTGAAACAATTGTCCTGACAAATATGAAATATGAGTGATCTTCATTTATTTTACATGTATCTACAAGTACCCACCAACACTCATAAATAAATAAATAAATATAATTGATACTTGGATCCCTAATGGGAGCGAGATTTATTTAGTATGCTCAGCTTCTCAGCTCATTTGGTTTATTCCTCTTACAACGCTGTTTCCTCCATCCGCTGGTATATAGATGGATTCTTCAGGGAGGTATGCTGTTGAGTTCTGTCAGGTAGGAATGCTGTATGTTCATTATTGAATAATAGGAGAGAAATATTACATTATCACCCAACCAGACATGGCTACACTAAACTAAAGAAATGAACTCAGATCCGCATGCAGACACAGAAATAAACACCTTTTTTGCAATTACAAACCGCCAGGATAATCTCAACACCAAAACATATCAGGGCGTATGAAACAATACACTTATTATATATAATTGTAACAACAACGATTTCACTTCCCGAATATTGCACAAAGTATAAGGCATGAAACAGATCTGTAATAATCAACAGTAATTCAAATATTATACATATATATATTTTATATATATAATTATATATTATATATAATATATAGACATATATATATATATATTATATATATATATATATATATATATATTATGTATATATAGACATGAAAATCAAGGAGCAAAGTATGATAACTGTCAAAGCCATGAAATAGAAAAAAGATATGATTGTTAAAATAACTTGTTGCAAATTATATTTTCAATCTCTCGAGATTGATAATTGAAAAAAATAGAAAACGGTAGTAGTAAAAGCATGGCTAAAAAGTAATAAAGATCGATTGCAGAGCGATATAAAATTATTTATGAAAATAAATAAAGATAGAAGAAAGGAACAAGCAAATGTGTTTTCGGTGGCATATAATAATATATTCTGAGTGTTGGTCAGTGTTCTTCAAATTAAAAGACATAATAATAATAATAATAATAATAATATACAAATTTGACTTTTAAGCAAAGAACAAATAGCGGGACAACTAGATTTATTTAAAAATCATCGTATGGTCAATTGGTTTGATTATAAAAAATCGTGAATAAGCATAAGATGGAAATTCCATTTTTTTTAAAAAGTTGATAAATGTACTCTAATGATCTCTGAAGATTTATTAACCTTTAAGTATATTTCTTAAGACATATTGAATCATAAAGCTTCAATTCATAAGACACAAAACACACACACACACACACACACACACACATATATATATATATATATATATATATATATATATATATATTATATATATATATACAAATACAAGAACACAAAAAAACACTTTTTCAGAGGGAGAGAGAGAGAGAGAGAGAGAGAGAGAGAGAGAGAGACAGAGAGAGAGAGAAAGAAAGAAAGAGAGAGAGAGATAGATAGATAGATAGAGAGAGAGAGAGAGAGAGAGAGAGAGAGAGAGAGAGAGAGAGGGAGAGCAGTTTTGGTTCTAAGACCACTGGAAGATTAAATTTGTGTTTAATTTCAATTCATTGATTTCGAACTCTGTAAACGAGACAAAAAGGCATATAATAATTGTTAATTTCTTTATCATACAAGGCAAACACCAATAGAAAATTATTTTTGAAAGCAAAATCGAAGCATCTTAAGTACAAAAAAGTAACCAAATTCATATAAACGATAGACACCCTTCGCAGCCCTCACTGCAACCCGTACCAGGGAAATATCAATTTACCAGCTGAAAAGAAGTTTTTTTATGAACGATAACCAAAGTGTATTGTTCACAAGCTTAAACATTATATTATCACCTTTGGTGGAGACTTGTAAGCACTGTGTTTATGTCACGAGGGACTCTTTCCTTGCACAATATTTATTAACTGGCCGTGAGATATCTCCGTGATACGCTTTGCGGTATGAGTAGCAACAGATGAGTAAAATGAATTATGAAATTCTGAAATATTTTACGGTCAACACGATGAAGATGCGATAAATAAATGTGGTCCACAGCCTCAAAACGGTATTATGTCGAGGTGACCCAGATGCGGAAAAGTGGTTTTAAAACTAATATGATCAGAAGTATCATATTATTATAGTTTCGTCTATTCGAGCAGCCATATCTCTTGTCAGCTTGAAAAAATATAAACGCAATCCAAGTTTCATACTTATGATTATGAATCCAATTTATGGAAGATAAACCACCCAGATATGATACAGTTTTGAGGCGGTAGGCAACAAATTTCCAAATTCTGCAGAAGATTTGACATTGATTAGAATCAGCAAAACAGCACACATTTCAGTAAAACATATTTATAGACAGGCACAAATCAAGAAAAATATGGAAATTGAAATTCACATTTTATCATTTGGGGGAAAGCCGTGATCAGAGCTTTCATACAAAATGCGTTCCAAAAATAATTCAGTTTCTATGTAAATTCTACAAATCTGAAACCATATTAATATGTCTAAAATTTTGCACATATGAATTAAGAAGGTTTCTTAAATTGTATTTAAAGAACTATGATAAAGGGATTTGAAATTATAGCTGTTGGTTAATCCTTTATGACTGGACTTTCTTCAGGAAAAGGGATGTCAGAGATTTTAGAGAATCAGTTACTAGACATTATCAGAATAATTATGAAGGTTTTTAAAATTGTTTTGAGAGAAAAGAAATAGACAGGTAGATAACCACGCCTCTCGTTATAATGTAAACAATGGCAGTGATTGGTAGACACAGCAAACTACACAGGTTTTACTATCGATGGTATGTGTAAATAAAATACCCACTGTTCCTTCATAGAGTATACTAGGATCTTGACTCATTCAGGTACGTTGCAGGAGCTGGACATGTTCTTTCTTACATATCTTTTTTGTTTATGTTTTAGCCTTCTTAATTTCCTTTCACCACGAGGTTACACATTTGAAACTTGTCTTGTCTTGTGAGACGACCCATGTCTTGGAGAGTCAATCAGAAAACTAAGATCTACATCTCTTCTTTTTTACTTCTTCCGTCGTCGGAATTTGATTGTTGGTCTATGGTTCAAATGAACATGAATTAACAAAAGCTGTCATTGTCTATATTATATTACGTCGGAGTTTCGACTTTCCCTTTCTCAGAGGTATAGGGGAAAAGTTGCACCCGTTACACATGAATTTCTCATTTATAACAAAATAATAGAACACATTTGTCATATGTAGTGTATTGAAAATCAAATCGAAAGCACGTACTCCAAACAACATGCAATTTCTTATAAGGATGTAATATATAAGTATATTCTTAAAACAAATTGATGGCTGAGGTCAGGACTCCTGGATAAGACGGAACTTTAAAAAAGCGTGTTATTCTTTCGCTAAATTTGATATCGAGACTTTGATACACACTGTGCTAAAAGATTAAACTTGAAGTGTCTTAGTTCTCCTGTAAAATTTCGTCGTTGTTGCTTACAGGACTTTTGATCTCAACCATCGAAATGAAGGTTCATAAAAATATCTGCACATGGCATTCACATATATTAAAGTAGTTGTTTTGTGATTTAAATGTTCTGTGTTCTGAAATGGTAAACCATAATAATGTATCAAGCACATATTGCCAAATGGATGTTAAAAACGGTTAGAGTTATAACAAGACATGCACAGTAAAACGGTTGATCGAGTTGAAAGTGTTTAAATGAAAAAAGTGAACTTATAACACAGCGTGGTCCTCTGGCGGTATATGTTAGTAGAGCATATATTGCTGTTATGGATGTCATTTGAAACAGTTAAGAATGAAAGGCTGATTCTCCAGACATATTTAAAGAAAAAACGCGTATAGAAATATAAGTACATATAAATAGAATAAACAAGAAAACATTATGACATGTATTAAGACAACTCTTGATGGTTCTTCCTTTTCATCCAAAATATATAAATCGCTTCTAGATAATTGAAAAATGAACAACCAATGTTAAAGTATAATTTCAACTCCATTTGCTGACATAAAATTAATACGAAGATGTGGTTTTAACTGTATCAATAGGAAGGGCGATTAACAGGACATAGAATACACCAAAAAAAATAAACCAATGCTGTGATGGTTTTACGTTTTAATACGTTTGATAATCACGACTACCTGTTTTGTTTTGTTTGTTTGTTTTGATTTTTGTTTTGTTTTGGGGGTTTTTTTTCGTTTCTGGTTTGTTTGTTTTTTGTTTTTAGTTTTTGTTGTTTTTTTTTTGTTGTTTTTTTCTTTGTTTTTTTTTTTTTTTTTTGGTGGTTTTTGTTTGGGGGGGGGGGGGGGGGGGGTTGTGTGTCTTGGCAATCGTCCTATCTGTTAACAAAGGGGAAACCGAAAAGCACATGCCCTATCGATATCATCAATATTCTGTCAATAAACTGGAGCTGAATTTTTACTTTTTCATTATAAATCTCCTCTGCAATAGGGAATGAGATTAGCGGAAGAGTAGTGTCCCTTGATTGGACGCCACCCATAGTCTGTGACGTCACCGGTGGAAAAGTTATTAGAGAGAGAACGTCATGTTGGTTGTGCGCATGCGTCTCTCGTCCTCGCTTCCGAAGTGAGGACGAGAGACGCATGCGCACAACCAATATGACGTTCTCTCTCTAATAACTTTTCCACCGGTGACGTCACAGACTATGGGTGACGTCCAATCAAGGGACGCTACTCTTCCGCTAATCTCATTCCCCATAAAGCATATGAACATTGAGTATGCGAGGTAGAATTCGGTCAATTAAAATCCACCCTTTTATCTGGGACTGACGGTGCGTAGCCTTCGTTACCTGATAGCCTGAAACCATAACTTTGTATTGTGACATCATCTGTAGGTTACTGCACCCTTAGTGAGTTATCGTTTGTGGTGCTTAAAGAAACAAATGATCCCATTGGTTGAATTATTGAATATATACAACTCACGATTCGCTTTTTTTGTGAAGTTGTTGCCTTGTATTTTCGCGTACATTTTTTTTTGTGTCAGGCTATGAGTTAACGAAGGCTACGGACTGACCCGTTTGACCTCTTGGTTATAATGAATGTTAGTAAAATATAAATGATATAATAACGTTTATAGATACAAATATAATAGAAAAGATAACGTCATTTCCAAAAAATAGGAAGAATAATATGAATAAATAGATAAAAATAATGGAATGGATAGAAGCGGAAGAAAAACACTGACCATAATGTTATAGAATTTATGAAGGCAAATAGTTGGGTGGGAAATCAAGAACCAAAGCAAGAAGCATCGACAAATAATGATGGCTCTTGATATCCGTGTCTTTGTCTTACCGGAGGAACTGGGTTTGAAGGGGGCTTTCATTGTCATGTGATTGGGGAGTTGGGAGAACGGATAGAGTTTGGGGGTGGGGGGGGGAGGGATAGATGGATGGGTGGGAGGTAGTTGAAGGGAATAAGTGGTGATGGGGGTGTAGTGGAAGAAAGTAAAATTGATAATAATTATGATCTGATTCCTTTAGTGTTGTTCAATTTTTAGTAGTTTTAGTGGTGTTCTGTGATGATGATGATGATGATGATGATGATGATGATGATGATGATGATGATGATGATGATGATGATGATGATGATGATGATGATGATGACCATACAGTGTTAATTACTCATTCATTTTCTCCCCCTTTATTTGTATTACATCCATTTGTGCTTTCAGAATTACAGCTAAGTCAATCAGTTGAACGTTTTTGTTTAAATCCTAAACACATACGTAGACATACAAACACATATGCCCAATTCATTGGACAAAAACGTCGATTCATGCACAGATCAGGGTTCTGTTCTCACTGAACTCACTATTTTCTGGATTTGTCAAACTTACAAAATGAACAATGATTTGCAGAGAATGTTACATTTATAAACTATGTAATGAACTTGGAATCATTTTTTTAAATGTTGAAATTATCTTCGTCTGGAAACAATCCTTTGATCTTTCAAGGTTTCCAAAGACGTAGTGAATACAGGAAAGGGGAGGGAGGGGGGGAGGATTTACCCACATACTTTAAAAAAGACAAAAACGTTTACATTGATGCATCACAAAAGGCTTTGGTTAACTTGGATTATTATAAGTAACATGGACAAGTCCGCTGTGCTCTAGAATAACACATTTGTAGAAATTTTGTCAGAAAACTCATCCTTCAAATATCGATCGATTTAAATGACCCTAGTCTCAGCAAAAGCTTTCAAAACTGGGACTTCGAGAAGAATCACGAGGGGCATTTAAATCGATCGATATTTGAAGGACGAGTTTTCTGGCTAAATTTCTAAATATGTGTTTTTGAAGAGTACGGCAGATGTCTCATGAATTTTTTTTCTCTTTACACAATCTTTTTTCCACATCAAAATTAGATATTTGTTTGCAAATCAATTCTACACTGGGCAATCATATTTAGTATTGAGAGCTGCTCAAATTCGTCTTAGAATTAATATAGAATGTATGGTTTCAAAATGTCAAGTTTTACTTTTATTCTATAATGTTGAAATTAAATTAACAATTTTAAATTGGAATTTCAATAAATGAATCTAATTGCCAAATAATTATATTTAATTATTATAATGTTTATAACAGTTTATTGAATCGGTGACAAATTTTCAAATAAATTGGTTTGCCAATAAGTTATAGGTAATTAATACACAACATCAGTTTGGACATGTTTAGAAAGGGTATGCTAAATCGTGTCGAATTTGGGATTTTTATGAAAAAATTAATAGTCAGATGAGGTCGTGCTGGTGGTATGTGATTTCTACAATACATATATACAAAAACAAGAAACTACTTCTAAATCACTATGCTAAATACAATGAAAAATGAGTGTATTTTGCCATATCTTTATGAATTCTTACCGTTTCTTCTCCAAACGTCTTCCTCTTGGTGTTCCTCCCTCCTCGTCACTGACATCTCCTGTCCTATTCATGTACGTTGGGCTGGTCACAGGACTCCGTGCACGGCGAGGGCTCGCTCGACCACTGTTACGTTGGCTACTCCTGTGTGTCGATTCACCATGGCCGTTGCTCTTTCCAGAAGTGCTGCCGTGCGTTTTTGCTATGTTCCCATCGGACCCGTTTTCCTTCGTAGCGATCGTTCCATTCGGTGTTGAAGACGCTGATTTACTGTCGGTGCTGTCGTTTTTGTTTTGGTGTTGAACGGTGCAGTGATCGTCGCCACCGTTTGCTTTGTGGTTGTTATTGTTATTGTTCGTGTTGACGATGATTCTGCTGGAGCCAGAGGAACCGTCGTCTATGAACTCCTCACTTCTGACGCTAATATCACCCCTTACAACAACCATAATTTTGTCGTCATCCTGTAAAATCTCGATAGTTTTACGATGCTGGCAGTTGTGCTGTTGATTGCTGCTACCGTCGTCTGCGTGATTATGCCTTCCAGCTTCTGACCGAGGCAAGGTCACTTCTGAATCTTTGTTGTTGGATTTGGGGCTTGTCAGGACTATTTTAGGAGATCCAACGGCTCCGTTATCAAGAACTGTTTCTTCTTGTGAGTCTACTCTACCTTCACTACTAAACATGAACTTCGATTTATCCGAAAGGCCAGCGGATTTATGTCCCGAGTCGTTTGACAAAATTTTACCGTCTTCACAGGTTTTCTGTCCAGCAATGTTCACTCCAACAACACCACCATTACCAACATGCGTACTCATCTTGGACTTGTTCAATTCGTCTAGTTCTTCCACAGACACTAAACTGTTACAATGAGTTCCCTTATCACCACCACCACCCCTGTCGCTTCTGTCTTTATCCATTTTCTCCGTTTCTCCGTTGCAGAATTTTTTGATGCTTTTGACGGGTGACATGGGGCCGGATGATCCCGTGAACGTCTTTTTGAGTCGACCCATCAAAGTTTCTTGGATTGGTTTTGTCACTCGAATTGTTTTCGGTAGACCGTTCTCCTGAAATGAAGTCTGGGAAGTAAAAAGTAAATTAAATCGAGTTATCCGAATAGTGTTCAAAAGCAATCACTTGAGATTTCCATTGAGAGGCCTAAAAGCTATATTCGTTTGTTTTTTAAATGATCTATCATAGCTATGTATCTTTAGCAAATCGAATAAATGATAACTTCCTCAATAAATAAAAGCAGTGAATTGAAGATAAATTCATAAATCAGTCGTCACATTAAAATGTGACAAGACATCTGATTAAGTCAGTAAATCACATGATATGTAATAAATGAACCTATTGGTGTAAAGTGAACTGTCGTTAGAAGTGTCTCAACGTAATAAATTTTCCTATTGGTGTAAAGTGAACTGTCGTAAGAAGTGTCTCAACGTAATAAATTTTCCTATTGGTGTATACCACTCACTGCTCACTTTTTTGGTGACAATCGCCATATAGTCTTTCAGAGCCATTTGACCCATCTATCGCAAATGCTTTCTGACAGATCAAACAGACCTAGCCACGTAATCACTGCTGGGTGGACACGGCTTCAGAAAATAATCTCGAACGCACCCGGGATCCATCTTGCTCCCTTTGCTTGTGAGGCGAGTGCTCTACCAACTGAGCTGACTCCAACAACATCGACATCGTCATGTAATTTTGTGAGATGTGAACCAAATTAATTATTTTTGTTGGACTATTTGGGCAGCGTGTGTGAGATTATGTATTAACGTAGGGTGCGACCATACCACTGTGTTAGCAATCCCTGATGAAGTATTGGTATAAACACCTCATGCATCCATTACGTCAAAACTAGAAAACAACAGCTTTCAAATTCCATCGATTAAAATTAGCCTTAACTTATACCGGTAGGGCTCAGCGGTATGGTCTTTGCTTCGTAGCCAAAAGGTACCGAGTTCGACTCCCCACCTTGCTCTGTTACACCTTAGCTTACTTTGCGGCGCTACACTGCGGCTGATGCTTGGGTTATTCCAGTCTTCCCTTGGAATAGACTCTAAAGACAAATTTCCCTTTGGTGATTAAAAAAAAGGGAATTTTATTCTTATCTATTTAAAATCTCTGAAACTGAGACTTCACTGAAGTCAAAAAATATAAGTGTGTTTCAGAGAACGACAGAATAGATATGTTGTCTACGTGAGTGTTATGCCCTGACAATCGTTGCTAGGACATAACCCGAACGAGTCCGGAGTTGACCGTTCCTCCTCGGGTTGCTAGGTATTCTGAACACCTCACCTCACCATCAAATCAAGGGGTTCGAACCCGCGCTATATTATCAGCGAGGATCTGGAAATCAGAGGGAGTTCTTATAAGCTTCGCGTTGAACTGAAAACAATATCCCAATTCCAGCGTTTGTGTTTTATATTATGGTGCTGTAGTGGATGAATGGATAAGTAAAATTGTGCCGTTCCTATTTATGTTATAAATGTAAGTTTCCGTAATAAATGTACCCTGTTTGTTAATCTTGATTTCCTTTATTTTATCATTGTTAACATTGTCTAGTCGTGAAACACGATCTTTCTCTTTCTCTCTCTTCCTTCTAATCAGACTACGCGCAGTGCAGTGGCCTGATCTTCCATTCCGAGGGAACTTATCAATGAGTTCCCTCCATCTATCTTTCTTAGTCTTTTCTTTATGCTAACGTTTCGGGACATCTGGCAACAGAAGATTTTTGTTTTGTTTTTGTCTTGATTGTTTTGTTTTGTTTTGTTTTGTTTTTGTTTTGCTTTTTTTGTTTTGTTGGGTTTTTTGGGGTATTTTTTTGTTCTGTTTAGTTGTTTTCTTTTTGGTTTTTGTTTTCTTTTTTTTTTTCTTTTTTTTTTTGTGGAATTTGTTTATTTTTTGTTTGTTTGTTTGTGTGTGTGTGTGTTTTTTTGTTGTTTTTTTTTTTTGTTTTGTTTATTTTTGTATTTTTTTACATTTGGTCTTCTCTAACCACCCCCTTTAGTTCATAAATAGATAAATAGATAAATAGATCATAGATAAATACCCCAGTAACGGTTGTCGATTTTCTATCATTCATACATTCCATCAAATCAATAATTCCTTATATAGTATATTTTTCACGTAAATTGTTTTTAATTTTCTCGATACGCCAATGACGTTGGCTTTATTTATTGTTATTAGACTGGTAAGAATCTGAAAAGTAGAGTGTTTGAATCAGTGCCAGACAGATCAGGAAAAAAAAAAGATAACAAGAATAAGAATCGTCCCCAAAAATCTCAAACCTCCTGATTTCCGGTCTAATGCGACAACGGTACACGTCTTTGCTTCGTATCCAAAATGGACCGAGTTCGATCGCCCGCCGCGATTTGTGATCTTGAGCAAGTCACATCACACTAGCTCACTTTACGGCGCTGTACTGCGGCTGTGTTATTCCAGTCTTCCCTTGGAATAGACCCTAAAGACAAATTTCCCCATGGGGATGAATAAAGGGTATTAACTCTTTCCTCACCAATCATTTTCAGTTTTTTTCCCAAAATGGCAGGCTTACCCAGCGGAAAAATTGATTTTTTAAACTCAAAACAAGCTCTCTACAAAACAACCTTATGTTCTTAATAATTAAAACCAAGATCATCTTCAAGTTTGATTACAATAATGAATAGAAATGTATTGGACGTAACAATGAGGAATTTGCTTGGTGGTAAGGGAAAGGTAATGGGTTAAATAGGTGAGCGTAAACAGAACTGTGGGATTTTGTTTTTGTTGTTTTTGGGGTTGGGTGGTTGTGTGTTTGGTTTGGTTATGTTTTTGTGTTTTGTTTTTTTTTTTTTTTTGGGGGGGGGGGGGGGGGGGGCAGGGCTGCCAGGTGGCCTCGTTTGTGTGCCAAAATTAGACACAGAGAGGGGTGCGGGTTGTATTTTTCTTTCTGCTTTATAGTCTGGCAGTGTTTCATACCCACCTTTGAAGATTTATCTTAAACCAGATCCTGCTCCCGAATTCGTTACTTAGACAGGCAAAGAAGCTTCAATCAAAACAATGATGGCTAATCAGAATGTGTGTATGTGTGTGTGTGTATGTGTGTGTGTGGTGCGGTTGTATGGACTCGTGATATGACATTCGCTTTTTGGACCGGTAGGTTCATGGATCGAGCCCAGCTCTGGCCGGTTTAAAGTAGTACTTGGTTCTTTACTGACATTCTCTCACCGAACTCAGGTGTAAAATGAGTACCTGGCCGTTATCAGCGTTGTCTCTGTCGGGAAAAAATTGTATTATCGCCTAACAGGCGTCATGTCTCGTTCTACATGTTACATGTTGCCGTTGGTCAAATACCCTTTGTAAAGCGCTTTGAGCACGTTTAGTGGATATTGCGCTATATAAAAGCTCAAGCTCAAGTTAATATGAGACCCCGAGTGGTAACAGCGTTTTCTCTGTTGAAAAAATAATTGTCATAATTCCTTACTGGGGTGATGCCTAGTCCTTTATGATAATGTTGTTTGTTGGCTTGACACCGTTTGTAAATCGACTGGAGCACATTTAGTGTAACATATATGTATAAAACTAAGAAGCATTAATCTTTTGCTTTGTTTGATTTTACGTGTTATTATAGGGGGGAGGGAGTTGGGGGGATTCGTTTACGTTTGTTGTTTTTTGTTTGTTTGTTCTTGGTTTGTTTTTGTGTTTGTTTCTTTTGTTTTTTTGTTTCTGTTGATTTGTTTAGTGTAAAAATGTTTTGTCTGGCACTGTCTACACTACACAAATATTCAGTTTTCTATCGATGATAAGTTTAATTTGATATGTATACGGCTATGTGGTCTAGTGGTATGACACTCGCTTTCGGAACGGAAGGTCTTGGGTTCGAGTCTCGCACTCGGCTCATAGTTGAGTCCTTGGAGAAAGGCTCTTTACTCACATTATCTCATCGTATTCGCGTGTAAAATGAATACCTGGCCGTTATCAGCGTTGTCTCTGTCGGGGAAAAAAATTGTATTATCGCCTAACAGGCTTCATGTCTCGTTCTACATGTTAATGTTGCCATTTATCAGCGTGTACTTTCCAAATTGTAATAGCACAGGGGTCATGTCGTCACATTTAATGTTTGGACACGATTAGCGCTTTGACTTAGTGGATATGCGCTATATAAAGCTTTTTTTATCGTTTGTTTACCTGTAAGTAAGTGGTGTATCCCTCTGGTCCTCTAAGCAGCATGACGACAGGCGTGTCCAAAGGGACGGCCTTGAGGACTTCCACCGCACTGGCGTAACTCATATCTGTCAAGTCGATGTCATTGATTCGAAGGATGATGTCTCCGACCTGTAAATATAAATATTATAGAGGAAAATAAATAATATGGTAGAAGGAACGATATTGACGTCACTCAAATCTTTGTTATTGTTTTTAGGCAGCTATTTTAACGATCTGTTCTCACCAAATTATATCAATCAGACTATAAACGTTTGTGCTATGGTACATTATATTATACGGCTGGCGGATGTTGTGAGTATTTTCCCAAAACGCAGAGCATCAATATTATTATGTCTCACCGAGAAAGTAGATATTGTGTAGGGGTGATTTCAAGGATTAAAATTAGAGTTTTGTGTCAAAAATATTAACTTCATGTGAAGATTTTATGGGAAGGTTCTTTTGTTTTGTTTTTTTTAAGGACTGATGAGTACAGATAGTTTCTTCGGGGGCGAAAGAAAGAAAAATGGTATTTCTGATTATTTTCTCTTTTTGATACAAGTGTCAGCCGGACAAAATACCGTGTTCAAGCTGTGGTTTCATATGAGAAAATTAATACGATACGTTCACAACGAGTTGTATAGAAGGAACGAAATTAACGTCGGCACTCAACTCTTTAGTAAAGTTTTTAGGCAGCCATTTTAATAATCTGTTCTCATTAAATTATACCAATCAGACTATAAACGTTTCCGGCTACACAAAAGTTTGTATAATGTAGGGATGGTTTAATTGCTGAAAATGTTATTACGAAAATATGAAATCCATGTGAAGCTTTTATGCGGACTTTTTTTAACATAGATACTTTCTTAAGGCGCAAAAGACAAAAACTTGATATTTCTGATTATTTTAACTTTTTGAAACAATTTATACCCGAAATAATACCGTGTCCAAGCAGTGGTTTACTAAGAGTAAATTAATACGATTCTTTCAAAAACGAATTGTTTATTATTGATTGCTTGGGAAGAAAGAGGACAATTCAAAATTATTTTTGACCAGAATAAGGATCTGAACAAGAGTGTATGAAACGTGAAATTGGATCACTGACGAATAAAAGTGTTTAAGGAAGTATGTTGTTCAGCTTTGTGGTATTATACTCAATTCGGACCTGTGAGTCCTTTGTTCGATTCCCGATCTGGGCGGCGCAAAATTTACATCCAGAAAAAAAAATACAAGAGAAAAAAAACATCCCAAAAAATCAGTCTACCTCTACTGGGGATCGAACCTCAGAACTCCTTATTACTGGTCAGATGATGTGCTAACATTATACCTACCAACAGAGGTCCCTGATAGTTGGAACAGTTTTTATTCCTATAGATAGTGTGCGCTTGGCCAAGGAGTTCACAACATTGCCACCCGGAAGTATAACGGACCAACACACAAACTCTGTGTAACCATGAACTTTTATAGTCTGGTTAATACAGTTTAGTGAGAACAACTCACAAACGCGGATGGCAAAAACAATAACAAAGGCCTGAGTGACGTCATCTTCGAACTATCTATATAGATAATATGCACTTATATGCTAAGAATTTCACAACATTGCCATCCGGAAGTGTAACGGACCAACACACAAAACTATGTGTAACATGATCGTTTATAGTCTGCTTAATACAGTTTAGTGAGAATTACTCATAAACGCGGATGGCAAAAAATAATAACAAAGGCCTGAGTGACGTCAACTTCGAACTATCTATAGACTTTCACATACGTACGCTTGGATCGCCTGCTTGCATTACACAATATAAACATTGTTCAGATCTTTATCTTTCACTTGGTTCCTGCTGTCTATTTCTCGAATTTGATATTTACAAGAGAAGGGTCATTTTAACGATCGAGATAATAATTTGAAGGATTTGTGCGGCTATGTGGTCTAGTGGTATGACACTCGCTTTCGGATCGGAAGGTCCTGGGTTCGAGCCTTGAGCCTCGCGCATAGTTGAGTCCTTGGAAAAGACTCTTTACTCACATTCTCTCACTGTAGTCAGGTGAAAAATGAGTACCTGGCCGTTAACAGCGTTGTCTTTGTCCGAAAAATTGTAATATCGCCAAACAGGCGTCATGTCCCGTCCTACATGTTAAATGTTGCTGTTGACGAGGGACCCCTTGTAAAGCGCTTTGAGCACATTTAGTGGATATTGCGCTATTAAAGCACAATTTTTAAGCTCAATTTTTTAAGGATGAGTTTTCTGTCCAAAATTTCAAAAATGTGTTTTCATTGGATTTTCAGAGTACGACATAGCGGCAGAGTGCACTGATCTAATTTTATTCCTCTTGGGTACTACGGGTTAGTGTTTGCTGAATTATACAATGGGAATTATGTCTGTCACAGCGGTATTGTGTAGGCAACTATCAAGAGACAGTTGAAAGGTGTCAAATGCACCCCACCCCGTATTATACACATGAACCCTATATCTAATTAACTTTTTTTCTGTGTGCTTGTCTGTTTAGTTGTCCGATATAAGGGGAAAAAATGTGGCAGGCTGTATTGAACATATATATAGGTGTAGTTCCTAAATAATAATAAAGGGGGGGGGGGGGCGAAGTGGCCGAGTAGATAAGGCATTGCACTGTGATCCGGAAGGTCCCGGGTTTGAGCCCCGCTTCAGGCACTTTCGGTTTTCTTTTCTTGGGGCAAGACTCTTACCCCCCCCCCCCCCCCACCACCACCACCACCACCAATTTGCTCACTTGGACAACCTGGGTGATTCCTGTTGACATCAGCAGAAATCCTGTTTGAAGGATTATCTATATTCCTAATCAAGATAATCGATCGATATTTGAAGGATGAGTTTTCTGTCCGACATGTATAAAAACTGAGTAGTGATCTGAATTATTCGTATTGGATACGGGCGAATCAGGCAATGGGAATTTCTCTCTCTCTCTCTCTCTCTCTCTCTCTCTCTCTCTCTCTCTTTCCCTCTCTCTCCCTCTTTCCTTCTCTCTCTCTCTCTCTCTCTCTCTCTCTCTCTCTTTCCTCTCTCTTCTCCTCTTTCCTTCTCTCTCTCTCTCTCTCTCTCTCTCTCTCTCTCTCTCTCTCTCTCTCTCTCTCTCTCTCTCTCTTTTTCCCTCTTTCTCTTTCGCTCTCTCTCTTCCCCTCTCTCTCCCTCTCTCTCTCTCTCTCTCTCTCTCTCTCTCTCTCTCTCTCTCTCTCTCTCTATCTCTCTCTCTCTCTCTCTCTCAGCAGTGTTTTGACAGCAACTAAGCGTCAAATGCACCCAACATTATACACAGAGCCTATATCCAATTAACTTTTTTTTTTCATCGTTTTTGTCTGTTCAGTAAACCATGGTGGACTGTATTATACAGATATAGATTTAATTCCTGTCATAAAATAGGTGGGAGTTGTCTCGTGATTTATTCCCTTAGATCCTATTAAAAACCATAGGATTTAACCCTCTCCTGACCAACTATCGTTAAGATACAACCAACATTATTCTTATTCAAATTGCATTTGTACATCATAAAATTTAAAGTAAATGAATAGTTGTAGAGTATGTTTTGATAAAGAAATTATCTATTGCGAGAATTTACTGCTATTGTGTTTGAGTGATAAAAAATATATTTTTATGTAGATAGTTGGGTGTAAAGTTTTGGAGAAAATACTGAAAATGGCTGGCAAGGAGAGAGTTAATATGTGAATAAGAGTGAAATTGGATCACAGATGTGTAAAAGTGTTTAAAGACGTATATTGTTCAGCTTTGTGGTCGTGTGGTATTATACTCACTTCGGACCTGTAAGTCCTTTGTTCGAGTCCCGATCTGGGCGACCACAAAATTTACATCCAGTAAAAGTCTCTTTATTTACATTTTCTCGCCGCATCCAGGAGTAAAATGTGTACCGTGTAGGCAGCTGCGATATCTCCTTCGAAAAGAATGCAATAGCGCGCTTAAAGGCGTTAAAGTCTCGACATGTTAATCGTTGCCGCTGGCTCAAGTCCCCTCTTATTCACTTTGAGCACATCTACTTTCGGCTATGTGGTCTTGTGTATGACACTCGCTTTCGGACCAGAAGGTCCTGGGTTCGAGCCTCGCTCTGCGCACAGTCGAGCCCTTGGAAAAGGCTCTTTACTCATATTCTCTCACCGTACTCATGTGTAAAATGAGGTACTCAGGTGTAAAATGAGTACCTGGCCGTTAACAGTGTTGTCTTTGTCGTAAAATATTGTAATATCGCCTTGTCTCGTTCTACCTGTTACGTTTTGCTGTTGGTCAAGGACCTTTTGTAAAGTGGATTGAGCACGTTTAGTGGAGATTGCGCTATATAAATGCTCTATTTTAGTTGATGTCGTTTACTTTTGATATTGAACAATCAAGGTAACTTCCATCTTATTAAAAATTCTCAAACAAGGTGGCAGCGTGGCTCAGCGGTACGGTCTTTGCTTCGTACCCGAAATGTACTGGAGTTCGATCACCCGCCGCTACGCTGTGTGGCCTTGAGCAAGTTACCTCGCCCTAGCTCAATTTGCAGCGCTGCGGTGATTATTTCTTACTAAACTCCCTCAAACAGACCAAAACCTTTAAGGTTACAAATCTTAATTTTGTATCGGATTTTGGATTGATTTGGTAGTTAAAACCGGTGACTATTTTATTTAAATTAAACGCATACAGATAACCAATATGGATAATATATGTTAGTTTGAGCTGAGACTTGTGTAAAGAAAGTGGGTTTTTCCCCATACTGTTGCATTTCACTTGTCGGGTTTATATTGTATAAATAAATCAAGTCTGCGGCTATTCGGACTCGAGTCTGAATAGTCTCCTGTGGCTATTTGGACTCAAATTCCAAATCGCTTTTTGCAATCAACAGATTATCCATATTCAAACTCGGTCTGAATAGTCATGGGAGGCTCACAATTCAGACTCGAGTCCGAATCGCCACTTCGATAGATAAATGACAAACCAATCATATCACGTGTAAAATGGTCAGAAAACAAGAATGTCAATATTTTCCGGCAATCACTTTTCGTCCACAATGCGCATGAAGCTTTATTTTCTTATCTAGCCGTCATGACTTAGTGTCTTGATTAAATAAAAGTTTAATCTGTGCGGCTATGTGGTCTAGTGGTATGACACTCGCTTTCGGAACGGAAGGTCCTGGGTTCGAGCCTCGCTCGACGCATAGTTGAGTCCTTGGAAAAGACTCTTTACTCACATTCTCTCACCGTACTCAGGTGTAAAATGAGTTCCTGGCCGTTAACAGCGTTGTCTTTGTCCGAAAAATTGTAATATCGCCTAACAGGCGTCATGTCTCGTCCTACATGTTAAATGTTGCTGTTGATCAGGAACCCCTTGTAAAGCGCTTTGAGCACGTTAAGTGGATATTGCGCTATATAAAAGCTCAATTTTTTAATTTTTTTAAAATCTAGTCTTCCTGGTTTAAGTGTGAAAATTTGAAGAATGAAAGTGAGAAACATGTATTAATTTATCTTTCAAATAACAAAAATGAAGTGATTTAAATTGAGGATTTTTTAATGCCAAAATTTCCAAATACTCACACACAATTTTGTGACGCAGAAAGCAGCTTTTAAAAGAAAAAATTCTGAACAAGTGTGTGTATGAAAGGTGCCAGACAAAGCAAGAATGAAAAAGAAAAAGAAAAAAAAAACAATCCCAAAAAATCAGTCGACCTCGACTGGGGATCAAACCTCAGACCATCTGATTACCGGAGCAACTCAAATAAATGTCCTCGTCCTCGTCCTCTCGTGTTCAACGTATGTGTTGTTTGATGCAAGGGTCCACATCGTAAAACACGTACCCTTGTGAAGAATATTATTATAAGTATTAAGAATTGTCCCAAGTATCAGGGGCCTCTGTGGTGTAATGGTAGCACGTCTGACCGGTAATCAGACGTTCTGAGGTTCGATCCCCAGTCGAGGTCGATTGATTTTTTGTGATGTTTTTTCTTTCTTCTATTTTTCTTTCATGCTTTGTCTGGCACCTTTCATACACATTTGTTCAGATCTTTATCTTATATACTGGTGTCTGCTCCTTAATTTTCTTTAATTTGGTATTTTAAAAGAAAGCCAAGTTTTTGAAAACAAATTTGGCATTTGAAACGCCAATTAGGCAAATATGAAATGTGACGTATTTTTGCAGACAAGCCCTAATGTAGTAAGGTGAGGGTGCGATAAACATTACACCAGGTGGAAACGTCTCGGTTGTCTCAGTAGCCAAATCATCGATGTCTCGAAAAGTGTGTCGAACTTTCTGACCGTAAAACCGAAGTATGGTCGAATCTGGCCCATCGCATCGTCAACCGATGGTACGTTTTAGGCCAAATTATCTCAACTGAAAAAAGTGTGAAGCTGACGTCATTCGGGTCATTGTTATTGTTGTTGATTATTTTTTAGACCCTTATTTCGGTGATTAAGTTCTCACTAAAATATGTCAAGCAGACTAAAGACGTTTTAGTTTACACATAGATTTGTGTGTTGGTGCGGGTCATCCGACGGCAGTATTTTACTTAAACGCATAGCATCATATTGATGAATGATCGGAAATATAATATGATAAAACTATTATTCTTTTTTCTCTATTGGAGCGATAAGATTATTCCACATTTCTTATATCTATTTTATTTTAAGCATTGAGTCTAATCAGGCATGAGAAAAAAAGAAAGGGGGGGGGGGGGGTAAATGCCCGACTGGTTAAGGCATTACACTGTGACCCCTAAAGGTCCCGGGTTTGAGCCTATCTTCAGGCACTCTCATTTTTTTCCCTTGGACAAGATTATTAACCCTCAATTTAATTTGCTCACTTTGGACACATATTGGTGATTCCTGTTGACATCAGACATCTTGTTTATTGGATTATCTATATTCCTTCATGAAATGAATGCCTAGGCGACGGTGTCTAATGATGCCGTGGCGGAAAGTGCAATCCTTTTTTTAATACTCAGACATACTACTGTTTTAAGAAGGTCGGTTACAATAACAAAATATCAAGAAGAGGAACAACTCCGACGTCACTCAGCCATTTTTATGATTCGGTCTCACTAAATTATAATATCATTCAGACTATAAACATTCAGGTTTACACACAATTTTGTGTGTTGGTATATTATATCCAATTTATATCAGGCTGGCAGATGTTGTGAGTGTTTTTCCTAAACGCATAGCATATGTAGCCAATACGATAGAAACCAATGTAAATTAATACTTGTCATAGTGGGAGACTCGTTGCCCATGAATCAGAAGTTTGTCCGAGAGTCAGTATCGTAAAATTGCTTGTTTGCTAATCTTTGAAAAAGTGACCTATTGCACTCCAGAGTGCTTTCTATGAAGAAAAAAAATAGTGCATTTATATAGAGTAATATCCACTAAAAGTGCTCAAAGTGCTTTACATGGGGTCCCTAGCCAACAGCAACGCTTAACATGTAGGTCGGGACATGACGTTAAGCGATATTACAATGTTTTCGTACAGAGACAACGTCCAGATACTCATTTTACACCTGAGTACGGTGAGAGAAAGTGAGTAAGGAGCCTGCCTTTTCCAAGGGCTCAACTTTGCCCCGAGTGCATGACATAATCAGTCGGAAGGTGAAAATTTTGGATTTGCATATATCCTTTTTTTCATTTTCTGAAAGAATATGCCACCAAAACATTTTAATCGTTATTTTAAGTAAATCGGGTGATTTTTCATGAAGTTATGATCAGATGTATGGGAAAGGTATCCAGCAACTTTTCTCAAATTTCATACTTTTTCAACGTGACTAAGCTGTAAAAAATATTTAGAATTGAAATTAAGTTTTGATATTTCCCGAACATGTACAAAATGGGTTGATTTAATCATTTATGAAAAGAACTCATTTTTGATAAAAATTGACCTTTTAACTAAACTTGGCAATATCTCAGTTCAAACCTGTTCACCATCCGACTGATTATGTCATTCACTGTAACATTTAATCCTTGAGATGGTAAATTTTTGATCTATAAATTTAATATAGTGACTACTATATTTTAAAATTTTAAGAACTACGAATTCTAAAAAAATTCTAGTAAGCTATTATAAGATGGCCAGGGAATTTAACATCATATTGTCAACTGTACGCAAATTGATCCACACACACATACCTCGATTTCTATTTATAGAATAAATTGGCACCTATATATAATACAGTGAGAATTTACAAATTAAACTTCCTAATACGTACGAAATGATTATAAAAAAATACACTGATGGGATCTACGTTATTTTTGTATAGGATGTATCTAGGGTTTATTTAATCAGTTATAAATCTTATCACCCTGCTAATTTTAGAAAGCGGCCCCAAACACAGACCGGGCCTTATCGTAATAGGTATCCTAATTATATTGATTCGATGCGCCGCCGCCTACGTTCAAGATAGTGTAAATGTTGCTGCTCGAAGCTCGAAGAAATAAATAATAACGTGAAGTTGAATGTAAGCTTCAATTCAATTACAAAAACAGATCAAATGAACGTTTCGGGTTTCCCCTTTATCAACAAAACAGGATGAATAAAACACCACAGACAAATGCGATGATGTTATAGTGGCGCCACTACCACATCATCTCATTTATCTGTGGCGTTTTATTCATCCTGTTTTGTTGATAAAGGGGAAACCCGAAACGTTCATTTGATCTGTTTCTGTAATTAAATTGAAGCTTACATTCAACTTCACGTTATTATTTATTACGTTCAAGATATAACATCAATGCATAAAAATAATGAAATTGTGTTTTGGCTATATTATTATTATGCATTCTGCTATCTCAAAACTGTGTTGTCTTAATAAAGTAGATGAAGAAAATTGGGTTTAAAGCAAAATAAACAGAATAGGACAGGATAGTTGTGACGTCACACCCTCTATTTTTTCGGTTCCAAAATCCTTGGAAATGTGTATGTAACCAGCCCTTCGGTAAAATAATAATGAACAGGTTACATAATGAATCTTAACGTGGTATAACCATTTGAGTAGCAGTGTGTATTTGTAGGATTACAGGACGTCAAAGAGCGAGGATGGATGATCTCTATCAACGGCCCGCCTATATTTAGTCTAAAAACTGATGTCGTCACGATCTTTGAAACCAGAAGATCGATAACAAAAGGTATGCATCCCGACCTCCGGAAGAGAAGTTATTACACTTCCAATGAGACAGGAACCCGTTTATTTGACATTTACACATTCGTTCCCTATTAGGAAAGTTGTGTGTTTTGAAATTTAAAGAAACCTTTATTGAACTGTATTATTTATTGTAGACTTTTATTTTGCTCAGTAGATAATTTAAACCAACTGAGGCTAACAATAGAGTGTGTTTTGACCCAAGAAACAATGGCAAAAGTTCTTGAAGGCTTGTATCTATTTGAGAGGTATTGGATTATAAACAATACACATTGAAATCCCCCATCGATCACAAGAGACGGGCTTCGAATTGATAAAGAAATTATAAAGTGCCGATTGATTTTGTTGTCACTATTGTCTCGAAGAATACAGAAAAAAATAGCTGGAAAACGCCGAATGAAAAAGACGAAAACAGGTTTGAACAATGACGGTTCCAAACAAGAACCCATTCTTTACTTCTGTTGATTTGTTGAGTAAGACCAACTTGCTATATTTTTTGGTTTAAAAAAATGCTGTTATTGGTTAGATAATAAGGTAGAAATGTCGGGACATTCCGAGTCACAGTGCAATGCTCCCGGTTCCGAAATCCTTGTGTGTGTGTGTGTGTGTGTGTGTGTGTGTATGTGTGTGTGTGTAAACAGTCCTTTGGATGACTAATAGTGAATAGATTACATATTACATATAACTATTTTAGTAGCAGAATATCTAGGCAAATTTTTTGGATTACGGGACGTAAAACAGCGAGAATGGATGATAAAAGATTTTACACACATCTGTCTCCAAATATTTGGCAATTCCTTTCTTGTAAGGACAGTTTATACGTCGAAAAAATAAAGACCCCCAAAAGTATAGACCACTTCAAACTGCCATGGACAAGTAGCTCGATTACTTAAAATATGTATTTCCTTAACAAGTTTTTAATTATTATATTTTTACATTCACATAGTTCTGGGGTCACGCCCCACTGATGCGCACCTCCCATTGTCTCCAGTTCACTCCCCTCTGGTGCCCGCCTCCCATAGTGTCTGGTTCAATCCCCACTTGTGTCCACCTCTCATAGTCCCTGGTTCACTCCCCACTGGAGTGGATTTCGGTAGATTTCAGTAGATTTCGGTAGATTTTGGTACATTTCGGTGGATTTTGGTAGTTTTCGATAGATTTTGGTAGATTTCGTTGGATTTTGGTAGATTTCGGTAGATTTTGGTAGATTTCGTTGGATTTTGGTAGATTTCGGTGGATTTTGGTAGATTTCGGTAGATTTCGATATTCAGCAGTACCCCAATTTTGAATCGCTTGATTATTTTCTATTCTAAAATATAACTTTTACAATAGGTGACATGTATAAAAAAAAGATTATAAAATATAGAAAGACGCCAAACTACGTACGTTAAGACATCATTATTCTGTGCATAGAATTGTGAAAATTTGGAATAACACTTCGTCTACATCGAAAAAAAAAATACTGAAACACTTAAAGTGAATAGAGAATGTATTAATCTAAGATTTGATTTTGATAGTTGACTGTTGTGTTACACATTATCTATTCTAAATTCATAATTATAACTTGGGATCTTATAGCTAACAATTTTATTTGGGGCGTTTAAGGATTTGATAACATCCATGCTTGTCCATACGAAGTACTAAGTTACTATTTTATTATCGTTATCATTATTATAATTGGTCTCATTATTATCATTAAAATTCTATGATCATCATCATCATCATCATCATCATCATCATCATCATCATCATCATCATCATCATCATCATCATTATCATCGTCATCATCATCATCATCATCATCATCATCATCATCATCATCATCATCCCCACCATCACCACCATCATCATCATCATCATCACCATCATCACCATCATCATCATCATCATCATCATCAGAATTATCAAAATCAATATTCTTCTTATTACTATCCATAACCATTTTCGTCGTTATCAGTATCTTGTAGCCATGATTAACATCATCGTCTTCCATTTGGATTATATTATCATCCTTATTATTTTCAAACTGTTGTGTTATGGTTACTAATGAGGTGACTTTTACACAACACAACACACATAATATATTATATAGTAATGCAGACATGCCTACTACTACGAAAAAGTCGTAAAATTCCGGAATTCCAGTTCCGATTTCAAAAACTTCATTAGCATTAAATTAAAAACTTGAGCTTTTATATAGCACACTATCCACTAAATGTGATCAAAGCGCTTTACAAGGGGTCCCTGGTCAACAGCAACATTTAACATGTAGGACGGGACATGACGCCTGTTAGGCGATATTACAATTTTTCGGACAGAGACAACGCTGTTAAAGGCCAGGTACTCATTTTACACCCGAGTACGGTGAGAGAATGTGAGTAAAGAGCCTTTTACAAGGACTCAACTATGCGCCGAGCGCGAGGCTCGAACCCAGGACCTTCCGATCCGAAAGCGAGTGTCATACCACTAGACCACATAGCCGCATCTTAACCCTCTCCTTACCACCACATAGAAAAATCGTCACATTCGTCACGATGCAACAGACACATTTTCTCATTTTGATTTCACTTGCACATCACAAAATGTAAATAAATGCTTTGATAACAGCTATAATCAATACTAAACACTGTGTTGAAGAGCTCATTTTGATGAACAACATTCTGTATAGAATGCACTTGTTACTTTTTTTTTTTTTTATTAGGAAAAGAATATTTTTGTGTCAGGTGAGTGTGAATTTAACAATGGCTGGTAAGGAGAGAGTTAACCCTCTCCTTACTAGTCATTTTCAAAATTTTCCCCAAAACTTCACACCCACTCAACACAGAAACAGACATTTCTTACTCAAACAGAAAAGCAACAAGCACATTCTATACATAATATTGTTCGACAATATGAACTCTGTTACAGAATGTCAAGTTTTTTATAACTATAGCAAAAAGTAATGAAATCTGGATGAGAAAAGTGATGGCTGCATCGCAACAAATGTGACGATTTTGCAATAGGTGGTAAGGAGAGGGTTAAAGTCATTGAAACCTATTGAAACTAAAGTTGATGACAGAGTACAGAATCTTAAGGAATTCGAAGTGTTATTTAGTCATTTTGAGGGTATATTATTGATCTACAAAGTTAACAATAGCAGCTATTATGTTTATGTGCGGCTATGTGGTCTAGTGGTATGACACTCGCTTTCGGATCGGAAGTTCCTGGGTTCGAGCCTCGCGCTCGGCGCATAGTTGAGTCCTTGGAAAAGGCTCTTTACTCACATTCTCTCACCGTACTCAGGTGTAAAATGAGTACCTGGTCGTTAACAGCGTAGTCTTTGTCCGAAAAATTGTAATATCGCCTAACAGGCGTCATGTCCCGTCCTAAACGTTAAATGTTGCTGTTGACCAGGGTCCCCTTGTAAAGCGCTTTGAGCACATTTAGTGGATATTGCGCTATATAAAGCTCAATTTTTTTAATTACAAAAAAATATATTCTTAGAATTAAGAAGTTTTGAATTTCCAAGTATGCAGCTCTGGTAATGATATTGATTATCATTGGTGTGGTGTCACTCCGATGACAAAGTACGACATTACTTTCAAAATGAAAACAAGTCTACAAATAGCTCCTGTTTAGGGATTGAACAAGTATGATACTAAAACGGTCGCCATTTGAGTCTTCTATAGATAGTGGGAAGATGACGTCACTCGGGGCTTTGTTATTGTTTTTGCCATCCGCGTTTGTGAGTTGTTCTCACTAAACTGTATTAACCAGACTATAAAAGTTCATGGTTACACAGAATTTGTGTGTTGGTACGTTATACTTCCGGATGGCAATGTTGTGAACTCCTTGGCCAAGCGCATTCTATCTATACTTTCCTTTCTTTGTTTCTGGTTTTTTTTCATATTAAAGTGAAAGGGCGAAAATGGCCGATGGGTTAAGGCATTGCACTGTGACTCGAAAGATCCCGGGTTCGACCCCCGCTCAGGCACTTTCAATTATTTTTCCTTGGGCAAGATTATTATCCCCCAATTTGCTCACTTGGACAACATGGGTGATTTCAGAGTTGACATCAGACAAATTTTTTGATGAATTATATATATATATTCCTTCGTGGAATACCAAGGCCACGATATCTTATAATGTCGTGGAGAGCATAATTATAAAATTTATTCATATTAAACTATAAAAACTTCTATTTAATTTGTTACCTACCGCCTCAATTGCGTAAAAAAAATATTCATATCAAACGATAAAAACGTCTACTACTTGTTACCTACCGCCTCAATTGCGCATTCGGTCAAAATTGTCACAAAGAGAGTATAAAGCCAAAATCACCTAAACTGTGAGACACTAGCGTCTGTTACTTTCAGAAACTACAAGTATTTTTTGTTGCTTTCAATAAATCTCATCGAATTAACCAAAGCTGATTAGTTTTTCATTTTAAAAATTCACTTTTGACCATTTACATCATCCCGATCGTATTTGTTCATAGATTATTGATGCTATGAGTTTAGGTAAAATATTCACAACATCCGCCAGGATATAACGTACCAACACAAACACTATGTGCAACCTTATACCTGCAACATATGCTTGGGATCCAACCCAATTCTTTTCCTTTTCTTTCTATTCCTCCTCCTCATCCTCCTCATCCTCCTCTTCCTCCTCCTTCTCCAACTCCTCCATCATCCCCTTCTCTAAAGAAATAAACCGTTTATAAATCCAGTTTTTGTTTTTAGTCCGACGTGCACATATTAGCAGGTCTGTTAACCAATCGCGATATTATAGCCTTGATTTAATTAATATTGTTATAATGAAAAATATTTTTGTGTTGTTTTGAAAGTATTTCCATTACAACAATGAGCGCATAACAAAATGGGTTATCAGACCTACAAATAAGTGCACGTTTATCTAGTCCTATTATATTTTTTTTTTCAGTCCTATTATTCACAGCGTCCCTCTTATTTACTCTTGACTATTAGCGTTGATACTTCCGTATAATAATATTCTCTTTTTCAATTCAAGCTCCACCCATTGATGATTCATTGAAATTAAACCATTGGAACGGATTACCTCATTTACTGTCAAACTATTGTTGCGTTGTTCTGTTGTAAATCACGTTCGATTTTATTCCTACGTTGCCTTTGTTCTTTGTTCATGCTCGTGATACAGGAAAGAGTAGACTAGAATACATCCACAACAAAAACAGACACAGACAGGCACATGATTGCCAGTTTGGAGTTTTTAAAACTAAATTTCAAATATACTTGCAGTTTTTTAAAGAAAAAAAATCAATTTGGCACAGAAAAATTGGGTTTCTCGTTTTGACATTAATTATTATGGAAGGGGGTGGGGGGGGGGGGGGTGCATTCATTAAATTTCACTTAAATTACATACAAATTGACACTAATTGCCCCTTATTTGATTTGCAATTCCCCATAATATATATAGGGGGTGGACAATTTTTCCGTTCTTTAATTTTCAGTTATCTTACATAAGAATTAACGTTATGTTACAGTTTATACCCTTATTGGGTTTGGCGTTTCGTCATATATTTATTGAGGAGGGGGTTAGCATTTTTTTCATCCATCAAATTTCACTTATTTCACATACAAATTAACACCTGTTTTACCATTTTTACCCTTAAACTGACAGGACCAGATAACGATTATATCAAATCATGGAACTAACATAAGAAAAATGGGATAAGAAAAAAAAAAGATTTATTTACATTGGCCACCAAAAAGTGATCCTGGAAAAGTTTTTCATTTTTATCAGACCATTCGACATTTTTTTTTTTTTTATTTTTTTTTTTTTTTGATTTGTTTGGCAATTTTTGCAAAATCAAACTGGCAACATTGCACAGGCGTAAATCCCATATCAAATCTTGCACTGACACCAGCCCGTGTCGTCTACTTGTTTTTCCTTAACGATTTATCTGTTTTCATTACACATGCGTTTCGGGCCCGATCCCGTGAGTAAACACCGTAGTTGACTGGCACTCATTGTTTCAATTTAATTTACTGTAAAGTACTCTACACTACTAACCGCCGGGCCTCTAGATTATTCTGGTGAAATTGGGACTCCTTAGGGACTTGGTTAACAATAATACGGAGGAAAATATCAGAAACAGATAAACGTATTTAAACAAACAAATACACACACACACACACACACACACTTTTATATATATATATATATATATATATATATATATATATATATATATATTATATATATATATATATAACATTTCAAGTATAATTATGATCAACTTCAACAATTTGATTCGAGCGTTCGCTCTCATATAAATATATATATATATATTAATATA
>NC_088362.1:14344358-14386858 GCF_034508935.2 Berghia stephanieae
TAAAACGAGGTCAACACATCACCTTTTTAGAAAGCATGTAGAAATTAAATGTGATGTTTTAGCTCACATGATTGAAATTTGACTAATAGTATAAAGTCAAAATTTACTTTTAAACGCAATTGCAGTATATTACATATCTGATTAAGTTTCATATAGAGTTCTTAAAAAGTTGGTATTGCTTGTGACCTTTTGTGTCATCAAACACAGCACAATACTAAGACTCGACACGAAACTTTAAAGCTCATATTTAATGGTTATAAAATGTTTTATTATGAGAAAGAAGCATAGATTTTCCTTCTGAACTCAAATCTTGGAGTAAATGTATTCCGTTTTGCTGATATCGACGTTTATTGGTTTTGGTGTCATTTGTCACAAGCAACACGGCATGCGTGAACACGTGGACGTTTGTTTCGTTAAATGGCGATACGCAATTTTGATCCACCCTTCTTACCAGCCTTTGAAGTGCAGCACTTTCAGTTGCCTTTCCAGCGTGGCTCCATGCAGAAAAGGTAAGTTGAACTTTGGTGTCATCGCTATTTTACATTGTCACAAGCAACAGTTGATATTGGATATTACAATAGAAGGGTTGTCAAGAAATTTGATTTGTTTTACTATTAACACACTAAATTACTACAAACAAGCAGATTTGAGCAGTAGGGTGATGTCATCGTCTGGTTACATGAATTCATTACCATGACTGATATTTATCTAGAGTTTGTGTGACTTCTGGTACTTTTTGTGACCATTGGTGTCATTGGTTAAAATGTCACAGTTGACACTTAAGTTTGAAGTTTCTAATGTATTTCTGTTTTCATGTTCTTCAAAGCTTGAAATGTCATTGAATTCCATTTTAACATACTGTATTAGATTTGTACAGTTGCTTTTCTTGATTTATTGAGGCAAAATTGCGTTCCAGTGCCGATTTTGACCCAAGTAATACATAGCAACAATGGTATTACTAATTTTTAAGTATATTTCCAATTTGAAAGTATTTAGTTTTTTCACATATTATTGAATTTCATTTTAGCATTATTGACTGTTGGCTTGGATGGTCATCAGATTTGCGGTTATTATGCTTTTTTGACTGAAAATAATGATATAGTATGGACGAACGTGTGAGTTGGTGTTGCTTGTACATAAGTATAAGTAATGGTGTCACCGGTCTTATGTCACAAGTCACATTCAGATGCTCTATTTTCCATGTATATTTCTATTTTTGAAGTCTTTGGTTTCTGAAATATTATTAAATTCCATATTTACCTGAGGTTATTACACTCGTTTGACTGAAATTAATGATATATTGTCGAAATTCAATTTAGTATTGCCATAAGTAATGGTGTCATCGGTCTAATGTCACAAGTCACATTCAGATGCTCTATTTTCCATGTATATTTCTATTTTTGAAGTCTTTGGTTTCTGAAATATTATTAAATTCCATATTTACCTGAGGTTATTACACTCGTTTGACTGAAATTAATGATATATTGTCGAAAGTTCAATTTGGTATTGCCATAAGTAATGGTGTCATCGGTCTAATGTCACAAGTCACATTCAGATGCTCTATTTTCCATGTATATTTCTATTTTGAAGTCTTTGGTTTCTGAAATATATTTAAATTCCATATTTACCTGAGGTTATTACACTCGTTTGACTGAAATTAATGATATATTGTCGAAAGTTCAATTTGGTATTGCCATAAGTAATGGTGTCATCGGTCTAATGTCACAAGTCACATTCAGATGCTCTATTTTCCATGTATATTTCTATTTTTGAAGTCTTTGGTTTTGAAATATTATTAAATTCCATATTTACCTGAGGTTATTACACTCGTTTGACTGAAATTAATGATATATTGTCGAAATTCAATTTGGTATTGCCATAAGTAATGGTGTCATCGGTCTAATGTCACAAGTCACATTCAGATGCTCTATTTTCCATGTATATTCTATTTTTGAAGTCTTGGTTTCTGAAATATTATTAAATTCCATATTTACCTGAGGTTATTACACTCGTTTGACTGAAATTAATGATATATTGTCGAAAGTTCAATTTGGTATTGCCATAAGTAATGGTGTCATCGGTCTACTGTCACAAGTCACATTCAGATGCTCTATTTTCCATGTATATTTCTATTTTTGAAGTCTTTGGTTTCTGAAATATTATTAAATTCCATATTTACCTGAGGTTATTACACTCGTTTGACTGAAATTAATGATATATTGTCGAAATTGCAATTTGGTATTGCCATAAGTAATGGTGTCATCGGTCTAATGTCACAAGTCACATTCAGATGCTCTATTTTCCATGTATATTTCTATTTTTGAAGTCTTTGGTTTCTGAAATATTATTAAATTCCATATTTACCTGAGGTATTACACTCGTTTGACTGAAATTAATGATATATTGTCGAAATTGCAATTTGGTATTGCCATAAGTAATGGTGTCATCGGTCTACTGTCACAAGTCACATTCAGATGCTCTATTTCCATGTATATTTCTATTTTTGAAGTCTTTGGTTTCTGAAATATTATTAAATTCCATATTTACCTAGGTTATTACACTCGTTTGACTGAAATTAATGATATATTGTCGAAATTCAATTTGGTTGCCATAAGTAATGGTGTCATCGGTCTACTGTCACAAGTCACATTCAATGCTCTATTTTCCATGATATTTCTATTTTTGAAGTCTTTGGTTTCTGAAAATTATTAAATTCCATATTTACCTGAGGTTATTACACTCGTTTGACTGAAATTAATGATATATTGTCGAAATTCAATTTGGATGCCATAAGTAATGGTGTCATCGGTCTATGTACAAGTCACTTCAGATGCTCTATTTTCCATGTATATTTCTATTTTTGAGTCTTTGGTTTCGAATATTATTAAATTCCATATTTACTGAGGTTATTACACTCGTTTGACTGAAATTAATGATATATTGTCGAAATTGCAATTGGATTGCCATAATAATGTGTCATCGTCTAATTACAAGTCACATTCAGATGCTCTTTTCCATGTATATTTCTATTTTGAAGTCTTGTTTGAAATATATTAAATTCCATATTTACCTAGGTTATTACACTCGTTGACTGAAATTATGTATATTGTCGAATCAATTTGTATTGCATAAGTAATGGTGTCATCGGTCTAATGTCACAAGTCACATCGAGCCTATTTCATGTATATTCATTTTTAAGTCTTGTTTTGAAATATTATTAAATTCCATATTTACCTGAGGTTATTACACTCGTTGACTGAAATTATGATATATTGTCGATTGCAATTGGTTTGCCATAAGTAATGGTGCATCGGTCTAAGTCACAAGTCACATCAGAGCTCTATTTTCCTGTATTTCTATTTTTGAGTCTTTGTTTCTGAAATATTATAAATCATATTACTGAGGTTATTACACTCGTTTGACTGAAATTATGATAATTGTCGAAATTGCAATTTGATTGCCATAGAATGTGTCATCGTCTATGTACAAGTCCATTCAGATGCCTATTTCATGTATATTTCTATTTTTGAAGTCTTTGGTTCTGAAATATTATTAAATTCCATTTTACCTGAGTTATTACACTCGTTGACGAAATTAATGAATATTGTCGAATTCATTTGGATGCCATAAGTAATGGTCATCGTCTATGTCACAAGTCACATCAATGCTCTTTTCCATGTATATTTCTATTTGAAGTCTTGGTTCTGAATATTATTAAATCCTATTACCTGAGTATTACACTCTTTGACTGAAATTAATGATATTGTCGAAATTCAATTTGATGCCATAGTAATGGTGTCATCGGTCTACTGTCACAAGTCACATTCAGATCTCTATTTCCTGTAATTTCTATTTTTGAAGTCTTTGGTTTGAAATATTTTAAATTCATATTTACCTGAGGTATTACACCGTTTACTGAAATTAAGAATATTGTCGAAAGTCAATTTCAGCCATAAGTAATGGTCATCGTCTACTGTCACAAGTCACATTCAGATGCTCTATTTCCATGTATATTTCTATTTTTGAAGTCTTTGTTTCGAAATATTATTAAATTCCATATTTACCTGAGGTTATTACACTCGTTGACTGAAATTAATGATAATTGTCGAAATTCGAGGTATTACACTCGTTTGACTGAAATTATGATATATTGTCGAAATGCAATTTGGTATGCCATAAGTAATGGTGTCATCGTCTAATGTACAAGTCACATCAGATGCTCTATTTTCATGTATATTTCTATTTTTGAAGTCTTTGGTTCTGAAATATTATTAAATTCCATATTTACCTGAGTTATTACACCGTTTGACTGAAATTAATGATATATTGTCGAAATTCAATTTGGTATTGCCATAAGTAATGGTGTCATCGGTCTATGTCACAAGTCACATTCAGATGCTCTATTTTCATGTATATTTCTATTTTTAAGTCTTGGTTCTGAAATATTATTAAATTCATATTTACCTGAGGTTATTACACTCGTTTGACTGAAATTAATGATATATTGTCGAAATTCAATTTGGTATTGCCATAAGTAATGGTGTCATCGGTCTATGTCACAAGTCACATTCAGATGCTCTATTTTCCATGTATATTCTATTTTGAAGTCTTTGTTTCTGAATATTATAAATTCCATATTTACCTGAGGTTATTACACTCGTTTGACTGAAATTAATGATATATTGTCGAAAGTTCAATTTGGCATTGCCATAAGTAATGGTGTCATCGGTCTAATGTCACAAGTGACACAATGTCGCTAAATAAGATATCGATGGCCCGTTGATCAAACCTCGGAGGTAGCGTTTTTGCCAATCCGCTGATCAAACCTCTGAGGTAGCGTTTTTGCCAATCCGTTTATCAAACCTCTGAGGTAGCGTTTTTGCCAATCCGTTTATCAAACCTCGGAGGTAGCGTTTTTGCCAATCCGTTTATCAAACCTCTGAGGTAGCGTTTTTGCCAATCCGCTGATCAAACCTCTGAGGTAGCGTTTTTGCCAATCCGTTTATCAAACCTCTGAGGTAGCGTTTTTGCCAATCCGCTGATCTAACCTCTGATGTCAACTTAGAGATAAGCGCGCCCTCTTTTTCTTTACTCTCAAGATGATCAAACCTCTGATGTTAGTTCAGAGTTCACGGGAGAGGGAGAAGTACTTTCAAGCAATCAAAAACACGTCATATAAATGATGTATAGTTTGTTTTCGTGGATTAGAAAGAATGATTGTGTTTTTAACTACAAAATCAATATTTCATTTTACTGTTAATAGGGTTGTATTGACATTGGACTCTATAATTTCCATAAATATCAAAGCTCGATCATGACAATCACCCTATTAAATCACATGTCATGTCCACCTGATGCCATCCTAATATCATACCACCATTTAAACCCCTACCCATCCTGTCCAACAAACAACAATGATCTTTTGATTTATTTAACCAAAAAAAAAAGAAAAAGAAAAAGCTAAATAAACAAAAACAAACAAACAAACAAACAAAAAAACAACAAAACTAAAAAAAAAACAAATAACATTGAGCATTTATATAGCGCAATATCCAGTAAACGCGGTCAGGGCACTTTGCAAAGGTTATCTATATATATATATATATTAATTGTATATACACTGAAAAAAAAACATGAACAAACTAAAAGGAAATAACAATTTTATCTTAATCTTTAAAGTTTATTTAATTTTTTTTTTTAAATATTAATTTTCATCTCCTACATCCGTATGATGATGATGATGATGATGATGATGATGATGATGATGATGATGATGATGATGATGATGATGATGATGATGATGATGATGATGATGATGATGATTGCCATGCAATACAAAGATTAAGAAACGTGTTGCAGCTCTCCTCTATCTCAAAACCCGTTGTTCAAACCTCGGAAGTGACATCGGAGGATTGATCGCCGTGAAAACGCCGGGCGCGACTCTGATGTCGACATCAGAGCTTTGATCAACGGATTCACGAAAACGCTACTTCAGAGGTTTGATCATCGGACCGTCGATATGCTTTGGTCACATTATTTCCCAACATTTTATTCCAAAAGTTTCTGAACATTGCTGGTAATAAGCATATGCAATATTGTTGTTGTTGTTAATGTACAATCATTTTTATGAAATAATATATTTGCATTCTATGTTGCTTGTGACCGATGACACCAAAAAGCAACCTTTTCTCCAATAGTTGGTAACACTATTGTACTATGGATTGTTGTTGATTGTGTCTTTTTGTTTATAACTTACTAAATAAAGTTTGATACTTAACAAAAATCATTTGGTTATTGCGCTTTTTGTCTCATTTTGGTGTCACCGGTCACATGTGACACCAGCAACCTATAGGCATTGTTGACGTTATTATGCTGCGTTTGACCGTAATGTTATCTAAAGGGCCTTTGACTCATGAAGTACAGGGTTTTTGCTACATATATAGAAACATAAATGGACTATTATGTCATTTTTATTTTGAGAAAAAAAATTGGCACCTTTTGACCTTGCTGGCTCATATATATATATCACTCTTTAAAGGGCCGTTCTCTATCACTGTCTCTCCTGTCTTTTCATCTTCTCTTCGACCTCTTTCGACCTATATCTATCTATATGTCCCTCTATTTATGTATATCGCCTTATATCAATTTATCTATCTATTAATCTACATAGCCTTCTCTCTCTCTTTCTCTCTCTCACACACACACACACACACAAACACACACACACACAAACAAACACTCACTCACCTCTCTCTCTCTCTCTCTCTCTCTCTCTCTCTCTCTCTTACTCTATCTATGTTGCTGTATATCTATGTATCTATTTATCTATCTACCTATCTACTTTACTACCTCACTTTATTGCTGCTGCATAACATGTTTATTGATCATTAAACATTTTATCGATCATTGACATAATGATATGTCTTTATGTGTACAAGTTATGGTTTGTTATTATCGGCGCAAGAAGGGTCTTTGAATAGAAAATTAAGAAGACAACTAGCACAAAGAAAATCTAAGATGCCTTGTCATTAATGCAACCCTCAATTTGCCACAGGCTACGCTTTCATCTTATCCGGAAGTGATCTTTTACAAGACATTAATATTTTCTCCTTCCTATTGGAAGAGCTCATCGCAATGGAGTGTTCCGGGCTAAGGATATAAATTAGAATCAGGTGGAAAGAGTGACCTCACTTTAAATTCGAAACATGTTTTAAGTATCGATGTTCTTACATCAATTGTTTGTGGGGTATTTTAATCCATGTGTGTGTGTGTGGGTGTGAATGGCTTTGTAATCTAAACGTCTTCCAAAATACCCCCGCCCCCAAATTTGGGATGATTATCTTAAATTTTGCAAAGACCAAAAATTTAAAAATTGTGACCCACAATCTCAATCCAATATAAAGCCGGGACAAGCCAAATAACGGGGGAAATTGGCTTTAAAGATAAACCTGGTCAGAGATATTATGACATCTTAATTCTTAACCCTTTCCTTACCGGCCATTTTCAGAATTTTCCCCAAAACTTCACTCCCACCCAACACAAAACAGACATTTCTTACTCAAACAGAAAAGCAACAAGCACATTCTACACATAACATTGTTCGACAATATGAGCTCTATTACAGAATGTCAAGTTTTTTTTTATAACTATAGCAAAAAGAAATGAAATCTGGAAGAGAAAAGTGACGGTTGCATCGTAACAAATGTTACGATTTTGCAATAGGTTGTAAGGAGAAGGTTAATTAAAAACAAAAAGGTATTTGTACGTTATTCCATTTTACCGAAGCCATAAATGTTGGCCAAATGTCTCAAGCTTTAGATTATAAATTCAATCAAAGCGGCATTATGCCTGGGTCAATAAGATCCCAAATACTAATAACAGAGTTAAAATAAAGGGTCAAACCAATCAAATTTTCGGGGGTATTTTTGTTGGGGTTTTTTTTTTTTTTTTTGGGGGGGGGGGGGGGGGGGGTTCTCACTTTGAGGTACTAAATTCACTGTATGCAATGGAACATGACAAATACTCTTCAAGAGTCGTAACGTCACTTCCTTCCTAATGACGCATGGTAACTTAGTAACACTGGCTCTAAACTATCGGAGCAATGGCGGACGCCCGTATGAAATATTTCTCCGGCAAGCATAAAGGGTATCCAGAGGGGAAAAAAAACATATAAATTTGATTATGTTTTGACTTTTACACATTCTGATCACAAGGCATATAAAAAGTTCTCGCCAGCAGGAAAAAGAAAAAGTAAAGATTTTCTTTGTTTAGAACCAAGATGGCCGCCGTTGCTGGGCGGCCTGACATCAGACTATTGAATCGTATTAGGGACCAGGCACTGGAAAGATAAAGATCTGAAATGTTGTATAGATAGTATACGCTTGGCTAAGAAGCTCATAACATTGCCATCCGGAAGTATAACGGACCAACACACAAAATTGTGTGTATCCATGAACGTTTATAGTCAGGTTAATACAGTTCAGTGAGCATTACTCATAAACGCGCATGGCAAAAAACAATAACAAAGACATGAATGATGTCAAATTTGGACTATCTATAGATAGTATGCGCTTGGCTAAGAAGCTCATAACATTGCCATCCGGAAGTATAACGGACCAACACACAAAACTGTGTGTATCCATGAACGTTTATAGTCAGGCTAATACAGTTCAGTGAGCACTACTCACAAACGCGGATGGCAAAAACAATAACAAAGGCCAGAGTGACGTCATCTGCATACTATCTATATAACGCAGTGTAAGATAGAAAAATACAAGAAAAGAAATATAAACATTCTAAAAAAAACAATATGCCTTGACCCCAGTCTACTGTCTGTCACGTGATAGATTGATGGTAGTTAATTTTTGGAGTGATTTACTCTGGAATACAATGAGTCTAAATTAAGATGAACAGGTATTTAATGCTACCACACACCAGCCAATGTAACAAACACTGACAAAATACATGTTCGTGTTACATACAACACAATTCGATAGATTTGGATTACTGCGATTTGTCAAAACGTCTTCAATCCGTTATCTCGGATTAATTGAAGGAGGAGGAAAGGGTGGTAGGTAGGGGGGAGGGGGGTTGGAACATCACAATCCATCGACATTTGAAGCAAATATTTTCTATCCAAAACAAAAAAAAAAGGTCTTTTGTAATTATGGATAAAAAATTCACAGGTTCGGCCAGCAGTCTAAAGTTTACTTTAACAATTAATTATTATTTAATGTCGACTCATCTGTCGCGTGATCTCGCCAATATATTCTTTAGTGAAAGTCACAGGATTCTAGAAATAAGGCAATTTCGACTTAATGTTGGGTATAAAAGATAATTTTCGAAATGGAAACACACTTAACACAATGTGAACTAAGATAAAGGTCAAATAGATTGTGTTGGTTGTAAAAAGAAAAATAATACCGGTTTAAATTTATTGCAGTCTATTTGAGGATACAAGACAGAGATTCCCTGATTGGGTCAACTATAAAAAAATGAAAGGAAAAGAAAAAAAAAGAAAAAAGAACCCAAGTCTGATCCGTTTCCAAGTCCATCGTATAATTAAAGAATGATGCCAGTGTGTGGGGGCAATTTTTTGAAAGGGGAAAAGGATTAATTTTGCAACAATTACAATTTGCTTTTTGTTTGTTTGTTTGTTGTTGTTGTTTGTTTTTGTTTTTTTTTTTTGTTATTGGGTTTAAAAAATTATGTTTTTTGTTTGATCTTTTCTGTGGATGTGTGTGTGTGTGTGTGTTTTCATTTAAATCTTGCATTTTATTTTCTCTCTTTTTTTTGCGTGTTTTTCTCCATATTTTTATTTATTTACTTATTCTTTCATTTTTGATTTAATTTTTTTTTCAAAATCCCCAGTTAGTCGTAGAAGTCTGATCTGTCTATAATAATTTGTTTTGAAACAACTTCTATATTTTTGTCAACGGAATAAAAATTCAAATCTTCGATTACTTCATTAATGTATTTGACAGATTTATTCACAGAAAACAAAACATTTCGAATTATATTTAACACGTCACTTTTTTATATTAACTCTTTTTCAAAGTCAACCCGACTTTTCCAGATGGGAAAGTGGTTTAATTTAATTAGATAGTGTTCACGTCATCTTACCGACATAATTTCAAATTTTATTAACCCTTAAACGGCGCGAGGATGTGTTTCCTTACCAACATCAGAACTCCGCTTTTTATCTTGCTATAAGTAAATCACTTTCACAA
Organism: Berghia stephanieae; assembly: GCF_034508935.2. NCBI lineage: Eukaryota > Metazoa > Mollusca > Gastropoda > Nudibranchia > Aeolidiidae > Berghia > Berghia stephanieae. The sequence goes on from NC_088362.1 coordinate 14,354,588, forward strand.
AGAGCGCAATAAAAACGGTACGATCCATTATTAGTCAGAAGGCCCGCTCGGCATCACTGGTACTGATCTCGCGGTAATAAATAAATTATTGAGCTTTGAGCATTTTTATAAAGCGCAATAGCCACTAAACGTGCTCAAAGCGCTTTTCAATGTATCCCTGGCCAACAGCAACACTTAACATATAGGACTAGACATGACGCCTGTTAGGCGATACTACATTGTTTTTTGACAGAGACAACGCTATTAACGACCAGGTACTCATTTTACATATGAGTACGGTGAGATAATATGAGTAAAGAGTTGTTTTTTGTCCAAGGACTAAACTATGCGTCGAGAGAGGCTCAAACCCAGGACCTTCCGATCCGAATGCGAGTGTCATACCACAAGACCACATAGCCGCTAGTACAAGAAGGCCCGCTTGACATCACCGGTACTGATCTCGCGGCTATGTGGTCTTGAGGTATGACACTCGCTTTCGGATCGAAATGTCCTGGGTTCGAGCCTCGCGCTCGGCGCATAGTTGAGTCCTTGGAAAAGCCTCTTTACTCACATTCTCTCACCGTACTCAGGTGTAAAATGAGTACCTGGCCGCTAACAGCGTTGTCTTTGTCGCAAAAATGGTAATATCGCCTAACGGCGGCATGTTCCGTCCTACATGTTAAATGTTGCTGTTGACCAGGGACCCCTTGAGCACATTTAGTGGATATTGCGCTATATAAAGCTATTTTTTTAAAATTTAATAATAATAAGGTATGAGATCAGTTGGAGGGTAATAGAGGGCCTCGCATGATACATGAAAAGGGTTAACAGTTCGATGACCGATGAAATATTTAATTTACATCAAAATTAAAATACAATTGAAATTAACTCACTCAACCCTAAAACCGACTATATATCCGTAGTTTACCCAGATTACTTTTACCCAATGTCTATTTATTATATTTTTCTGAGATAAATTATAGGCGTAGTGTCAAAGCTACTGTTGAAAATTGAATAAAGCTATCTATGTACATGCTCATTCTTAATACAGTTTGTCCAATTTTGAAAAGTAGCAAAAATCTCTAGGATTGAGTGAGCTAACGAACTCTCCCACGAATGCTCACATTATGTCAGTCTACAGACTTATTATTAATATCGCAACCGTTCTCTGTTAGAACGCCCTTTTAACATTTTTTCCTAACTTTATTCATCGACCAATAAACACAATGACCCCAATTTTGGCATAAATCTTTAAACCCTGACTTCCGAAAAATACAGTCTGAAGTATTAAAAACAACAAGAGCTTTTCTATAGAGCAATATCCACTAAATGTGCTCAAAGCGCTTTACAAGGGATCCCTGGCAACCAGCAACATTTAACATTTAGGACGGGACATGACGCAGTTAGGCCATGTTACATTTTTTTCGGACACAGACAACGCTGTTAACGGCCATGTACTCATTTTACACCTGAACATGGTGAAAGAATGTGAGTTAAGAGCCTTCTCCGAGGACTCAACTATGCGCCGAACGAGGCTCGAACCCAGGAGGACCTTTCGATCCGAAAGCGAGTGCTATACCACTGGACCACAGAGCCGTATTTATCTATATGACTACCTAGCCTGTACGAGAATTATTTCTGTCGAATTAAAAAAAAGTATACCGCAGCATCCTCCCTATTAAACACACCGACACTAATAAGTGCATCCCGACCCCCCCCCCTCCTCCTCCCTTAGACCGCAATTGGATTCAACAGGCTGATGTCTTGTCCACCCAGCAACGAGCAGTCTGGTTCTAATCAAAGAAACTCGGTACTTTTTATTCTTCATGCTGGCTAGAACTTTTTCACATGTCATGTGATCAGAATAGATAAAAATCAAAACATGATTAGATTTATAATGTTTTTCTCTTCTGGATACGCTTTTATTCTCGTCGGAGAAGTATTTCATAAGGGCGTCCGCCATTCATTGCTCCTATAGTTTAGAACCGGTTACTAAGTTACGAGGGAAGTGACGTCACGACTGTGGGAGCCAACAGATTTGATATTTTCACTATTTTTTTCCTTTTTACGATCTGAGTTGTTGGTATAAGCTAGTTTCAAATAGGGGTAAATTTGCAAAGTTTTGAGATTCATATTTTGATATGCCTTTTTTAAAAATTGCTTTTATAGTAAATCTCCACTACCAGAGATAAAGGACGCGGTAAACACAAATATGATCCAATTATGAAGCTTTCTTTCAAACAGCACGGAGACATGTCAAAAATGGGGTAACTTGGCAAATGGTTGGAGTAAAATCCAATCCCTGGAATGAACATCATAGATAGACCAGTTCCTTGTAATGGAATTATAACTACGAGTAGATATTATCAAAGACGACGAAACTACGAGTAGATATTATACAAAGACGACGAAAAGCATGGCGTATACCTTGGTGTCGCTGATCTCACGGAACCTTGAGTCAAGGAATGCTCAAAAGATGTTTTAAAGGAATTATGAAAGTTCGAAGAAACTTTGAAACAGTGAAGATTATATGAAAGCGTGGGTTTAATTTGCCCCATTGAAATGAAAATAAAAAGTGGAGTGCTCAAATCCTTCAAACTATTTCATATTTGGTCATTCATTGCTTTACTCTGTAAGAATTCCCAATCAATATTCTCAATAGAATACATACATTTCACCCATGTTTCATTATCCCGACTTTCACTTTTTCAAAATAGCCCTGAGACTAAAATATTTTGGTTTTTATGGTGTAATAAATGTTACAGTGAATGACATAATCAGTCGAATGGTGAAGAGGCTTGAACTGAGATATTGCCAGTTTAGTTAGAAGCTCAATTTTTATCCAAAATGATTTCTTGTCATAAATGATTAAATCAACCCTTTCTGTACATATTCGGGAAATATCAAAGCTTAATTTCACTTCTAAATATTTTTTACAGCTAGTCAAGTTGAAAAAGTATGAAATTTGAGAAAAGTTGCTGGGTACCTTTCCCATACATCTGACCATAACTTCATGAAAAATCACCGGTTTTATTTCAAATAAATATTAAATTGCTCTGGTGGGTAAATTCTTTCAGAAAATGAAAAAAATGCAAATCCAATATTTTCACCTTCCAACTGTTTATGTCATGCACAGACACGAATTATCTCCATGGAAAATAGTGTTTTTAGGTCTTACCTGAACCAGTCCGCTCTCCTCTGCAACGCCACCAGCTACGATATTTGCCACAAGAACGAAAGGTTTCAACTTCCTCTGTTTTACCAGAAAACCCAGGCCGCCAAGTTTGTCTTTGACCAGCTTGACCCGGATGGTGTTGGTGGTGAGGTCAGAGGACGGGGCGGTTGACGGCATGGTTGTTATATTATTGGAGTAGTAATACGACAGCTGTTGAATATTATAGAACCAAGTTGTCTGGAGTTTGTGATTTAGGTGACGTCAGTAGAAAATATTACAGTATATTATGGTAAACATTGGTAAACAAACGTCATTCACACATGAACTGTTTCCCCGTAGTAGTTTGTATCAGTTAAAGTAAATCATGGAAGAAATGATAATAATACGGTAGCCTTATCATGTGTGAGGTCTTTTTCCGTAGAGGTTGGCTTTTTGTGCAAAAGGTATATTTCCCTTGTTTGTCACTTTATGGTGAAATACGTTCCAAAACCTGAAAATGAAAGAAATATAAATACAAGTCAGTTTAAGTAAGAAAATATGTCATCAATCTTCAATGGCTTGTAATTTGCAAAAGGTCCCATGGCCCCATCATTGCAAATGTTCAATAGGATTCAATAGTCGTAACGTCACTTCCTTCCGAATGACGCATGGTAACTTAGTAACACTGGCTCTAAACTATCGGAATAATGGCGGACGCTCGTATGAAATATTTCTCCGACGAGTATAAAGGGTATCCAGAGGGGAAAAAACAGATACATATGATCATGTTTTGACTTTTACACATTCTGATCACAAGACATATGAAAAGTTCTAGCCAGCATGAAAAATAAAAAGTAATGATTTTCTTTGTTTAGAACCAAGATGGCCGTCGTTGCCAGGCGGCGTGACATCAGACTATTGAATCGTATTACAGTCCAACCAAAATAGAGTACATCACAGATTACTTTGACGAGCGAGTGCATTGAAAACTGTTTTGAAAGTATCCAAGCATTCAACAACATAACACACATAGAATGACATTTGATTGATTAATTACCATAAAAATGAACAAAAGGTTTAGATATACGATGAAAATTGACAATTTGAAGTTAAGATCAAAATTGGAACAAAATAAACTTAAATATCAAATTTCGATTTAAGGCATGTGTGTAAAACTATTCATACGCACTGGAAAAAAGTTCTGTCTTAAGGTGTTTTTGAAAGACTGATAATCCCTTATAGTTTCTACATCTGTGGAGAGTGCATTCCACAAGATAGGGCCATTTACAGATAAAGACTTATTACTAAGGGATAGTCTAGTTCTTGTTAAAATTAATGATGATGATGATGATGATGATGATGATGATGATGATGATGATGATGATGATGATAAAATTCCACAACAACAACAACAACAAGGATCTATAGAAAAAGAAGAAAAAATTATCAAATGTACGAGTGCTACCATGATTACGAAGCAAAACGAACCCAATACCCTTCCAATCTACTATTCTACGGTGGCTGTTACGTATTCAATTTAGTGTATGGGATCTCGAGAGTAAACAATACTTTCTCACAGAAATAACACTTATATGACGAGAATTGCACAGGACAAAGCACAATTACTTTTTTCTTTAATTAGGTATTGACCCTGTTACTCTCTGGCGTGAGAAAAGAGCCATATGTTGATGACTATACAGAGACGGTATGGATTCAGGTTACAGCTCCTAGTAACCAACGTGGTGACTTCGATCGCAACCCTCATAGCCTGGCACTGACCAAAAAACTACCTTACAATACAGGGCAACAACAACTACGAAAAGAAAGTAAATAGTGAGTTGTATTCAGTAAAACATCCAATAAGGCATAAAAGTGAGATGTCAAAATAGTGGTTCTGATGTCATAGGAAGTGTAAATCCAATCTTCTCTTGGACTGGATGCACATCTTGTGCAACCGATCTTCTGATTTCAGATTGATGGCATTTCATTTTAAAGTCTAAATAAATGTTGGTCGTCAATAAAGATCACCCATCCTCACTATTTTAGACCCCGTAATTGTAAGATTTTGCCTTTACAAAAAATTTACAAAAGTGGTGATGATAACAACTTACATCCCACCAACGTGACAAACGACGAGCTCTACGAGGAGATTGACAAACTAAAACAATCTGCTCCTGACTGTGTTTTGTTTTTAACCGGGAATTTTAACCAATGTTTTTTTTTAAATTTCGGGACTGTATCAATAATTTGTCAATTGGAGCACAAGAGGCGACGTTGTTTTTGACCCATTTGATTGTAATGTCAAATTATCTTATCGATGTTTCCCACGTGCGCCTCTGGGCAACTATAACCATGATATGTTATTGTTGCTGCCATTTTATAGGCCTGTATACATACAGTTTAAACCTGAGAAAAAGACTATTGACGTGCTAACAGCAGCTCGGCTTACTTGGAATTGGATTCAATAGTCTGATGTCACGCGCCCGGCAACGGCGGCCATCTTGGTTCTAAACAAAGAAAATCATTACTTTTTATTCTTCATGCTGCTAGAACTTATCATTCCTTTCATATGCCTTGTGATCAGAATGTGTAAAAGTCAATACATGATCAAATTGATGGGTTTTTTTTTCCTAGGGATACGCGTTTAAGCTCGCCGGGGAAATATTTCATACGGCGTCAGCCATTGTTCCGATAGTTTAGAGCCAGTGTTACGAAGTTAGCATACGTCATTAGGAAGGAAGTGACATTACGACTGTCGAAGACTATTACAGGGTTGTTTTGAATGTATTGATTGTGTTATGTTTTTTTAATAATAATATGTGCTGCGACATGAATGGGTTATATAACTGTGTATCAGATTATATTATTGCGTTTTGTGAGTAGAAGTATGTGAAAAGAAAGAAATAGTGGTGTATGCTAACAACAAACCTTGGGTCACAAACAGAATGAAACTATTTTTGGATGAAAAGAAATTTAATACACAAATGGAGATAAGAAAGGCTTGAATACGAGACAACAGGAAAGAAAGAAAAAGATAAAGAAATCCAAGGCTAGTTATCAGTCAAAATTAGAGGATGATTTAAGATCTGGGAATATTAAGGTTACATGGAGGGAAATGAAGACGATCGTCAACTTTAACATCAAATAAAAGTAAATTCAACTCTTTGGCTGACGTTGACGTCAATGAATTAAATATTTTTAGCACATTTTGGTGAGGGTTATTTTGAAATTGAAATTAATGGAATTATATCAACATTATTAAAAGGCGTGACAGAAGAAGATGAGATTGTGTTTAATGAACGGCAAGTGAGGAGAGAATTTGAGAGTGTGAATGTAGTATTGAAAAAGCGTGGGTTAGATGGCATTGGAGGCAAGTTATTGAAAGTGTGTGCCGAGCAATTGTCGTGTTTTATTTTTACCATTATTTTCAATATGGCTATGCAACAATCTTGTATTCCGCCATTTGGAAATCATCGAAAATTGTCCCTGTCCCCAAGAAAGACAATGTCTCTTGTATGAATGATCTCAGACCTGTAGCCCTGACATCTATTGTTATGAAATATTTCGAACGATTTGTACTCAAAAAGCTTAACCTTCAGTTCGGCCCCCAATCTGGTACCTTATAATTTGCATATCAACCAAATAGAAGTGTTGATAATGTCATTAACCTTTTGTTAAACAATATTTACAGTCATTTAGATAAACCAAAGGCATATTGCAGAATTCTTTTTATTGATTTGTCAACAGAATTTAACACGATTCGACCCCATTTACGTGTTGAAAAGCTGAAGTGTTTGAATATAAATCCCCATTTAATTTCCTGGATTTCAGACTTTCTATTAGAGAGAGCCCAGATCGAGGAAATTAATTGAAACAAATCTAATAAAATCATTACAAATACAGGAGCCCGTCAAGGGTGTGTTCTCTCCCCTAGCCTGTTCAGAATTTTCCCCAAAACACGCGACACAAAAATAGATTTTTCGTACAATTACATTCTAAACATAACATTATTAAGCAAATTGAGACATACAAACAGTTTCAAGGTTAACAAACAAAAATTATTTAAATTTTGTGATGTAAAATTGAAATCGGAATGAGAAATTATTGGTTTTATCGTATCGAATGGTACGATTTTCCTATGATTGGTAAGGAAAGGGTTAACGCTTTATGCAGATTACTGTACTAATGGCTTAGTTCCAATTTTAAAATTTGCTGATGACTCTGCCCTTCAAGTGTTACAATTTAAAGATGATGAAACAGCATACAGATCTGAGATCGACAGATTTGTTGGTTGAAATTATCTGTAGGAAAAACCAAAGAAATGATTTTTGATTTTAGAAAAAAACACAAATTCCATCAGTCCACTCAAAATTAACAATCAAATTGTTGAGCAAGTTTCGGGTCACAAATATTTGGGTATTTTAATTGACAACAAATTGCAGTGGTATTTACAAACTGATGCTATTATCACAAAATTGAACAAAAGAATATTATATATTATAGGATTCTTTCATGGACTTGGATTTATTAAATGAGTTATTTCTAGCGGCCGCATAACACAACGAGCTTGCGAGTGAGTGTTAATGATCGGTAAAAATAATGAGCTCAAGAAATCAATGACCATGAACATTTATTCCGACCCTCAAAGTAAAATTATTAGATATTTAGCGATCAATAAATTGTAAAAGGCTTTATATTGCAATGAAGTTATTTATAGGGAACATTTAAGGAAATATTTGCTTCATCGTAAAAATATATCATTTGGAATTCCTTTTGTTTCCGTTGGATTTGTATCGACGTGTACATATAAGCAGGTCTGACATCCGAACCCACTTATGGGCCTAGTTTAACATTGTTGTAATGGACAATATTTTGAGTCATTAAAAAAAATTTCCATTATAACAATGAGCCTATAATGAACCGGGTTATCAGACCTGCAGATAAGTGCACGTCGATTTGTATTCATAGCACCAAAAGATTATTTCAGTTTACAACCTCTACTTAAGCCAGTAAAAAATGAGCGGAATTATTGCGCAATCGTTTAAATTTTTTATTCAATGCGTTCAAAACATCAATATTCTATCCCTCCCATAACCGTAAAGTAATGGAATTAATTTTACAGTAATAATAACCTTTGTAAAATACATGATATGATCTGATCCGAGTTACTTGAGCCTCCTGCATAATTCCGGCAATATTGGTTTACATTTGAAATCGTTTTGTTAAACTCATACTCAATATAGAAAAAAAGAAAGTGTACCCCCCTAATATGCCCTTAGATCGTTTGTGACTAGAATCTTCTTTTTAAAAAGACCCTTTTAGTCTTTTTGTTTCATTTACTATAATTGGAAAAATGATACCCAATGTTAATTGTTATAATCTTGAGAACCTCTTTACTGTAACAGGCCGCGTACTCGTGTAAGTGCGTATAATCTTAAAAACCTCGTAACTGTTACAAACCTCGTACGCCGTGCATGCGTATAATCTTAAAAACCTCGTAACTGTTACAAACCTTGTACGCCGTACGAGTGTATAATCTTAAAAACCTTGTAACTGTTACAAGCCGCGTACGTCGTGTGTATCGTTTGTTTTTCTTTTTTTCCTGTTTACAGCAAAGATGCTGACTTAAACAAATTAGCTCGATATTTTTGTCATTTTTGTTCAAAAATCTTCCCTTCCAAATATAAACCGATTACGTAAACCTAATAATGTGAAATAAAAGGTCTGGTTTTTTTTTCTTTCTTTTTTTTTGGAAGTCTCAGGGTTGATATGTGGTTTGCAGATAAGTGGCGGAGCCGATTATTGAGGTAAAAACTTTTCAGGCTTAAATGATAATAATTCGTTTCGTTGGAATGCCGCAGAGGAATCCAGAATATTCCTCCGGGCTATGATGAAAGGTCAAATTCATGGGGTTGCTTATAAAAATCAATCGAAGTATATTTATTTCTTTATAACAATGCAAAGACAATAGCTGCACTTTTTGCTTTTGTGCTTTATTTACTAGCAGCTTACCCTTAACAGGTTTACACAGTAAATATTCCATACGTCACAAAACACTATTATATAGTAAAGGTTAGAATTGTTACATCAATTAAATTGAAAGTGCAAAATGTTTAATAGCTACTTATTCTCCGTTCCTGTCTCTGTTCGCTTTTCTTTGTGCGTTATGCTATCTTGCGGTTATGTGGTCTTGTGGTATGACACTCGCTTTCGGATGGATCGGTAGGTCCTGGGTTGGAGTCTCGCTCGGGGCCTAGTTGAGTCTTTGGAAGTCTTTGGAAACGAGACATGACGCCTAATAGGCGATATTACAATTTTCTTTTCCGACAGAGACAATGCAGTTAACGGCCAGGTACTCATTTTACACCTGAGTACGATGAGAGAATGTGAGTAAAGAGCATTCTCCACGGACTCAACTATGCGGCCAGTGAGACTCGAATCCACGACCTTCCGATCCAAAAGCGAGTGTCATACCACAAGAGCATATAGTCGCTTGATGGATTGGGAGTTCAGGAAAAAAATTTTGACTGCACCAGGTATCGATTTTAGTCTCTTTGCTCCACCAACTGAGCTATCTGGACCCCCAAATCATGGAAACAAAATCGATTTAAAAATATAAACAAATGGATAAAAGTCCATAAGAATGATACAAGATGCGTAAACAAATGTTCCCATGATAAAGTCGAGATGGTCATGACACCGTGAAATAAGATTTAGGCCATCAATAACAAATTCATATCAAGGATAATACATACAGATAGAAAACGATAGGGGCTGCCTGAAGCCGGTGATCGTAAAATACTAAAATATATTTTATTTGTTTTCCACGTTTATTTGTGTATTGTTGTGCTGACGAAGGGTTTGTACCCGAAACGTCCATTGTCTGTTTTGTTCCCATACGAATACTCTCCATTTTCACTCTATCGTTAGTATTTTACATATAGATATTAGTATATCACCCCTCCCTCTGGAAAAATCCTATCATTTCTTAATAAATACGTAATCGTTTAATAATGCTTTGAACGCGTTGGATAAAAATTGTATTCAAATTGTATTGCAGACTTCTAGACCCTAGACTATATTCGCACATTTTATTGATGTGAAATAAGGTGTAAAAGACAGCTGATTTTAGACGTCTAATTATAAATAATCTTTTGATGCGCATGAATCAAATCCAAAGTTTTTCTCTTTTGGATCAATTTGTCATTCAAGCAGATGAAGAAAAATACAAATTATGACGAACCTTACAATTGGTCACGAAATATCTAAGAATATTACTTGGAGGGGTGGAATAAAGGTATTCTTTCCATTCTTTGTATTTATTAAACTCGTATTTTATCGTGCAATAACACATACTCTTAAGCTCGTAGTGTTAGTGGGCACGATAAAAATAACGAGTATAATAAATACAAAGAAATGAAAGAATAGTATAAAATGGTACATTCCAAGAGTTATCAGCCAATTCAAAGTGGTATTATGTCGGAATGAAATAGATGCTGCGGGGTCCCAGGTTTGAGAGATTTCACCAAGATCGGGGTCATTTAAATAGAGCCATATTTGAAGGACGAGTTGTCTAGCTAAATTTGTAAATACGTGTCTTTCTGATAGTGATAATGATAAATAACAATAATATATGGTATTTATACCGCGCATTTTCATCCCTGTGTGATGCTCAATGCACGTTACAAATAAAAATGGTATTTGGAGTCCCTAATTAAAGCGACAATCTGTTCACATTAAAACCGTACAAAGACGCGCTACAAAACTTTTGCCTGACATTCGACATCTATCTTATTTAGAAAGATTAAGATATCTAAATTTGCCTTCAGTAAAATACCATAGAATAAGAAGTGACCTTATTCATATATCTACATAGACTCGCACATGGTTCTTACAATATTCATTTTAATGATGGTTTAATTGTTCGCATGTTACAAACTCTAAGGGAGATAAATATAAGATATTTGTTGAAAGATAAGGAAAAATAACTTAATTCAAAGAACTGTGGCAATTTGGGAAAAAAATCAGAAGTTTGAGACTAAATATTCTAATTCAAGCAATATTTTAAGAATGCCATTGATAAAGAATTTACCAACTTATATAATATTTGATTGTGATAAATAATGTAACATGCCATTGGATATCAGTACATTTTGTTATCAATTATTTGAAACTCTCGAATGTATAAAGTTGTACATGATTGTTAATAGAGATAATGATTCTACGAATATTGACTACGACACTTATTTATGTATTAGCTATTTAATACTCGATTATATCAATAAATATTGAATGTTGTTTATATAACATTGACAAAATGTATCTATGCATGAAATTTACACAGAGCATTTATAGATCTTAAGAATCTATTAGCTCTTAAACGATACGATACGATACGATACGAGTATTCCTTCGTGAACTTTATCCTTTGAAGTGAATTCGACATCAATAAGGGTTAGTCAACTGGTAATATGCAACCAACTGCCTCAAAATGGTATTATATCGGAGCAAATTGAATAGAAAAAAATGAGCTTATAATCAATATATGGATTATATTTATATTTTATTGAGGGGAAACAAGACTGCTAAATGCTGTGAACTCCAATTCTTGCTAAAATTATATTATTCCTATAATATGAGAAAAATAACAAGATTAACAAAAACTAAAATTAACGTCACTCGGCCCTTTGTTTTTGTTTTTAAACAGCGATTTTAATAATCAGTTCTCAGTAAATTCTATCAATCATATTATCAACGTTACACATACTGCCGCTTTATTAAAGAACACAGTATGTGATATTTGATTAACAATGCTTATACTGTGTATTTTTTTTAAACAACGGCGGTATAGTTTTGTGTCTTGGTACTTTTAAGCCGTAGTTTCACTGATCCTTAGTATCGAATAAGTTATTCGATATTGAAATTCGTATTCGATAGAGTACTCGGTACTTTTCAATATCGATTACGGTCCATCCCTACAAACCAAACCTTTTATTTTATAATTTTTGTTTTTTTTTCTCGTTACCCCGGGGGGTACAAGAAAATGATCATGAGAAAGTGTGTGTGAGACGCGAGAGAGGTATCATCGTGTGATAATTGGGTGAAGTGAAAAATCTTTGAATTGATCCGGTGACATCTTGATGATATAACACACTGTATTAGTCCCCGTCTCTGTTTACACACTGAAAGGGCAAATGAGTATTTATTGACAAAACGACAAATTAAGGAGCGAGCTGGGACTAGTGTAGTGTAAGATCAAGTTCTGGAAAAGGGTGTATGAAACAGTGTCAGGTAGAGCAGAAAGAGAAATAGAAGGGGGGAAATACATCCCGGAAAAAGGCAGGCTGTTTATTAGTGTGCATTATATATTGTTTGCCTTTTTTTTCGCTTTGTGAGACTCTGTTCAATATACATTTTTTCCATGACTTTATTAACGTATCGGAGTATTTTGTTGTTTGTCACCAATTATTTCAAAATATTATTATTGTGGGGTGAGCTTAATGCTCAAGGCATAAGACTTGTGTGGCGCTAGGCTCAGCGGTACGATGTCACGTATTGCCACAAAAATCAAGCAATTTTAAGTGCGGTAAGTGGCCGGATGGGTGAAGTCGTGGTGGAAAAGTCAGGCTAGATGTTCTATCTTTACATACAGTCGCCCCTCTCGATTCATGCGTGAATTGAATTATTACCTGGCTATAGACTTTGATCGCATATTGAATGGGTTGTAGAAGCATGGCTTCTTACAGTGCGTGGTAGGAACTTTAGTTTTGCATATGGCACAAATCTCACATTTTGACTTGAGATGCTTAAAAGGAAATTATAAAACACTATCAAGTCTAAAGATAAAGAATTTTGATGAAATGAAAAGAAAAAAATTAACAATTTCTTGGCTTTTTGGGGTTAAAACCTCAGACTTCCAATCACACAAAACACACACACACACACACACACACACACACACACACAAACACATATATATATATATATATAAATATATATATATATATATATATATAATAATAATAATAATAATAATAATAAATGGCATTTATATAGCGCTTTACCCCGTTGTCACAGGCTCTACGCGCTTTACAGTGATATAAAACAAAACATATTACAGTGAGACAAGTGTGAAGGAAACGTGATATGAATTCAATTTAACAACAACAAAATATGAAAATAATATTGCAACATTATGACGTAAAAAGATAAAACTTTAGGCGAGATTTGAACGTTGTCAACGAATCCGAGCATCTCACGTGTAACGGGAGAGAGTTCCAAAAATGGGGGGCCGAAAATTGAAAAGACTGTTCACCTATTTTACGCAATGGCTTAGGCTTGACAAGGATTGATTGGTCATTGCTTGACCTCAAGTTTCTATTGGGGACATATATGTTTAGAAGGTCTTTAATATAGGAGGGACTGTTCGTGCTCAGGGATTTGTAGACAACAGTACAAATCTTATAGGCAACTCTTTTTTCAACAGGAAGCCAATGTAACTCACGGAGAAGAAGAGTTGCTGACGGGTATTTTTTGTTATTGCGTACAATGAGCCTGGCTGCGTTATTTTGAGCAACCTGAAGTTTGCTAATTTTGTCTTTAGCTAAATTCGCCCAAAGGGAGTTACATAGTCCAATTTAGATAAAACCAGGGAATTAATTAAAAGTTCTGTTATATGCTTCGGTATTAAATTACGAATTTTGCTTATCTTTTTAATTTCTATGTACATAGATTGTATGGTGTTATTCACGTGGCTTGTCATGGAAAGATCTTTATCAATGATGACGCCAAGGTTTTATTGTGGTACATCCAAGATTTAATCTCATTAAAACATCTCGTAATTCGTTGTATTAAGAACTGTAAATTACTAAGGGGTGCTGAATCATATATTTGCGTATCATCTGCTTAAAAATGATAACTCAGATTGAATCTGGATATCACACTAGAAAGGGGCTGCATATATACAGTAAAAAGGACAGGGCCAAGAACAGAGCCTTGTGGCACTCCAAAATTTAGTAAAACTTGTTCTGACTGAACACCATTCACCACGACAGTCTGCCATCGATCCTGTAAATATGATGTAAACCATTTAAGGGCAATTCCTTTTATGCCGAACGTATTTTCTAGTCTTCTTAACAAAATGTCATGGTCAATGGTGTCAAAGGCAGCTGAAAAATCTAAAAGGCATAATACATTGATATTGTTAGCATCAGCATTACATAACAAGTCATTAAAGATTTTAAGAAGCGCCGTTTCAGTACTGTGTTGATGTTTGTAGGCTGACTGAAAGGGTTGTTCCAAACTGTTGTTCTTAAGATGAGATGTTAATTGTGTAAGAACTACCTTCTCCAAAAGTTTTGACAAAAAAGGTAAATTTGATACAGGACGATAATTGTTTAATATATTGTGGTCCAGTGATGGTTTCTTCAGAAGTGGTTTGACGAGGGCACTTTTAAAGCACGATGGAACTTCGCAAGTCAGTATGGATGTATTTATGATTGATGTAATGGATGGTAATAATGTATCGATGGAGCTGGCCAAAAGCTGTGCTGATAGGGGATCAAGGTCGCAGGATTTAATGGGGGCTTTTTTATCAACTCGTTTATGAAACTTGGTGAAACTGGTTGGAACTTGTCTAAAGGGGTACCACAGAATGTATTTGTATCTATAAATGGTTCATGCCGATCTAGTTCTGAACGAATGTTATGGATTTTGTCTTTAAAAAAGTTGACAAATGTGTTTGGCAGTGTCTCTTTGATTGGTTGTAGATGGTAATGAAGTGCATCTTTCACGTCCAAGTAGATCATTGCAGATGTTTTATAATTGTTTGCAAGATTTAGAAGTTTCGAATTTTGAAAGAAAATACGTGGTCTTTGCCTTTTTTATTGTTGTCTTCCAGGCACGAAATGCGTTCTTGAATATTTCACGATGAATCGTAAGGCCTGATGTTTTCAGCAGTCTTTCTACTCTCCGACACTTCGTTTTAGCTTCTTTAACGTCCGACGTATACCACGGAGCATACTTGCGGTTGGTGACGGTCCTTGTTTGGAATGGCGCATGTTTGTCAAGCGTTTCGATGAGACAACTATTCCACTGGTCTGGAGAAATCATTGAATTTTTAGTAAGTTTTGTTTCTAAATCGCCTCTGATATTGTCCAAATGAATGCCTTTAATGTTTCTGGTTGATGTGGTGGTGGTTTCTTGGCATGGTTTTGAAACGTCAAGATTGAAAGAAATGAGGGAGTGGTCCGAAAAGGGAGATAATCGACGGTGGCGTTGGTTTTTTTGGAACTCTGAATTTTCTACAATTACCCAATCTAAAATATGACCAGCAGAGTGGGTTGGCGTTGTTACGATCTGGCACATGTTGTTCTCCGATAATGACTCGTGCAATTTAGCGGTGTCTGTGACGTTGTCGAAGTGAAAATTAAATATTATATATTGTTTGCATTTTTTTTCGCTTTGTGAGACTCTGTTCAATATACATTTTTTCCAGGACTTTATTAACGTAACGGAGTATATTGGTGTTTGTCACCAATTACTTCAATATATTATTTCGGGGTGAGCCTTATGCTTTGAATGCGACTTTTTGCTCAAGGCATAAGAGTGTATGGCTCTAGGCTCAGCGGTACGATGTCAAGTATTGCCAAAAAAATCAAGCAATTTTAAGCGCGGTAAGTGTCCGGATGGGTGAAATCGTCGTGGAAAATTCAGGCTAGATATTCTATATCCTTTACACACATTGGCCCAACGCGATTCATGAGTGAATTGAATTAGTACCTGGCTATAGGCTTTGATCGCATATTGAATGAGTTGTAGAAGCATGGCTTCTTACAGTGGTAGGAAGTCTAGTTTTGCATAAAAATATCACATTTTCACTTGAGATGCTTAAAAGAAAATTTCAAACACCATCAAGTCTCAAGTTAAAGAATTTTGAGGAAATGAAAAGAAAAGAAAATTAACAATTTCTTGGCTTTTTGGGGTTCAAACCTCAGGCTGCCTATCACACAACATACACACATACACACACACACACACACACACACACACATATATATATATATATATATATATATATATATATATATATATATATATATATATATACATCAATAAGAAAAAAGAACAACATAAAAACTGAAAACAATATTTTTTTTAAATTATTAGTTTCGTAACAAAGGAACGACGGTTCCGAAATAATTATACATAATGATATATCTGACAGAATAGGTTAATGGTCGTCAATGTTAAAAATCCAAACGTGGCGTCTCCTATCGATTTTAAAGTAGTAACATACCATCCATACACTCCTAACACCACTTCCCAGTTTCCCTCTATCTATGTCAATTGCTGTACTTTCACTTGAATTTGAGACCCGTCCTCTCATTACGGTATTATGTCGGGACATACTTGAATGTTAAAATTGAATTTTAAGCTTAAATTTTAAAATTTGAATTAAAATAAAAGCCTTCAGTGAAGAGGATGACTTTAATGACTTAAAATCTTTAAATAATCAAATTTCCGAAATTTGACAATTTTAACTATAAATGCAATTGTTTTGAAATATGCTACCAGTTCGACGCGATGGGTCGCATTTGTCAGCTATCTAAAAATCAACCCCAGGAACAAGAAAGGCAAAAAATTGATGTTTTGTATCTATTTAAAAATAGTAACAGTTTCGATGGTATTTTACAATGTGTCATCGGTCTTTGAAGGAATTCCTGGATATTGATTTTAAACTTTTCTTCAAGAAAATATTAATGCGATCGAAGTTTATTTACTTTAGTACAATTCTTTTTTAAAAGCTTAGAGAATGTGTCTTGACTGACTGCATAAGCAGTATTGCTGTTATCATCTGGAATTTTTTAAAAAAAGGATAATGGGCTGTAATTGTGGAATAGTATGAAAGATAATTTGATTTACAGATAAGTGAATTTTAAAAGCATTTTGTAAGGAAATATACATATATATATATACTCGCATATATATATATATTAGTGACCATTATCCATTATATGTGCTCAAAACGCTTTACTTGAGATCCAAAGACAAAAACAAATCATAACATTTATGACTAGATATCACCATTGTAAGGCATTAGTAACATTTCTTTTCGACAGAGTCAAACAAACCACTGTTACCGATCAGGTACATATTTTACACCCCAGTACAATGAGATATTTAGAGTAAGAGTCGTTTTCAAGCGGAATCAACTTTGCGCTGATGCCCATGGCGACGGGACTCGAACCAGGGAGATACACATGTGAAGGCGATTGTCATTCCACTAGACCACAAAATAGCACAGACCAAAAAAATGAGCTTTTCATAGCGCAATATCCACTAAATGTGTTCAAAGCGCTTTACAAGGTGTCCCTGGTCAACAGCAACATTTAACATCTAGGACGGGACATGACGCCTGTTAGGCGATATTACAAAGACAACGCTGTTAACGACCAGGTACTCTTTTTACACCTCAGTACGGTGAGAGAATGTGAGTAAAGATCCTTTTCCAAGGACTAAATTATGCGCCGAGCGTGAGGCTCGAACCCAGGACCTTCCGATTCGAAAGCGAGTGTCATACCACTAGACCACATAGCCGCACAAAAACAAGTGATAACGTTTCTTTTTTTTTTTCTAAAAATAAAACAATAACATATTTAAATAGATGAGAATTTACAAAGCAGATAATTACTTTATTTCAGTGCTCCATCTATACTGGAGTACTCTGGAAAAACACGTATTGAAAATTTTGGCCAGAAAACTCGTCCTTCAATACAAATCGTTAGTTTAAAATGACCCTCGTCTTGTCAAAATCTCTCAAACCTAGGACTTCACCGCGAGTAGATCAAGTAATTTTAACAATGCTTTGTGAGTTGTCCTCGTTTCAAACTATTGGGACCGCAGTATTTGGGTTGTTTCGGTGGTGCAATGTCTGGGTTTAACTCTCTCCTTACTGATCATTTTCAATATTTTCCCAAAATTGTTGGCTTACCCAGAAGACAAATTGATTTTTTAAGCTCAAAACAAGCTCTCAACAAAACAATTTTATGTTGTTATCAATTAAACAAAGATCATTCTTCAAAGTTTGTGATGTACAAAATAAATCTGAATAAGAAAAATATATAGATAGAACTAAGATGACGTCACACAGGCCTTTGTTATTGATTTTGCCATCCGCGTTTGTGAGTTGTTCTCACTAAACTTTATTAACCAGACTATAAAAGTTCATGGTTACACAGAGTTTGTGTGTTGGTCCGTTATACTTCCGGATAGCAATGTTGTGAACTCCTTGGCCAAGCGCATTCTATCTATATTGTGTCGTAACAAATGTGACGATTTTGCTGCAGGCGGTAAGGAGAGGGTTAAAAAGGGAAAAAAATACGCCCGTCGTCAGATTTGTCGCTTAGGCATTCCATAAAGGAATCTAGATAAGCCCATCAAACAAACGTCTAATGAATCACCCATGTTGTCCGAAGTGAGAATAATAAATACCTATTAATAATCTTGCCCGAGGACAAAAAAAAAACGAAAATGACTGAAGCGGGGTTAGAATCCCGGGGCCTTCCTGGTCACAATGCAATACTTAACCACTCACTACCTCCACACACACACACACACACACACGCGCGCGCGCGCGCGCGCACAAACACACACGGTCTGTCACGAGCAATGATGTACCAAACTGATAACGACTATAAAATAGCAAACTACTAAACACGAAACGTCTCCCCCGGATATCTGGATATAACGTGAAGTATTACCGCCTTGACTGGTTTTGTTATTAGCTGAAGAAGGTCTTTGAGCCCGAAACATTCCGATTTCAGTATTTCGTTTGTTTGGTTTTGTTTTGTTTGGGGGGGGGGGTTGGGGTTTTTAGGGGTTTTTTGTGTTGTTTTTTTTGTTTTTTTTTTTGAGGGGGGGGGGGGGGGGGGGGTTCGAAGCTGTTCTATTCATTTTTGTAATGTATTACGGTCTGAGTCTTCAGCTTCTGGCAGCTGTCCTGTCCTGATTTCAAATTATACTCCATCCACGATCCAAGTATCCTGCCCTTTTAAATGTTTTGAACATCTTTTAACGTTTCTCGAGCCGAGGATGGCATAATATAATACACGATTGCATAGTTTACAAAGATGATTTGATACTTATTTTTTTTCTCTAACTTGAATCCTATCTAATCAGAAGCACTTTTTATGTGACCCATCGCGCCAATATTTTATACGGTATTGAACAAGATGTCGATAAAAGTTAACATGGTCCCGTTGATGCCCATCAATTTATTTTTTTTTTTTTGTTTATTCATCTTAACAACGCCACTACCACATTATCTAATTCGTCTGTAGTGTTTCATTCATTCTGTTTTGTTGATAGGAGGGAAAACCTGAAACGTCAATTTTATCTGTTTTCGTATATTAAATTGAAGCTTACATTCAAATTCACATTGTTACATATTTGTTAAATATTTTCAATCTGGTTGAGGGGGGGGGGGCACATTAGGCGGCTGGTCTTAGTCAGTCCAACTGGCCTTTAGTCACCTAATTCCGAGGTCTGCGTAGATTTCATTATTTTGTTAATTGTTTCAGCATCTATTTTTAGCCTCTAAACAAACCCCAACAGTATACTGAATCGAGGCGATGGGTCACTTATTGGTTTCATTAGACGATAAATATCATATTACTTGTTTCTGCATTCAGAATTTTTTGTTTTGCATCTTTTAAGGAAAACGTAGCACTAATCTGCTAGAAGTTGTGAACTGTAAAAAGTATTAAACAAGAATTAATACAACAGCTTGGAAATAATAAAAAAAAATACAACAACAACAACAACAACAAAAAACAATAAAAACATAAATACATCAATAAAAAAATTTAAAAATTAGATCGACGGCTATGTGGTCTTGTGGCAAGACACTGGCTTTCGAATCAGACGGTCCTGGGTTCGAGCCTCGCTCAGCGCATACTTGAGTCCTTGAAAAAAGGCTCTTTACTCACATTCTCTCATCGTACTCAGGTCGTGTAGAATGAGTACCTATGTCTTTTTATCTACAGTCGATTTGGTTTTTTTTAGTAATGTACTTATATTTTCATTGCTTTGCTATGTGGTCTTGTGGTATGACACTCGCTTTCTGATCTGAAGGTCCTGGGTTCGAGCCTCGCTCGGCGCATAATTGAGTCCTTGGAAAAGGCTCTTTACTCACATTCTATGTTGTCTCTGTCCCAAAAATGTGTAATATCGCCTGGCAGGCGTCATGTCTAGTCCTACATGTTATGTGTTGCTGTTACCCCTTGTAACGCGCTTTGGGCACGTTTAGTGGATATTGCTCTATATAAAAGCTCAAGTTTATTACATTTTTGTTGTTGTTGTTGTTGGTTGAAGATAAATTTTTATCCCCACACGTTTTTGTCTTTGGAATGTTGTCCTTTTTTTAACGCTGTTAGATTCATTTTTGTTTTTGTTTTTTAATCTTTAAAAGCATATGTATTATTTCTGGAAACATCCGATCTCGTTTCCATCCACTTTCTCCTAAGCACCCTCTGGGCATTTTGCTCGGCGCATAGTTGAGTCCTTGGAGAAGGCTCTTTACTCACATTCTCTCACCGTACTCAGGTGTAGAATGAGTACTTGGTCGTTAACAGCGTTGTCTCTGTCCCAAAAATGTGTAATATCGCCTGAGAGGCGTCATGTCTAGTCCTACATGTTATGTGTTGCTGTTGAACAGGGACCCCTTGTGAAGCGCTTTGAGCACGTTTAGTGGATATTGCGCTACATTAAGGCTCAATTTTTTGTTGTTGTTGTTGTTGGTTGAAGATGGATTTTTGTCCCGTCACGTTTTTGCCTTTGGAATGTTCTTTTTTTTACTCTGTTATATGTGACCCTTCGTCTCAAAACGGTATTATGTCGGAACGAACAAGATGCTCAAAATGTGAATTTAATGTTAAAACTGGTCAAAAATATAAATTGTTGGCATCAGCACCCTAAAATATGGTATCCATTCTCCTCAATAAAACATACAAACTCAACACGAGTCTGATATTTATGGCTATAAATTCAATTTTCAACATCTTAACCATCCCGACTTAATACCGTTTTGAGGCGAAGGGTCACATATTCATTTTTGTTTGTTAATCTTTAAAAGCATAAGTATTATTTCTGGAAACATCCGATCTCGTTTCCATCTACTTTCTCCATAGCGCCCTCTGGGCATTTTGCTTTATGTTTACATTAAAATACTTGCAAATCGTTATTTTCCGCTCTATTTAATTAAGTTTTAAAGCATCTAAGTTGATTACCTTCAATTTCCCGACATTGTTTTGTTTGTTTTGTATAATTTTGTTCCATTGTTTTCTTTTCTCATTCTTCACAAGCACAAGACTTTCTATTCTTAACTATTATTCGTCCTGATATATTTCTTAGCTGTCTTTGAATGAAATTTACCAGTCTCTTGGGTCTACGAATCGCTATGTGGCGATACTATTGGATAAATAAATAGGCAGTGGATATTTGGTATAATAGGAATTGTGCAAGCAGAGAAATTTGTAGTGGTATTGGTAGTACATAGTAGTAGTAGTAGTAGTAGTAGTAGTAGTAGTAGTAGTAGTAGTAGTAGTAGTAGTAGTAGTAGTAGTTAGTAGTAGCAGTAGTAGTAGTAGTAGTGGTAGTAGTAGTAGTAGTAGTAGTAGTAGTAGTAGTAGTAGTAGTAGTAGTGGTAGTAGTAGTAGTAGTAGCAGTAGTAGTAGTAGTAGTAGTAGTAGTAGTAGTAGTAGTAGGAGGAGGAGGAGGAGGAGGAGGAGGAGGAGGAGGAGCGATATTAGCAACAGCCGCCGGAGCTGTTAGCATCTTTCGTCGTTGGATAGAAGGGACGGCCAAAGATTAGATGGGTTGGATAGGGTAAAGGACGATATGAAAGAACTGGGCCTAGAGCAGGGTGATGCTATGAACCGAGATGCATGGAGATGTGGCATTCATTATGGCAACCCTGCAAAATGAGGATAAGCTGAAAGAAGAAGAAGAAGAAGAAGATGATGATGATGATGATGAAGAAGAAGAAGAAGAAGAAGAAGAAGAAGAAGAAGAAGAAGAAGAAGAAGAAGAAGAAGAAGAAGAAGAAGAAGAAGAAGAAGAAGAAGAAGAAGAAAATGATGATGAATAATAATAAGAAGAAGTCGTTGGAGTAGTAGGGAGAGTCGCAGCAATAACTGTTAAACGTCTTAGCAGTACGTGATTAAAATAAACTTTTAAAAAAACGGTTTGATGAGTATTGAAATCCCTGTCATAACCGATGTAGCTCACGACATTGGCCCATGCTATAAACGAAGTATTTTACTAAAGATATAGATGACGAAAAGACAGGGATTTCAAAACGTCCTGTTATAGCCGGATATATCACTTGTTATATCCGGAGCTTTTATACAATTAATGTAAACCAAGATATTGATTTCATACATTGCATTTTTGTGTTTACAATCTGGTTTCCTAATTAGCTATAGACAGGAGTTCCTTCGCCATTTGTTTTTTTATTGATTTCCCTCTTGTATACACACCACTTGAATTAAGCATAACACTTCCTTTAGAATTTCAACGAGCAAACAAAATATAAAGGTATGATCAAATCGACTGAAATTTAACTGATACCCGTAATAGTCACCCACACTGCATCAATCTAATATCATTTGATAATAACAAGAGATGAAGTGAGTAGAAAAGTGCCAGAAGACAATAGAGAATTTTTTTTTTTAAAACTTCGCGGCAATGGGGGTTCGAACCTGCGACCTTACTGGTACGATAACTCCGCCTGGCCAAGAGGTTTTTGCTGTTTGTTTTGTTTGTTTGTTTGGTTTTTTTTGGTTCGTTTTTTTTTTTTTTTTTTTTTTGTACTTTTTTTTTTTGGGGGGGGGGGTAATTTTTAGTTTTGGGTTTGTTTTTGTTTTGTTCTTTTGTTTGTTTTTTGTTTTGTTTTTTGGTTTTATATGGTTTGTATTTGTTTATTTTTATATTTGTTTAGTTTTGTTTTGTTTTTGTTTTTTTGTATTTTGTTTTTTCTTTTTTTTTTCTTTTTTTTGTGGGGGAGGTGTGACGTCACTACTCCTGCTTCCTGCCGAGACAAACCAACACAGAATCGCCATCTTAAGTACTTACCCTGAGAATGACTCATAATTTTGACAAAGGCGAATAAAAATACATGGCTTTTTGGTTGTCAAAATGCAATTCCCTAATCAGTGTGTCAAAATGTGAGAAACACTCACAAATAACTGTGGGGCTGATTGCGGGCTGATTGCTGTGGGTGACAGGCAAACTTAAATTGAGCTTTTATATAGCGCAATATCCACCAAACGTGCTCAAAGCGCTTTACAAGGGGTTCCTGGCCAACAGCAACATGTAACATGTAGAACGAAACATGACACCTGTTAGGCGATATTACAATTTTGCCGACATGGGCAACGCTGTAAACTGCCAGGTACTCATTTTACACCTGAGTACGATGAGAGAATATGAGAAAAGAGCTGTTTCCAAGGATTCAAAAATGCGCCGAGCTAGGTTCGAACCCAGGACCTTCCAACCCGAAAGCGAGTGTCATAGCACAAGACCACTTAAGATGGTTATGATACCAACCCAATATCAGTTTAGTCATTTAAATATACACAAGGAAAATAGTAACCACTACCACTATATAATTGACATGGCAATAAAAACAGTGTTTTCATCATAAGAACTTCAATTACTGACTCGACAAAAAAAAAACAATTTCACCTTATCTACATATACTGCACAACAAATCAATTCTCGTTATCACTATCGCCTTTTACGTATCAATACAATATCATTTCCAATTCCCTCTTAAACACATCTGGTACACACCATAGCTTTCTTTAGAACTTGTTACCTGAACCAATCAGCCCGTAGCCATCGTTAACTTATAACCTGACACTAGAACCGTGGCCTTCGTAAAGTTATGGCCTGATACTGTCCAAAAAATGACGTCAAAATGCCAGTCTTTTGCCACAAAAGAAAACAAATCGTGAGTTGTATTCAATAGTTCAACCAATGAAATGACTTGTTTCCTTGAGCTCTACTAACGACAACTCACTAGGCGGTGCAAAAACCAAATAATGACGTCAAACTGCCAGTCCTGTTGGATTTCAGTATCAGGCTATAGATAGTATGCAGACGACGTCACTCAGGCCTTTGTTATTGTTTTTGCCATCCGCGTTTGTGAGTTGTTCTCACTAAACTGTATTAACCAGACTATAAAAGTTCATGGTTACACAGAGTTTGTGTGTTGGTCCGTTATACTTTCGGATGGCAATGTTGTGAACTCCTTGGCCAAGCGCATTCTATCTATAACATAACGATGGCTACGCTAGAACCCACTAGGACTTATAGTTTGACGTCATTTTGTTTTGTTTTGTTTGTGCAGCGTCTAGTGAGTTGTCGTTAGTAGAGCTCAATGAAACAAGTGATTCCATTGGTTGAACTATTGAGCACAACTCATGATTTGTTTTCCTTTGTGGCCAAAGACTTGTCTTTTGACGTCATTTTTTTGGTCATTGACAGGCTATGACTATGAGTATAGATAGAATGCGCTTGGTCAAGGAGTTCACAACATTGCCGTCCGGAAGTATAACGGACCAACACACAAAACTCTGTGTAACCATGAACTTTTATAGTCTGGTTAATACAGTTTAGCGAGAACAACTCACAAACGCGGATGGCAAAAAACAATAACAAAGGCCTGTGTGGCGTCATCTTCGTTCTATCAATACGATGGCTACGTTCAGCTCGACAAATTATGAGTATTTATCACAACATTGTAACATAAAGATGAGCAAATTGCATCGTGGCCCTGCGATACCATGCATTTTTCCTCCATTCCAATGTGTTAAAACTGTCAGTAATACTCAGGATCTGTGGGGCTAATATTATCTTTGTGTGACAAGCAAGTACTTCTGATGGCCATGGAAAATAGGCGAACGAGAAGAACATACACATATTCATTATCGCAAGGCATACCTGTTGATAGTTATAGATATGCACATAGATAAATAGATTGTTAGATTTATTGATTGATAGATGGATAATTAAGATAAATATATCGTTATATATATATAAATATATAGGTAGATATATATATATAGGTAGATAGAAAGATGAATAGAAAGGTAGATAGATAGATGGGTAGATAGATAGATAGACAGATAGACAGATAGATAGATAGATAGATAGATAGATAGATAGATAGATAGATAGATAGATAGATAGATAGATAGATAGATAGATAGATAGAGAAATATATAGATAGATAGATAGATAGATAGATAGATAGATAGATAGATAGATAGATAGATAGATAGATAGATAGATAGATAGATAGATAGAGGAAGAAAGAAAAAAGGATAGAAAGTTTGAGAGAGAGACACAGCGATTTATATATATATATATATATATATATATATATATATATAATATATATATATATATATATATATATGTATATATAAACATATATATGTGGTGGGGGGGAGGGAGAGAGGGAGAGAGAGATAAAAAATAAGAGAGAGAGAGAGAGAGAGAGAGAGAGAGAGAGAGAGAGAGAGAGAGAGAGAGAAAGACTAACACACTAACAATACGATGACAAACACAATCGCATGCTTAGTACGCAAAATAGAACTAATACAATTGTCACACTTCAAACACGCCCACACCGTCAATTGCTCACACATAAAACACACACACACACACACACACACACACACACACACACACACATTGTAAACAATGCAAGTGTTCTCAATATCTTCTATTGATTGTTTCCATTGACACACCGCTGTATTGATGCTGTGTGCTTGGGTAATTTACTCACAACATTCCGCCTGCCGGATCTAACGTATCAACCCACAAAACTCTGTGTAACCTTGACCTTTTATAGTCTGATTAACAGATAGATCAAAGGTGACGTCACTCCGGCCTTTGTTATTGTTTTTTTCCATCCGCGTTTATGAGTAATTCTCACTGGACTGTATTAACCAGACTATAAATGTTTAAGGTTTCACATAGTTTTGTGTGTTATACTTCCGGATGGCAATGTTGTGAGCTTAATGCAGTTTATTGAAAATTACTCATAAACGCGGATGGCAAAAATCAATAACAAAGACCAGAGCGACGTCATCTTCGTTCTATCTATACATTTAACTGTTTCCCTCCCAGGCAGGTTATCCAGCCAGAGCCAGGTCAAAACAAAGTAATCTCATTCCAAGACAAAGACAGAAAGCATGTTGGAAAACACACTCACACACACACATAATATATGTATATATATATATATATATATATATATATATATATATATATATATATATATATATATATATATATATATATAGTATGCGCTTGGCTAAGAAGCTCATAACATTGCCATCCGGAAGTAAAGCGAACCAACACACAAACTGTGTGTAACCATGAACTTTTATAGTCTAATTAATACAGTTTAGTGAGAAT
Organism: Berghia stephanieae; assembly: GCF_034508935.2. Classification (NCBI taxonomy): domain Eukaryota; kingdom Metazoa; phylum Mollusca; class Gastropoda; order Nudibranchia; family Aeolidiidae; genus Berghia; species Berghia stephanieae. The sequence goes on from NC_088362.1 coordinate 14,381,211, forward strand.
CACTCACAAACGCGGATGGCAAAATATACTAACAAAGGCTTGAGTGACGTCATCTTCGTTCTATATATATATGGGGATAGAAGACAAAGTAAGTGCCTTCCTGTCCACTATGGGAGGTCAGGAACCCCACCTTGGGTCTGACTCTTAAACAAGAAAGTGAGGAGACATTTTGAGTAGATCTGATGAGAGGGAGGATTTGAGAGGCATGATTGCCAATGTCAGCTCAGACCTAGCACTTGGTAGATTGATTTAGAAGACTAACAAATAGAGAAAACGTTGTTAACGTAAATATCTTTTGAAGATCAGAGGAAAGCGAGATGAATAAGAAAGATTTTTGTTGTTTTATTGTAACGAATGTGATGATCTTCTGTGTATCTTGAGAATTAAAAATGATATTGAGCACCTGCTGTGAAGTCCCAGGTTTGAAAGTGGGGTTGTTTTTTTTTCACGATGAGGGTCATTTTAATCGAAACGATATTCGAAGGACAATTTTTCTGGTCAAAATTTGAAATACGGCGTTTTGGAGTTTGTTTGTTATGTTTTTGTTGTTTGTTTGTTTGTTTTTGTTTTGTTTTGTTTGGGGGTTTGGATTTTTTTTTTTTTGGTGGTTGTTGTTTTTCTTTGTTTGATTTTATTATTTTTTTTTGGGGGGGGGGGTTTGGAGGGAGGTTATTTTTTGGTTTTTATTTTGTTGTATTTTGTTGTTGTTTTTTTTATTTTAGTTCTGCTACATACATACTTGCTTCTAAATTAGCCGTTGCATCTATTTCAAACGGAATCCCAAAGTATGCTGCCCACTAATTCAGGAACTAAGTAAGTCGAAGTCGCCATGCCAACGAGATTGCCAGAGAAGACTGAAATTGAGAAGTCTAAATCTTGACTATGCATAGATGTGGAATATTAAAAGGTCAACAACGATGATGATGGTATTTTAATTCCAGTCATAACAAAGCATTGTGTTTCCGTGTAAGGTTGGGTGAATACTTCATCATTATATTGAAAGTCATTATCGGAATGTCATCGTGACCTTTTTACATGACATTTAATAATATATATTTACAAAAAGCAATGAACAAAAGTAAAAAAATACCAAACAAGGAACGTTTCGAGCTCAAAATCCTTCTTCAGCCAACAACAAAAACAATAAATACATAAATACATTACTATAAACACCTGATAGACAGCAGACAAGTTTTGTAGCAGGCGGATGTTGTGAGTATTATACCTAAACGCATAGCATCAACATCACACATACACACACACCTATATATGTGTGTGTGTATATATTTAATATATATATATATATATATATATATATATATATATATATATATATATATATATATATCAGGTGGTCACACAAAAAAATGCGCCGCTGTTTGTTTCTTTCTGCTGTAAAAAGTTAAGATATTGTTTCCGAATTTTCACTACTATTCGAACTATTCTTGTTTTTTTTAATAGAATTTTAAAATATCCAAAAAAAATTCGGATGAAGAGTTTCTATAAAATCTTGTGACACCACCTCGAATTGGGATATCGGCGAACAGCTGACGCAAATTATTGTGTCATTTGCGCGTTGTAATTCTTGAAAAAAGACACTTTCTAATAAGCCTGGAAAACTGTGTGCAAATCCAGTTAAATATCGGTCAAAACCAATTTTGAATCATTCTGCACTGTTTCAATCATTGAAGAAAGGGAACTGCCTTAAGCAAAAGAGAAGAATTACGATGAAAATAATTTTTACTGGGAAATGATTAATGTATTTTCTCAAAATGGCAACAAAGGTTAAGATCATCATTTACTCTATGCAATGTTGCGTCATTTTTCTCTGATAAAATTCCTGAACACCGTTTTCGAAAATCGCTGTCTTATTTTTGTTTCTCAATTCATATTCATAAAACTTTGACAGTCGACAATAAGGGGATCTGTTTTATTTGTATTTTGAATTGGAAAGAAATCTATAAGATACAAGTCGATAAAGGTACATAGATGGATATATAGATAGATAGATAGATAGATAGATAGATAGATAGATAGATAGATAGATAGATGGATATATAGATAGATAGATAGATAGATAGATAGATAGATAGATAGATAGATAGATAGAAGATAGATGGATATATAGATAGATAGATAGATAGATAGATAGATAGATAGATAGATAGATAGATAGATAGATAGATAGATAGATGGGAGGATAGATGGATGGATAGATTGATGGATGGAAAGATAGATAGATAGATAGATAGATAGATAGATAGATAGATAGATAGATAGATAGATAGATGGATAGATAGATAGATAGATAGATAGATAGATAGATAGATAGATAGATAGATAGATAAGGTAGATAAAAATCGATATATAAAGATAGAGAAGTGAGGAATAGAGAGAAAGAGAAAGAGAGTGAAAGAGAGAAATAGATTCAGAGAGAGAGAGGGGGGGGGGGGGGGGGGGGAGGGAAGTAAGGAGGACAAACAAATAGTGTATGACTGTGAGAGAGAGGGGGGATTAGTATAAGAAGAAAGAAAATAAAAGTACTTCAGGGTGTCTCAATTGAACTGTTGTCCAGCAGTCTGCTATGCCCCTTGGATCAGTTTCTTCATTTCGTTTCGCTTTATTTGCCGACGATTTAATTTTGTGTGACTTGTTTCCGGAACCCGAGTTTGGCCATGAAGGCTCCTGGTAATAAAAGAACATGAACGCCTGCGATGGAGGTAGAAATCGAAATAGTGGGTGGACTGACGAATGGTGGTGTCCTGTGACCGCTGTTAAAGCAACTAAGCCGGTGAAGGAAGGAGAGATGGAAGGGGCGTATACTACCTATAGATAGATAGATAGATAGATAGATAGATAGATAGATAGATAGATAGATAGATAGATAGATAGATAAGATAGATAGATAGATAGATGAAGAAGATAGATAGATAGAAGAAGAAGATAGAAGATAGAAGAAGAAGAAGAAGAAGAAAGAAGAAGAAGAAGAAGAGAAGAAGATAAGAAGAAGAAGAAGAAGAAGAAAAGAAGAAGAAGAAGAAGAAGAAGAAAGAAGAAGAAGAAGAAGAAGAAGAAGAAGAAGAAGAAAGAAGAAGAAGAAGAAGAAGAAGAAAGAAGAAGAAGAAGAAGAAGAAGAAGAAGAAGAAGAAGAAGAAGAAGAAGAAGAAGAAGAAGAAGAAGAAGAGAAGAAGAAGAAGAAGAAGAAGAAGAAGAAGAAGAAAAGAAGAAGAAGAAGAAGAAGAAGAAGAAGAAGAAGAAGAAGAAGAAGAAGAAGAGAAGAAGAAGAAGAAGAAAAGAAGAAGAAGAAGAAGAAGAAGAAGAAGAAGAAGAAGAAGAAGAAGAAGAAGAAGAGAAGAAGAAGAAGAAGAAGAAGAAGAAGAAAAGAAGAAGAGAAGAAGAAAAGAAGAAAAAGAAGAAGAAGAAAAAGAAGAAAAAGAAGAAGAAGAAGAAGAAAAAGAAGAAGAAGATGAAGAAGAAGAAGAAGAAAAGGAAGAAGAAACAAGAGGAGGAGGAAGAGGAGGAGAAGGACGAGCTTTTTTTCAAAGTAGATATGACATTAATATAAATAGAGGAATTAATAGATTAATATCGTAATTATTATGCACGCGATGGAGCCTTTATCTAGTCCGGGTATGAAAACCCAGTTCGATTTTACCAAGCTATTTCGGTCCCTTGGAGTTCTAATAATTTCATAATAGTAGCCATTAATTTTGGCCCGTTTTGGAATGCAAATATCCGGGAGTTGTCTTTTGTCTTTGGTAATGACACGCTGCCGATGTCTACATAGCTTTCAGGTGGAATCTGACAGTTCTATTGATCTGGAAATATATTTTCACCTGCATATGTGTTATATTTTTTTGAGCCTTTATATAGCGCAATATCCACTTAACGTGCTCAAAGCGCTTTACAAGGGGTCCCTGGTCAACAGCAACATTTAACATGTAGAACGAGACATGACGCCTGTTAGGCGATATTACAATTTTTCGGACAAAGACAACGCTGTTAACGGCCAGGTACTCATTTTACACCTGAGTACGGTGAGAGAATGTGAGTAAAGAGTCTTTTCCAAGGACTCAACTATGCGTCGAGCGAGGCTCGAACCCAGGACCTTCCGATCCGAAAACGAGTGTCATACCACTAGACCACATAGCCGCACATATTATTTGATATAATATGTGATCCTACGCCTCGAAGCGGTATTAAGTCGGGATTTGGAAAACGAAGAAAACGGTTTTAAAGTGGAAATGGTCAAAATGATCAAATTTGAGTTTTTGGTTGTTTCAGAAACTACAAATATTTTCCCACATGAAAACATAATAATTCAACATAAACATTGACGATAAGTTAAATAAATTTCAAGTTAAAAAAATACAACTATCAGTGAAACATTCAAAACGAGAGTTGACTTTCTCTCAGATAGCCACCCTTTCAAGGCTTAGTAAGACTGAGTCTTTTCCTCAGCCCAATAGCGTGTAACATACCACGCGTCTTTATCTATCTCAGGGAAAGGATGACTGTTTCCACAATTTCATGGTTCAACCAATAATGAACTTTAAAAACTGTAAACAAGTCAAGATTTCCCTGACAACCTTACAAATGAATGATTCTGATTGGTCAACGGTCATCACATGCGCCTATCGGCCATTAAAATCCCGGCGATGGGTCATGACGTCAGCATGCGTGTGTTACATATGTGTGTGTTTGTGCATTTTGATACACACCACGTGCTATTATTTCTTTGTCTAGCTGCATTGGTAAGGTGGGGCGATTACACACTCGGGGTAATTCCACACCCACATTCATTATATCTACTTCAAGCTTTTACAAGCCATTGAAGGTAAGTGCAAAACTCATTGTTTTCAAATATTGCAAAATATTGTTAAATTTTCTTCAACTTTGAAGCACAAGCTAGAAATGCTTAATCATTCATCGGACATGTAAAATTACCACCAAACCTGTTCTAGATGCCTTAAGTAAAAGTGTGCCCATTTAGATTATAAATGTCAGGGAAATTTCACACCCTACAGGTTTCGAATTTCTAGTGCCTTTTTTTGTGTGATAATATTTAATCAAAATCCTATGTCAATATTTTATTTTACAACGAGAGACCCCAGCTAAATTCCACACACCCTACAGATTTCGAATTTCTAGTGACATTTTTGTGTGATAATATTTAATCAAAATCCTATGTCAATGGTTTTATTTTACAAATAAAGACCCCAGCTATCATTTCAAGTAAATCGTTATATCCTTATCCAATTTTTTTTTTTTTTTTGTTTTTTTTTTTTTTGGTTTACTTTTGTTTTTCTTAGAAAATCACATCATCCAAAATTCTTGGAAGTGTGTAGCCTATTAATCCTGTTTGAATAATAGGCCGTATTGTGGGCCTGCATTATGTTACTTATGTCTGCCCATGCTTTAAAGCCGAATCTAGAAGGGATTTATGTTCACGTTTTTCTCCTTTTTCTATAGAGATTGGCTAATCAGGGTGATGAATTACACGAAAATTACACGGTGTCGTATGACCATGCAGATATGGTGAAAGCGGTCGATTTCGTTACATCTGGAGGGATGGACTGCAAATTATGTGCTGCCAAATTATACAACCTAAACTGGCGAACAGTCCGTGATTCAGCAGAATGGGAGAA
>NC_088362.1:14389358-14424358 GCF_034508935.2 Berghia stephanieae
CATAATACTAGTATTATTCTCCTCATCACATCACTATTATCAGTAACTTGTTTGGCTGTCAAAAATAGTCAATACTAATTTTGAAGATCACCACCTCGTACCTTGCATTACCTAATACTTGAAAAGAATAATACAATACTACATTTATTTTATATTATAGAGATAGAATGATACGGAATAGATAGTTCGAAGATGACGTCACTCAGGTCTTTGTTATTATTTTTTTTTGCCTTCCACGTTTGTGAGTAATTCTCACTAAACCGTATTAACCTGACTATAAACGTTCATGATTACACACATTATTTTGTGTGTTGGTTCCTTTATACTTCCGGATGGCAATGTTGCGAGCTTCTTAGCAAAGCGCATACTATCTATAGATAGTATGCGCTTGGTTAAGAAGCTCATAACATTGCCATCCGGAAGTATAAAGGATCAACACACAAAACTATGTGTAACCTTGAATGTCTATAGATAAAATGCGCTTGGCCAAGGAGTTCACAACATTGCCATCCGGAAGTATAACGGACCAACACGCAAACTCTGTGTAATCGTGAACTTTTATAGTCTGGTTAATACAGTTTAGTGAGGACAACTCACAACGCGGATGGCAAAAACAATAACAAAGGCCTGAGTGACGTCATCTGCATACTATCTATAGTCTGGTCAATACAGTTTAGTGAGAATTACTCACAAACGTGGAAGGCAAAATACAATAACAAAGACCTGAGTGACGTCAACTGCGATCTATCTATAAATAGTATGCGCTTGGCATACAATATTGCCATCCGGAAGTATAACGGACTTACAAACAAATTTGTGTAACGATGAACTAGTATAGTCTGGATAATACAATTACGTGAGAATTGGATTCAGTAGTCTGATGTCACGCGCCCGGCAACGGCGGCCATCTTGGTTCTAAACAAAGAAAATCTTTACTTTTTATTCTTCATGCTGGCGAGAAATTGTCATTCCCTTTTCATATGCCTTGTGATCAGAATGTGTAAAAGTCAAAACATGATCAAATTGATTGGGTTTTTTTCCTCTGGGTACGCTTTTAAGCTCGCCGGAGAAATATTTCATACGGCGTCCGCCATTGTTCCGATAGTTTAGAGCCAGTGTTACTAAGTTACCATACGTCATTAGGAAGGAAGTGACTGTACGACTATTGAATCCTATTACTGATAAAAATGGATGAAAAAAAAACAATAACAAAGACCCGAGTGACGTCAACTTCATTCTATCTATCAACCTATAAACGTTTAAGGCCCGTTATACTTCCGGATGGCAATATTATTAGCTTCTTAGCCAAGAACCTACTATCTGTATATTATATATACGTGTAAAATTCTGAATGACTGTGTGTAAAATATGACGAAGATAGGAGGAGGGAGGGGAAGGAGTGACAATCCATCAAAATGAAATGAGGTTTGACATATTTAATTTCGATATTGACAATAGCTGTCTCTCTCTTTCTCTCTCTCTCTCTCTCTCTCTCTCTCTCTCTCTCTCTCTCTCTCTCTCTCTCTCCTTCTGTCTTTCTTTCTTTGTCTTTCTGTCTCACTCGAACACACACATTCTCTCTCTCTCTCTCTCTCTCACACACACACACACACACACACACAACTCTCTCTCTCTCTTCTCCCTCTCTTCTCCCTCTCTCTCTCTCTCTCTCTGTCTGTCTGTCTGTCTGTCGGTCTGTCTGTCTCTCTCTCTCTCTCTCTCTCTCTCTCTCTCTCTCTCTCTCTCTATCTATCTATCTATCTACCTATCTATCTATCTCTTCTCCTTTCTCTTCTCTCTCTCTCTCTTCTTTCTCTCTCTCTTTATCTCTCTTCTCTCTCTCTTTATCTCTCTTCTCTCTCTCTTTATCTCTCTCTCTCTCTGTCATTTCTCATTTCTCCCATTCCCTCTTCCTGTCTATATTACTCTCTAACTCTTCTCCCTTATTATATTTATACCTCGCCCGTTCCCCCATTTTGTCACTCTCTCAACCTCCCCATCCAATCTCTCTTTCTCTCACTCCACCTGTGTCTGTACAAGTAAGTGAGCGTTGCTTGTCGGGCCTTTTCCTCTGTATGAAATGTCTATGTCAGTATTCCACTGTCGTTCCACTGTACATTTTAAGACTTTTAATATTCTTTGCCAAGTTTCATTTAATTAATTTATTAACATTTGATATTTCTTTTATATATTACCGAATTGTGTTGTGATACAAAATTATAATTTCCTTACAAGGATCAATATAGTATAGCTTATCTTATCTTATCTTCATTAAACCTCTAAATACACGTCGGTGCTTGATTACATCTATCCTCATCATTGTTAAAAACAGCATTACAGCGATTTGTCTACGTGTTATCAATAGATAGTATGCGCTTGGCTGAGAAGCTCATAACATTGCCATCCGGAAGTATAACGGACTGTGTGTATCCATGAACGTTTATAGTCTGGTTAATACAGTTCAGTGAGCACTACTCATAAACGGGGATGGCAAAAAACAATAACAAAGACCTGAGTGACGTCATCTTTGAACTATCTATGAATAGTGTGCGCTTGGCTAAGAAGCTCACAACATTGCCATCCGGAAGTATAATGGGCCAACACACAAAACTATGTGTAACCATGAACTTTTATAGTCTGGTTAATACAGTTTTAGTGAGCACTACTCATAAACGGGGATGGCAAAAAAACAATAACAAAGACCTGAGTGACGTCATCTTTGAACTATCTATGAATAGTGTGCGCTTGGCTAAGAAGCTCACAACATTGCCATCCGGAAGTATAACGGACCAACACACAAAACTGTTGTATCCATGAACGTTTATGTCTGGTTAATACAGTTCAGTGAGCACTACTCATAAACGGGGATGGCAAAAAAACAATAACAAAGACCTGAGTGACGTCATCTTTGAACTATCTATGAATAGTGTGCGCTTGGCTAAGAAGCTCACAACATTGCCATCCGGAAGTATAATGGGCCAACACACAAAACTATGTGTAACCATGAACTTTTATAGTCTGGTTAATACAGTTTTGTGAGAATTACTCATAAACGCGGATGGCAAAAAACAATAACAAAGATCTGAGTGACGTCATCTTCGTTCTATCTATATAATATCTCTCATCTTGTAGAACTACTCCAGAGCCATGAGGCCAATGAAGCCTTAGTTTATCCCACATTCTATAGCTTGAAACAGACAAAAGCAAATTCTTGCTGCCCTTTGGATAGGATGCTAGTCTATCGCAAAGTACTTTCCGCCAGGTCTAACATACCCAGTTACCCAATCACTGCTGGGTGGACAGAGGGTTAGAAAAAAATTTCTCGAATACAACTGGGCTCGTACTCGATCTCTTTGCGTGTGAAGCAAGTGCTCTACCAACTGAGCTACAGTGCGTCCCATCTTACATTGTGTATAGATAGTTCGAAGATGACGTCAATCAGGTCTTTGTTATTGTTTTTTGCCATCCGCGTTTATGAGTAATGCTCACTGAACTGTAATAACCTGACTATAATCGTTCATGGATACACACAGTTGTGTGTGTTGGCCAGTTATACTTCCAGATGGCAATGTAATGATCTTCTTAGCCAAGCGCATACTATAAGATTTTAATTAATGTAGCAGGGAAAGTAGTTTAACCCTTCGGGGACTAGACTTACATTCTTTTAAGAATCAGTGATTCTCCGCAACAATACTGAGAGATAAAAAATGCAATTTAAACCTTTTCATTTTTTTACTCGAGGAATGCAACGACTACCATACTGATAGGGCTTTATTAAAGACAAGATAGCTTGTAAGAAGTGAAAGCCGTAGCCTCGTTGTGAAATACATGAATGAAGTTGGAAAAACGCTCCTTACTCACAGTCTCTCACCGTACCCAGGTGTAAAATGAGTACCTAGTCGTTGTTTATGTCTATGTTAACTGGTGATGTCGGTTAGTGACTCCTTGTAAAGCGCTTTGAGCACGTTTAGTGGATATTGCATATATGAAAGCTCGCTTTTTTTTTTTTTGTTTTTTTTTTTTTGTTTTATTTTTGGTTTTTGTTCTGTTTTTGTTTTTGTTTTTGTTTTTTTTTGTTTTTGTTTTTTTTTTTGGGGGGGTGAGTTACTTGTTTTTAGTTTGACTTCCGGATGGCAATGTTGTGAGTGTCAATATTTCAATATTCAATATTTTAACCAATGGGATCATTTGCTTCTTTGAGCACGACTGACGACAACTCACTAGGCGAATATGAGATAACAAGGCGACGCGCGATCGGACCTTGCTTAAAAACACAAAGCATAGCATATTATAAGCAACGTGTACTGATTTGCAGGTCTGATAAACCAAATTGTCTCAAACCAACGCAAAATATTGTCTGTTACAACAATGTTAAATCAAGCTCGGTTATCATACCTGCGTATAACAAGAAAAAAAACGAGCTTTTATATAGAGTAATATTCACTAAATGTGCTCAAAGCGCTTTACAAAGGACCCCAAGCCAACAGCAAAACTTAACATGTAGAACGAGACATGATGCCTGTTAGGCGATATTACAATTTTTTTTCGGACAGAGACAAAGCTATTAACGGCCAGGTACTCATTTTACACCTGAGTACGGTGAGAGAATTTGAGTAAAGAGTCTTTGCCAAGGACTCAACTATGCGTCGAGTGCGAGGCTCGAACCCGGGACCTTCCGATCTGAAAGAGAGTGTCATACCACTAGACCACATAGCCGTATCACCAGACACTATAACCGGTCTTTTCCAAGGACTCAACTATGCGTGGAACAAGGATCCGATCCGAAAGGGAGTGTCATACAACAAAACCACATAGCCGCACAGACCTACATATGTACGCGTCGTATAGATAGTTGGAATATGACGTCACTCAGGTCTTTGTTATTGTTTTTTTGCAATCCGCGTTTATGAGTAATGCTCACTGAACTGTATTAACCTGACAATAAACGTTCATGGATACACACAGTTTTGTGTGATCGTCCGTTATACTTCCGGATGGCAATGTTATGAGCTTCTTAGCCAAGCGCATACTTTCTAAACCGAATACCGAGTGTAAAGGGGTAAAAGAACATTCAGAAAACACTTCACTCTTCTCGTGATTAGAAACCCAAAATCGATGTTTACCTCAAAGAAAATAAAAGAGAAGCACAGCTAAATGAATAAGTAGTTCTGCTATTTAATTGAAGCCTGTGTGTGTTTTTATGTGGAATCAAAGAAATTATGTTCAATCGCCTAATGAATGAGGATCGCGGTTTGTTTGATGGCTCAAATCACTGACATTATACTATTCTCCGCACGGTTTTTTTTAATAATTTGTTTGTCAAGATAGTTAAAAGGATTTCTCTCTCTCTCTCTCTCTCTCTCTCTCTCTCTCTCTCTCTCTCTCTCTCTCTCTCTCTCTCTCTCTCTCAGGGGCCCTTATATGTCTTGTGATTCAGTGAATCGCATTGCTGACTCTGCTTTCTTTGAACAAATCTGATTTTTTTTAATAGCGCAATATCCACTAATTGTGCCCAAAGCGTTTTACAAAGGGTCTCTAGCCAACTGCAAGATTCTCATTTTACAACTGAGTGCGGTGAGAGAATTCGAAAGAGCTTTTTTCCAAGGACTCAACTTTACGCCTTTCAGAGCGAGTCTCAAACCAGTTTCTTACTGGTCCAAATGCAGATATCATGCCACAAACGCACACCAAAAAAAAAAATGCATAAATATAGCGTAGAGTTATAGTAAAATTAATCCCGTGGGTAAAGGTTTGGTTTTTTTTTTTGTTTTTTTTTTTTTTGCTTCCCAAGGTTACGAAAGAATATAATAATTCCAATAAAACGCAGCATAATTTGAATGACGTCATGATAAGTATACGTTTTAGACTGAAACAAATTGATATACTTCTCATACTGACATAATTATATGAAAAAGACCCAAGAAATCGATGGAAAATTGGCTTTGCAAGACAATCATAGTATTTAAATCCGGCATGCAGGTTTTAATATAAACGAATTTAGGTTAGATTTTTTGGAATACTTAAGATAATTTTTTTATGTGGAATAAAAATGGAGGTAGACTGATATAGGAATATATTTGTGTCTGTTAAAACGAGTTACATTAATTGATGCCATGCGCTAAGCCAAAATGCTCACACTCACAATAATCCGCCAGCCGGATGTGACGTACCAACACATAAAACTATGTGTAACATGGAATGTTCATTGTCGGATTCATAGACTTTATTGGAAACGACTCATGGCTAAACACATAACAAAATTGCTTTCTTTATCCAGCCCATATGGGGAAATCTGTCTTTAGGGTTTATTTCAAGGGAAGACTGGACAAACCCAGGCGTCAGCCGCAGTGTAGCGCCACAAACTGATCTCGGGGCGAGATGACTTGCGCAATGTACACAGCGCAACGAGTAATCGAACTCGGTATCTACCGGCAAAGACCGCCCCTCCCCCTCCCCCTCTCCCTATGACAAAGAGTTGAGTGTCGTCAACTTCGTTTCTTCTATACTGAGATATTAGATAGTAAAAATTATGTAAGTACATTTGTGCGCCAATTTGCTTGATACGTTAAAAGATTTTGGTTTTTAAAAATGATACTCATCATCTCAAAACGTTATTTTTAAAAATTGAGCTTTTATATATAGCGCTATATCCACTAAACGTGCTCAAAGCTCTTACAAGGGGTCCCTGGCCAACAGCAACTTGTAGGACGTGACATGACGTCTGTTAGGCGATATTACACATTTTTCGGACAGGGACAATGCTGTTAACGGCCAGGTACTAACTTTACACCTGAGTACGGTGAGAGAATGTGAGTAAAGAGCCTTCTCCAAGGACTCAACTATGCGCCGAGCGAGGCTCGAACCCAGGACCTTCGGATCCGAAAGCGAGTGTCATACCACTAGACCACATAGCTGTCTAGCTTATGGTAATGTCATCCGTCCTTGAGAGACAACCACCGATTTAATAACTGAAACTAATTAGCTTTTTCCTGTAAGCAAGAACTAAAATACGACATGGATCCAAACGTCATATAAATTACATTTTAAGTTGGAATAAAAAAAAGTAATAAATATAAGTCGCATTTAATAATAATAATAATAATAATAATAATAATAATAATAATAACAATAATAATAATAATAATAATAATAATAAATAATAATAATAATAATAATAATAATAATAATAATATAATAATAATAATAATAATAATAATAATAATAATAATAATAATATATAATAATAATAATAATAATAATAATAATAATAATAATAATAATAATAATAATAATAATAATAATAATAATATAATATAATATAATAATATAATAATTAATAATAATAATAATAATAATAATAATAATAATAATAATAATAATAATAATAATAATAATAATAATAATAATAATAACAACAATGAGAAGAAAAAAAGAGGAAGAAGAGGAAGAAGAAGAAGAAGAAGAAGAGAAGAAAGAAGAAGAGAAAAGAAAGAAGAAGAAGAAGAAGAGAGAAGAAGAAGAAGAAGAAGAAGAAGAAGAAGAAGAAAGAAGAAGAAGAAAGAAGAAGAAGAAGAAGAAGAAGAGAAGAAGAAGAAGAAGAAGAAGAAGAAGAAGAAGAAGAAGAAAGAAGAAGAAGAGAAGAAGAAGAGAAGAAGAAGAAGAAGAAGAAGAAGAAGAGAAGAAGAAGGAAGAAGAAGAAGAAGAAGAAGAAGAAAGAAGAAGAGAAGAAGAAGAGAAGAAGAAGAAGAAGAAGAAGAAGAAGAAGAAGAAGAAGAAGAAGAAGAAGAAGAAGAAGAAGAAGAAGAAGAAGAAGAAGAAGAAGAAGAAAAGAAGAAGAAGAAGAAGAAGAAGAAGAAGAAGAAGAAGAAGAAGAAGAAGAAGAAGAAGAAGAAGAAGAAGAAGAAGAAGAAGAAAGAAGAAGAAGAAGAGAAGAAGAGAAGAAGAAGAAGAAGAAAAGAAGAAGAAGAAGAAGAAGGAAGAAGAAGAAGAAGAAGAAGAAGAAGAAGAAGAGAAGAAAGAAGAAGAAGAAGAAGAAGAAGAAGAAGAAGAAGAAGAAGAAGAGAGAAGAAGAAGAGAAGAAGAAGAAGAAGAAGAAGAAGAAGAAGAAGAAGAAGAAGAAGAAGAAGAAGAAAGAAGAAGAAGAAGAAGAAGAAGAAGAGAAGAGAAGAAGAAGAAGAAGAAGAAGAAAGAAGAAGAAGAAGAAGAAGAAGAAGAGAAGAAGAAGAAGAGAAGAAGAAGAAGAAGAAGAAGAAGAAGAAGAGAAGAGAAGAAAAGAAGAGAAGAAGAAGAGAAGAAGAGAGAGAAGAAGAAGAAGAAGAAGAAGAAGAAGAAGAAGAAGAAGAAGAGAGAGAAGAAGAAGAAGAAGAAGAAGAAGAAGAAGAAGAAGAAGAAGAAGAAGAAGAGAAGAAGAAGAGAGAAAGAAGAAGAAGAAGAAGAAGAAGAAGAAGAGAAGAAGAAGAAGAAGAAAGAAGAAAGAAGAAAGAAGAAGAAGAAGAAAGAAGAAGAAGAGAAGAAGAAAGAAGAAGAAGAAGAAGAGAGAAGAAGAAGAAAGAAGAAGAAGAAGAAGGAGAAGAAGAAGAAGAAGAAGAAGAAAGAGAGAAGAAGAAGAAGAAGAAGAAGAGAAGAAAGAAGAAGAAGAAGAAGAAGAAATGGCACGACGCAAGATGTTTCTCATACAATAAATGTTGTTTCAATTGGAACGTTTGGTGATTTTCTTACAGTTTTTTTTAACGTGCTTTGGATTGGTCGTTTAATTCGTCATCTTGTATAGATAGAGCAAAGATGACGTCACTCAAGCCTTTGTTATTATATTTTGCCACCCGCGTTTGTGAGTGATTCTCACTAAAATGTATTAACTAGACTATAAAAGTTCATGGTTACACATAGTTTTGTGTGTTGGTCCGATATACTTTCGGATGGCAATGCTGTGAACTTCTTAGCCAAGTGCATACTATCTATATTGTTCGGGAAATCACACTCAGCTGTTGGGAGAGTATTTTTTCTTTCTTCAAGTTTAATTATATTATAGTAATCGAATTCATGTCGTTTTTTGTTGGTGTTTTTTTTTTTTTTTTGTGGGGGGGGGGGGGGGGGAGTTGGTTTTTTGTTTTTGTTTTTCTTTGGGGGGGGGGGGGTGCTATTTTTCTCTTACAGTAGTCAAATAACTCTTAGGCCCTTTTTCATTCAAACTATTTTAATTGCTATCTTGAATGCAGCTCCTTCTAAGCTCGTTGCTCTTTCATAATATGTGTCAGTGCATGACAGAATCAATCGGAATGTGAACATTTTAGAATTGCATTATTTTGCATTTTCTGAAAGAATATGCTCCCCAGAGCATTTTGATTTTTCTTTGAAGTAAATCGGGTGATTTTTCATGAAGCTATGGTCAGATATATGGGAAAGGTATCCAGCAACTTTTCTCAAATTTCATTTTTTTTTTCAAGTTGAATAGCTGTACAAAATATTTAGAAGTGAAATTAAGCTTTGATATTCCCGGAAGATGCACAAAAGGGTTAATTTAATCATTTATGACAAGAAATCATTTTTTGAGCTTCTAACTAAACTTTGTAATATCTCAGTTCAAACCTTTTCACCGTCCGACTGATTATGTCATTCACTTTAACATATTATGTTAAACGGGTCATGCACTCTTTTTGATAGTTCGACGACGACTACTCATTAGTGCCCAGCATTGAAAGGGCATTAGTTTGTTATTATTTTTTTAACCAGTTAACCAGAAAAACTCGTATTTTTTTAAATTTTGGCCAGAAAACGTGTCCTTCAAATATCGATCGATTTAAATTGGATTCAATAGTCTGATGTCACGTCGCCCAGCAACGGCGGCCATGGTGGTTCTAAACAAAGAAAATCGGTACTTTTTATTCTTCATGCTGACTAGAACTTTTCATATGTCTTGTGATCAGAATGTGTAAAAGTCAAAACATGATCAGATTTATAATGTGTTGTTTTTTTTTCCCTCTGGATACGCTTTTATGCTCGCCGAAGAAATATTATTTCAGAAGGGCGTCCGCCATTGTTCTGATAGTTTAGAGCCAGTTACTAAGTTACCATGCGTCATTAGGAGGGAAGTGACGTTACGACTGTTGTCTTGGCAAAACCTTTTAAACCTGGAACTTCGACAAAGTCCCAGGTTTGAGAGTATTTGCCAAGATATAACATATGATATAATTTAAAATATTATATAATTCCCTTTATTCCTGCCCATGGGGAAATTTGTCTCTAGGGTCTATTCAAAAGGAAGACTGGAATAACCCAATAACGCAGTGCAGCGCCGCAAAGTGAGCTAGGGCGAGGTGACATGCTCAAGGCCACACAGCGCTTGCGGGTGATTGAACTCGGTACCTTTCGGGTTCGAAGCAAAGACCTTACACGCTGAGCCACGCTGCCCCATTGATGAGGTTATTTAAATCGATACATGATTAAGATTCTGAGAAACGTTTGACACAGTTTCCCATACCCTTAGAAATATGACATATCGAGAAAATAGCAAAATAGCTTCCCGTTTTTCACACTTTTCTTACTACCTGTACCATTTTCGACTGTGTTTTTCGTGCCTTTATAGTCTACTTTAAGAATTTGGACTTCAATTATATTATTTCTAAGATAAAAAAATATCAATTTCCACCAAAATCTCAAAATCAATTTTTCGAAGGATTGTCCTAATAATTAGACCCAAACCGCCCCTTAAATGACGAGTTTCTGGCCAAATTTTTAAATACGAGTTTTTCCAGAGTACGGGAGTTAGCTGGTTAAACATAATAGAATCTGAAATTTCATTTGGCCTTTAAATTGGTTTCTCGTGATTGGAAACTAATGAAAATTGTTGTTAATTCCGAGTCAGATCTGAGAAAATGTGAGAGGGTGAGAAGTAATAACAATGATAGATGGACAATTAGATAGATTGATAACTAAGCAGATAGATAGATGGATGGGTGTGCAGGTGGATGGCTAGAAAGATAGATAAATAGATATAATATATAAATAGATAAATAACTAAATAGGGATATTGATAGATCGAAAACAGATAAAGAGAAATGTTGTTAAATTGGCAGATAGATTGATTGAATGTAGGTAAACATACAGATAACACACATACTTTCTCTCTCTCTCTCTCTCTCTCTCTCTCTCTCTCTATATATATATATATATATATATATATATATATATATATATATATATTATGTGTGTGTGTGTGTGTGTGTGTGTGCGCGCGCGTCTCTCTCTCTCTCTGTGTGTGTGTGTGTGTGTGTGTGAATATAAATATATATATACATATATATAATATATAATATATAAATACTATTATTTATTTATATATATATATATATATATATATATAGAGAGAGAGAGAGAGAGAGAGAGAGAGAGAGAGAGAGAGAGAGGGAGAGAGAGAGAATGAGAGAGGGGGCGAGGCTGAAAGAGAAGGCAGAAAGATGGGAAGATAGAGGAGTTGATTACACACACAGACATTTTGATACTTTTGTTATCTCATTTATTGATCAAAACATTAAATCAAATATCTAATTATTTTTTCAAGTTATCAAAATTTGGAGATAGATCGTTCGCTTGTTTCGGCCCCAAGATTTGGAATGAGCTACCACGTGGTCTGAGGGAGTGCAAGTCTTTACCTACCTTTAAAAATAATTTCAAGACACATCTTTACTGTATTTGCTTTTACTGACGCTATGAATCCTTGATTTGGCTATGAATTCATTGCATTGCATTTTTTTTCACTCAAAATTGATAATTTATATTGTAAAGTGCCCAGAGCTTGTGTTTTACACGATAATGAGCTCTGTATAAATGTGTATTATTATTATTATTATTATTATTATTATTATTATTATTATTATTATTATTATTATTATTATTATTATTATTAAAATTTGCTAACTTACTTACATTGGCAAAAATAATCACTGAACGAGAAAGGAGTCAAATGTGTGAGAGGCTAGAATGCACAGAGAAGGAGGGAGGGGGGGGGGAGAGAGTAGGTGTGTGTTGTGTGGTTGTATTTTGTATGTCAGTTTCTGAGTTTCTACGCGCGCGAATATTTGTGTGTGTGTGTGTGAGAGAGAGAGAGAGAGAGAGAGAGAGAGAGAGAGAGAGAGAGAGAAAGAGAGAGAGAGAGAGAGTCACAGAGAGAGAGTAGTTTTGTTCTTGAAATAAATAAATGGATGATTAGAAATCAATAAACTGATACTAACAATGGAGACAGATTTAGGGATAATCACTCAAGAACATTACTAAATTATTTTTAAAATGCATAAATTATAGAATTTTATTAATCATTCTATCAAAACCATATTATGACTTCATAGACCTGATTTAATCTCGGTTTCAATTGTATTATCATAGTCTGATGTCACATCGCCCAGCAACGGCGCCATCGTGGTTCTAAACAAAGAAAATCTGTACTTTTTATTCTTCATGCTGGCTAGAACTTTTCATATGTCTTGTGATCAGAATGTGTAAAAGTCAAAACATGATCAGATTTATGTTTGTTTGTTTTTTTTTCCTCTGTATACGTTTTTATGCTCATCGGATAAATATTTCATGAGGGCGTCCGCCATTGTTCTGATAGTTTAGAGCCAGTTACTAAGTTACCATGCGTCATTACGAGGGGAGTGACGTTACGACTGTTGAAGCGTATTGTATTATTATAATATTAGCAATGATTTCCTACTTCAAGATAGGATAAAAATCAGTCGAAATTTTTTTTCAGCCAGATCTTAGATAAAAATAGCATATGGAGTTTAAATGACCTAAAAGCATTGCATGCACTGCATAGTCCATAGGGCACTAACAAACATAACGATGGTCGGCGGATCAAACCTTGTGCGCCTATGTGGTCTTGTGGTATGACACTCGCTTTCGGATCGGAAGGTCCTGTTCAGACATTTATCAAATTATTATTGTTACTTAATGTTAGGTCCTGTGTTCGAACCTCGCTCGACTCACAGTTGAGTCCTTGGAAAAGGGTCTTTACTCACATTCTTCTCTCATCGTACTCAGGTATAAAATGAGTACATGGCCGTTAGCAGCGTTGTCTCTGTCCAAAAAATTGTAATATCGCCTAATAGGCGTCATGTCTCATTCGATTTGTTACGTGTTGCTGATGGTCAGGGACCCCTTGTAAAGCGCTTTGAGCAAGTTTAGTGGATATTGCGCTATATAAAAGCTCAAGATTTTTTAAACCTCTGAAGTCCTGATTTTTTCGATCGGCGGATCAAAACTCTATACTCTCCTTACGAGCTTTGCGCACCATGTTTTATGATGTCATCATATGTCGGATCGGCTCAAAGTTAAATAAGTACATGATGTGCAAAACTCGTATGTAAAGGGAATGATAGCGTCCCTTGATTGGACGTCACCCATAGTCTGTGACGTCACGGGCGGAAATGTTATTAGAGAGAGAACGTCATGTTGGTTGTGCGCATGCGTCTCTCGTCCTCGCGGAGTTCTGATCCGCTGGTCGGGAAAATCGAGTCTTCGGAGTCATCGAAGAAAGATAGATACAGTTATTAAATCATTGTTTGGTATACGTAATGGCCAGATGTATTCGTAGACTTGAACAATGTCGTTTTGTGTGGGAGTTATAGAATCTAACAAACTGAACTCAAATCCCAAAAGATGGGTTGTGAGTTTAAAGAGATAAAAATGATGATGAATAGGGCATTTAACAGCGCTCGCTTAATCCCTGAACATACTATAGAAGTCAGATCATTGCGTAAGCAATGACATAAATCGTGACCCATCGTCTCAAAACGGTATTGTGCCTGATGAATCGGACCCTGGAAAGTGAATTTAGAATTAGAATGATAAGAAACACGAACTGTGAGTTGTTTGCAGTGCTCACTTAGGACAACAAGGGTGACTCCTGTTGACATAATCAGACGTGTCTTTGATGGATTAGCTAAATCACCGGTGCCTGCTCCTTAATTTCTTAATTTGATATTTTCAAAAAACATATTATAATAGAACAACTCAAATGTCTTCATCCTCGTCCTCTCGTGTTCAATGGGAGCGATCTATATTCATGTTTTCGTCCAACCGAGTCATCAATCACGTGATTTGTTGCTGTCCAACGATTGGACATTTCTGAACACGCTGCTTTGTTTATGAAAGTTGTAAACATACTCATGTGTCAAGCTGAACACGATGACCAATCGTAATGTTAGATAGTTCAAAATCTGTGAACACTTTTCACTATGTAGGTCACTTTGAGCATATTTTGCAATGTGACCAATGACCTCGAGCACATGGAAAGTTTATATAGAACATGCCCGTTTGATGCAAGCGAGGGTTCACAGCTTAAAACGCGTACCCTTTGTGAAGAATATAGGTATTAAAATTGTCCCAACTTTCGGGAGTCTCTTTGATGTAATGGTAGCACGTCTGACCGGTAATCAGAAGGTCTGAGGTTCGATCCCCAGTCGAAGTCGAATGATTTTTTAGGATGGTCGGTATTTTCTTGTCTTTTTATTTCTTGCTTTATATGTCACCTTTCATACACACTTGTTTAGTTATTTATCTAACACCGGTGCCTGCTCCTTAATTTCTTAATTTGATATTTAGCTACATTCCTTCTTGGTATGCCCAGACGACGATATCTGAAGCCGCTGTGCGGAAAGGCGTATTCTTTTTAAATGCACAGAGAGAAAGAGAGAGGTCCCAGGTTTGAGATTTTTTGCTAAGATGAGGGTCATTTAAATCAATCGATATTTGAAGGGGTTTTCTGGCCTTATTGTGAAATACGTGCCTCCCATAGTGCGACTGTCAACTGTTTAATTGTTATACAATAATATGTCTTCGAGCATGAAGGAACAAGATATTTTAAAATCATTTTTTAATTGAGCTTGTATATAGAGGAATATCCACTAAATGTGCTCAAAGCGCTTTACAAGGGGTCCCTGACCAACAGCAACACGTAACATGTAGAACGAAACATGACGGCTTTTAGGCGATATTACACTTTTTTTGGGACAGAGACAACGCTGTCAACGGCCAGGTACTCATTTTACACCTGAGTACGGTAAGATAATGTGATTAAAGAGCATTTTCCAAGGACTCAACTATGCGCCGAGCAAAGGTCGAACCCAGGACCTTCCGATCCGAAAGAGAGTGTCATACCACAAGTCCGTATAGCCGCAGATTACATTATTATAACCAATTTTTTTTTTAAAAGGCATTTTGTCATTGTACCGCATAGGGCGTTGTCACATGACCCCGCTTGGGGTCGAGTGGTCTGTACTTGTTTAACCCCAAACTACCCTCCCCCCACCCCTTTTGTATTATTTACTTACCTTCCTTGGTGTACGTATATTGATTGGGGATGTGTAATTGTAGAAACAGATTGAATAAATAAACAAAGCTTAATGGAATATTGATAGATCTCTGCAAGCAGGTTAATAAAATATAAAATGGATAGATAGATAGATAGATAGATAGATAGATAGATAGATAGACATATAGATAGATAGATAGATAGATAGATAGATAGATAGATAGATAGATAGATAGATAGATAGATAGATAGATAGATAGATAGATAGATAGATAGATAGATAGATAGATAGATAGATAGATAGATAGATAGATAGATAGATACATAGCAATTATTCTGCTCCTCTTCGTGAATACTAACGCGTAATGATATCGAAGTAAAATTATAAATTTGAGCTTTTATATAGCGCAGTATACACTAAAAGTGCTTAAAGCGCTTTACATAGGGTCCCTGACCAACAGTAATACGGAACAATGTTCCCTCATGTACATGTCATGTCATATATATATATATATATATAAAACAGTACCAGACAAAGCAGTGAGAAAAATACAAGAAAAAAATCAGCTTGTCTCGACTGGGAATCGAACCTTAGACATTATGATACTGGTCGGACGTGCCAACATTACACCATAGAGATTACCCGATAGTTTGTCAAAAGAAAAAATCATTCTAAATATTATTGGAAAGTCGTCAATTCAGAGATAACAAAATTAGGATCAATTGTGGAAAGATTACAATATTTCGTATAGATAGTATGTGCTTGGCTGAGAAGCTCACAACATTACCATCCGGAAGTATAACGGATCAACACAAAAAAAACTATGTGTAACCTTGAACGTTTATAGTCTGGTTAATACAGTTTAGTGGGAATTACTCATTAACGCGGATGGCAAAAAGCAATAGCAAAGATCTGAGTGACGTCATCTTCATTCTATCTATACTCTTGCGTTTTGGAATTCGAACTTTGTTCCCAACTCGAAGTACAAGCTCGTGCAGCGATTGGTAACAAGTCCGGAGTGAAGTGTAAAAATCTTATAATAATACGCTTCAACAGTCATGTCGTCACTTCCCTCGTAATGACGCATGGTAACTTAGTAACTGGCTCTAAACTAAATATGGGAACAATGACGGACGCCCTAATGAAGTATTTCTCCGACGAGCATGAGAGCGTATCCAGAGGGAAAAAAAACATTATAAATCTGATCATGTGTTGACTTTTACACATTTTGATCACAAGACATATGAAAAGTTCTTGCCAGCATAAAGAATAAAAGTACCGATTTTCTTTGTTTAGAACCACGATGGCCGCCGCTGCTGGGCGACGTGACATCAGACTATTGAATCAAATTAATAAATGCGTTAAAAACTTCGTGTTAGATCGAAATTGTAGAGGAAGGGAGAGGAATAACGGGAAAACAGAAGAAAAATAAAGGGAGGGAAGTAAGAAGAGGATGTTGGGACAAAACAAAGGGAAAAGACTTTTGTTCCAATTCATAAATGTTGTACGAGTAATACAAAGATCTGAGAAGATGTGTATGTGTGTGTTTGTGTTTGTGTGTGTGTGTGTGTGCATGTGTGTGTGTGTGAAATGGTGCCGGATGATCTATTAATTAGAATGACCTTTAAGTTGTCAAAAACTCGCAAACCTGACTTTCTTGATCGATATTTAAAAATTTGGCCAGAAAAATAGTCCTATAAATACCGATCGATTTAAATGACCCTCATCTTCGCAACAACAAAAAACTCTCAAATTTGGCACTTAGCGAAGTCCCAGGTTTGAGAGTTTTTTGCCAAAATGAGAGTCATTTAAATCTATTGAGAATTGAAGGACCATTTTTCAGGCCAAATTTTGAAATATATGTATTATGTTTTATCAGAGTGCGGCAGTTAACGGGTTAAAATAATTTATTTTCATTTTGTACATTCCGACATAATACCAAATTGATGCATGACTCGTAAAATAAAATAAATAAAATAAAATAAATTAATATTTCCTTTATTCATCCCGAGGGGGATTTTTTTTTCTCTAGGGTATATTCTAAGGGAAGGCTCGAATAACCCAGGCGTCAGCCGCAGTGCAGCACCGCGAATTGAACTAGAGCGAGGTGACTTGCTCAATGCCTACAGCTGCGGGTGATCGAACTCTGTAATTTTCGGGTACGAAGCAAAGACCGTACAGCTTAGCCACGCTGCCTCATATTTCATTTATCTAGATATTCAACAATACATCAAAACCTAACTCCATAAATGTACTTCCTTGATAGTTCCCTCTTTTATCTTTAAAAATCTTTTTTGCCTGAAATCTATTAAATAAAAGAGATTAAGCTTTTATAGATAGTATGCGCTTGGCTAAGAAGCTCATAACATTGCCATCCGAAAGTATAACGGACCAACACACAAAACTGCGTGTATCCATGAACGTTTATAGTCGGGTTAATACAGTTCAGTGAGCATTACTCATAACCGGGGATGGCAAAAAAAAACAATAACAAAGACCTGAGTGACGTCATCTTCGAACTATCTATACTGCTCGCTCTTCACTAAACGGGCTCAAAGGGCATAACAAAAAGCAACACTTAAGATTTAGACAAGGCATGATGTCGATGCCTGTAAGGCGATGCTACACTTTATCAAAAGACAGAAACAATTCTGTTACCGGAAATCCTCACTCATTTCACATTCGAATACGCTGAGAAAATGTAATAGGTTAAAAAGTCTTTCCCAAGGACTCAAATTTGCGCCACTCAGAGCGGGACTCGAACCCGGGACTTACCGATCCGATGGCGAGAGTAATATCAATAGACCACAAAGCCGTACTTGGTAGATCAATACACTAATATGACCTTCAATTTGTAAAAAAAAAATAGTAATTAATAAATAAATAAATAGATAAATAAATATATAAAACAATTTCTCAACACGAGACCTCTTTCTAACATTGTAAATTAACAAATTAGGGAGCAGGCACTGGTAGAAAATAGAGATTGGAAAATGTGTGTAGTAAACAGAGCCAAAGACAACAGAAAAGAAAGAAAACTACAAGAAATAATCCATCCCTTAAAAAACTATTTTTTTCGGCAGGAGCAACAACGCTATTATCGTCAAGGTGGGTTAAGAATCTTTTCCAATGAATCAATTTTGAGCCGCTTCAATCGGAACTCGAACCCAGGGACCTTGGGCTGGTACCATATTATCACAATAACGCAAATCCAAAGTTAAATGCGTCGTGCGGTGGTATAAAGTTGGAAATCAAACCAACAAAAAAAAAAAAAATTAAATTCAAGTAACTTTTTACAGAGTTCAAACCCTCCAAGTAATGCATGATTCATTCAACTCTGTTTCACCAACTTCCTTCAACATGAATATTGAGAATTTTTGATGAGATTGATAGGAAAATAAGAGACGCAAAAAAAAAAAATATGAGCGAGATGCATTTCTTTATTGGATTCCCCGGGGCTCTTCGAACTCAATGTGGGGACATTTAGAAAATGGCTCACAAGGGCTGATGACGGGTACATAATAGAAAAACCCACTTGGTAATTGGATTAAATGAGAAATGGCCCACACTCTTATCTACGATCATACTTTTTTATGTGTGTGGCATGTGTTTTTACTGAAGTTCATTATGGATAAAGAGCGGTAATGGGAGGAATCTGAGCTTACAAGATGTTTAGGCTTAATCTGATTTGGGGGCGCGTGGACACAAAACAAAGATGGAGGATGCCTATTGTGTGATTTTCTAAATTTCTTGTATCCTTTTTTTTTTAATATTCTCCTCACGTGCCTATGATTTCATGTTCTATTTTAAGAATACACCCTATGAGCCACTCCAAGATTAAATGAATAACTTGATAAAACGAGTATATTACTGTATTTATTTAAAAAGCGTATTTTAGGTGTTTACCATGATATAATATGATTAATCAGTAAATAGTTATTCCTCCTCGAGTCATAGAGAACCAATTTATTTCATACAGTGATAGTTGTTGCCCCTTTTGCACTCGAGTATTGTTTAATATTTGAAATAAATTAAGTGAATGGCCTGGAGCAAGCACTTATCATCATTACTATTTACAATAGTTTTTTAAATATATTTTGTCAAGGTTACGTTCAGGTTCAATGCTTTATCTTTTTATTTCCTGATTTAGAATAAATAGATTGTTTTTTTAATCGCTTTTCTTTTTGGTTGATATAATTCAAATGTCTATTTTCGTAGCGTCGAAAGGATCAAGAAACATTTGTTGTTTACCTCATCGTCCGCGTAGATCTTATCCATTTCTCCATCTAGTATCTTGGTATCTAGCCATTGCGCATTGTGGATATCGACAGGTCGCGTCACAGTTTAAATATGTTCAACATCTTTATTCTCGCTCAAGAGACACACCTTATATAATGTTTTAAAGATAAGAAGAAGCAATAAACTTAACTTAATAGAGAAAAATTATTAGTCAACGGATAAAAAGAAGGCGGAGTTAAATATAAAGGACACAAAACACAAATTTTTTTTTAGAATTTCCTTTTAACTCACAAGAAACAACAAATATATGGTCACAGATTACAAAATGTATCAAATAACCAACAAAATAGTTCGAAACAATATACTAGAATGTTTTTTAAAGCCATAAAAGTAATAAACGGAATATAAGATGACATATAAATCAGATAAGTTATGTCTAAATCTTATATCTTCAAGATTGGAAAACATCGAACTTCAACTTTGATTCCTTCAGTTTCATCATATTAAACAGCAAGGCACAGCCTTACCTTTTTATGTTTTGTAATTAGATAGAAAAGATTTCAGAAAACCTCAGACTTCTCTAATTTGAAATGTCTTCAAAAGAGTTATACCCACATTCATATTGAAATAAAAATAAAACAAAAACATACAAAAAAGAACTTTGAAAATTATATTAAATCGCTACATTGAATATAAACATTCAATTAGAAGACAGATTTTTTAAAAGTGTGTCCAAATAAGGCCAATTATGATAGGAGTCTAAATCTTTTCACATTGTTATAATAAACTGGAACACAATGAGATGGGAATCAATACCGTCATCATTATACCAGGTATACTTCCTATTGGACGTCCTTTGCTTTCCATCTGTAGACAATATTGGTTTGGGTTTATATATATATATATATATATATATATATATATATATATATATATATAATATATGAATATATATATACATATATATATATATATATATATATATATATATATATATATATATATATATAATATTCAATATCTATCTTAAACCATGTCTTATACATCACATATAAAATAAACGTCTCAATGATAAGCAGATTTCATTATTTTAACAAATGAAAAATTGAGAAGGAAAAAAAAGCTTAGATCGCTCATTCAATCAATGTAATTTTGTATTTCTTGAACAGATTTGGAATAATGAGAGTCCATCATTTGTATCGATAGATTGGACAAATTGGTCTCTAAATTACTATTAAATATTCTAACCCCAATTTGAGTCTTTCATACATTCATTTCCTTGCTTTTTATCTAAATACTTATGATAGTCACATGGCAACGCTCCGTTTATCTAGAAACGGATAGGGGGATTGAGTACACCAAGAATAATTAACAAGTAATGAGTCATGGTAAGAAATTCATGCTTTTTTTATCAACGTATAAGTTGCGAAATCATTACAATGTTAAGATATTACTGCTTTATAAAAATGATACGACAGGAGATTATGGGTGATGACTTATTGGTTACCATTAAGCAAATTCTTTTTCTAATTGGTCTTGACTTGTTCTGTATATGAATGCAAATGCATATGCAAATATGGATGCGAATAGCTTGTTTACAGCAAAATATATAACCTATAAATGTAATGTTGAAAAATCGCTGACTAAAGGGAACAACAAGATATGAAGTGAGTAGAAAAGTGCCAGAAGACAATAGAGAATAAAAAATTTTTTCGCGGCGGTGGTGGGGTTTGAACCTGCGACCTTATTGGTACGACAACTCCGCCTGGCAGGTGAGAGCGTGGCTCTACCGTGTGAGCTATCCACGAACACTAAAATATTCGTTTCAAACCCAAAGTCATTTCTAGATCCCTCTCTCACCCACTTCTTGAGATCGCCGATTCGTTCACCACCATCGCGAAGTAATTTTGACCAGCAGTTAAGCTTAATAGCCAATATTCTCATCACAAACATATAACATAGAAACGATTGAGACATTGAGTATGCTCCGGTGTATGGGGTGAATTTTTAATTCAGAAAAGTGAGTGGAGCAGGCACTTATGTCGGTAACAACAAGATATGAAGTGAGTAGAAAAGTGCCAGAAGACAATAGAGAATAAAAAATTTTTTTCGCGGCGGTGGTGGGGTTTGAACCTGCGACCTTATTGGTACGACAACTCCGCCTGGCAGGTGAGAGCGTGGCTCTACCGTGTGAGCTATCCACGAACACTAAAATATTCGTTTCAAACCCAAAGTCATTTCTAGATCCCTCTCTCACCCACTTCTTGAGATCGCCGATTCGTTCACCACCATCGCGAAGTAATTTTGACCAGCAGTTAAGCTTAATAGCCAATATTCTCATCACAAACATATAACATAGAAACGATTGAGACATTGAGTATGCTCCGGTGTATGGGGTGAATTTTTAATTCAGAAAAGTGAGTGGAGCAGGCACTTATGTCGGTAACAACAAGATATGAAGTGAGTAGAAAAGTGCCAGAAGACAATAGAGAATAAAAAATTTTTTCGCGGCGGTGGTGGGGTTTGAACCTGCGACCTTATTGGTACGACAACTCCGCCTGGCAGGTGAGAGCGTGGCTCTACCGTGTGAGCTATCCACGAACACTAAAATATTCGTTTCAAACCCAAAGTCATTTCTAGATCCCTCTCTCACCCACTTCTTGAGATCGCCGATTCGTTCACCACCATCGCGAAGTAATTTTGACCAGCAGTTAAGCTTAATAGCCAATATTCTCATCACAAACATATAACATAGAAACGATTGAGACATTGAGTATGCTCCGGTGTATGGGGTGAATTTTTAATTCAGAAAAGTGAGTGGAGCAGGCACTTATGTCGGTAACAACAAGATATGAAGTGAGTAGAAAAGTGCCAGAAGACAATAGAGAATAAAAAAATTTTTCGCGGCGGTGGTGGGGTTTGAACCTGCGACCTTATTGGTACGACAACTCCGCCTGGCAGGTGAGAGCGTGGCTCTACCGTGTGAGCTATCCACGAACACTAAAATATTCGTTTCAAACCCAAAGTCATTTCTAGATCCCTCTCTCACCCACTTCTTGAGATCGCCGATTCGTTCACCACCATCGCGAAGTAATTTTGACCAGCAGTTAAGCTTAATAGCCAATATTCTCATCACAAACATATAACATAGAAACGATTGAGACATTGAGTATGCTCCGGTGTATGGGGTGAATTTTTAATTCAGAAAAGTGAGTGGAGCAGGCACTTATGTCGGTAACAACAAGATATGAAGTGAGTAGAAAAGTGCCAGAAGACAATAGAGAATAAAAAATTTTTTCGCGGCGGTGGTGGGGTTTGAACCTGCGACCTTATTGGTACGACAACTCCGCCTGGCAGGTGAGAGCGTGGCTCTACCGTGTGAGCTATCCACGAACACTAAAATATTCGTTTCAAACCCAAAGTCATTTCTAGATCCCTCTCTCACCCACTTCTTGAGATCGCCGATTCGTTCACCACCATCGCGAAGTAATTTTGACCAGCAGTTAAGCTTAATAGCCAATATTCTCATCACAAACATATAACATAGAAACGATTGAGACATTGAGTATGCTCCGGTGTATGGGGTGAATTTTTAATTCAGAAAAGTGAGTGGAGCAGGCACTTATGTCGGTAACAACAAGATATGAAGTGAGTAGAAAAGTGCCAGAAGACAATAGAGAATAAAAAAATTTTTCGCGGCGGTGGTGGGGTTTGAACCTGCGACCTTATTGGTACGACAACTCCGCCTGGAAAAAAAATTTTTTATTCTCTATTGTCTTCTAGCACTTTTCTACTCACTTCATATCTTGTTGTTACCGACATAAGTGCCTGCTCCACTCACTTTTCTGAATTAAAAATTCACCCCATACACCGGAGCATACTCAATGTCTCAATCGTTTCTATGTTATATGTTTGTGATGAGAATATTGGCTATTAAGCTTAACTGCTGGTCAAAATTACTTCGCGATGGTGGTGAACGAATCGGCGATCTCGAGAAGTGGGTGAGAGAGGGATCTAGAAATGACTTTGGGTTTGAAACGAATATTTTATGTGTTCGTGGATAGCTCACACGGTAGAGCCACGCTCTCACCTGCCAGGCGGAGTTGTCGTACCAATAAGGTCGCAGGTTCAAACCCCACCACCGCCGCGAAAAATTTTTTTATTCTCTATTGTCTTCTGGCACTTTTCTACTCACTTCATATCTTGTTGTTACCGACATAAGTGCCTGCTCCACTCACTTTTCTGACTAAAGGGATTGTACATTGGTTGTAATAATGAAGATGCAATGAGATAAACGAGTTTGGGGTGGGGGGGGGAGGTTTCATCATTTTGTTTTAGATATCAAACTGTGGTATTTACACAAGCTCACTAATTATAAATCTCGTATAAGGAAATATGTTTGACAGTGTGGTACGAATAACAACGCATAATATCAATACGTAAGTGACGCACCCAACCAGTTAGCTCCTCGGGGCAATTTTGCCATCAGCCTTACCGACGTAACGCCACTGTTTTGTTTTTTTTGTTGTTTTTTTTTTTTGTCTTTTTAAATATAAAATGTAAATAATTATCCATACACTGTTGGCTGTAATAAGTTCCGTGGTTACACACAGACTTCGCTTAATTGAATATCTCGACGATATCCAAATATGCCAATATACAATGTGGAATCAAAACTGGAGTATAAAGATCAAAGACCCCCTGGGTGAGTAGCTCGGTACACTCCCGTAATGAGTTGAAACGCATTGAATGCGGGTGATCTTTCGTTCTTGTCTATAGATAATATTCATTCATAAATCACATTACGTCTAATTTTGAGCAAAATAACAGAAGAATGCATAATTGGCGGCATCTAATGGTGGTTTTCGAAAGAGTAAATGGAGAATTGATATGTAGTTAAACAAAAAAAAATTATGTGACACAGTGAGATATTACGTCAATTTAATGTTTTTTTCCAACGCGAGTCAATTGTCATACTCAATTTCTAATCGGACTATAGAAATAGACCTAAACATTTCATACAGTAAACGTCATCTACTAGCCGTTCCATGGAATATTGGCGAAGATTTGGTCTTATCTAATTCTTACCGGAGTGGATCAGTGTGCGCTTATTAAGTCCAAAATATTATGGAGTGTGGCCCATTTGCCCCAAATTGGTTTTATGTAGGATGATTGAAATGTTGAGAGATTAACCTAGAATATTAGCCAAGAATATCAGACTCGGGCTATATTTGTTTTACTAAAGAGAAATTATATATCGTGTTCTTAACGAGAGAAAAAGTCAAAGTTCATATAAATTTCTGATCATTTTAATTTGCCAAACATTTTACGGCATCTAGTACTCCTCGACATAATACTGTTTTGGGGCGGGGTATTTTTATTTTTTTTTTACATTCTGGTTGTGACCCGTAGTCAGGTGTTCAAACGCTTTTCAAGCGCATTGATGCTTTATCCCAGTAATAATTGTAAAGAGATAAATTAGATGATGATGATGCTGTTGTTCTTGATGCCGTCTTTGTTTGATTTGTTTTTGTTTTGTTTTTTGTTTTTTGTTTTTGTTTTGTTTTTTGTTTTTTTGTTTTTGTTTTGTTTTGTTTTTTTGTTTGTTTGTTTTTTTGTTTTTTTTGGGTTTTTTTTTTTTTTTTTTTTCGATGACTACGATGTCACTAATGTGCATCTGTGTATGTCTATGTCTATATGGTATTGTTATAAATGTGTAACCAAATGACAAATTGCCACTTTTTTAGGACAATAAAGATTTATTATTATAAATGTGCGGATTTCAATGCTATTCGCATTGATAATAACAACAATAAAAGCTGTAGCTATTTGTTTGTTGTTTTTGTATCCGACTTTACCATTTGGTTTGTTGATTGACTAAAGCTGCACGGTACAAAAAAAGAGGAGAAACTTAATGAGAACAAAAATGACGTTGACCGAGACAACTTTATAATGTTAGATAAAGAACTAAACAAGTGTGTGTGTGTGTGTGTGTGTGTGTGTGTGTGTGTGTGTGTGTGTGTGTGTGTGAAAGGTGCGAGACAAAGCAAGAGAGAAAATTACAAGAAAAAAAAACAATATAATAATTGTATCATTAAGGACAGAGAATGGTGTATTGAGTTGGAATCAGTGAAGAAGTACGGAAATGTCAGAAGAACACAAAGCAGATCACAAATTAAGTTACAAATAAATAAATAAATAAATAAATAAATAAATAAATAAATAAATAAATAAATAATTAAGTTTTAATGTCTAAAAGAAAAATATAAATGAGGAGTCTTAACTCTTATTGCCTTACGGTATTGTTGCTATGTGCTTAGGTAAAATACTCACAACATCCACCAGCCGAATTACACACGATAACACACAAAACTGTGTTTAATCTTTAGCGTTTATAGATAGTCAGATTTATATAATTTAGTGTGGACAAATCACTAACAGATTGTCTAAAAGCTGAGTGACGTCAACTTCGTTCCGTCAATTTATGAGAACTTTGCAAGTGCACGTACGAGAGTTGTCCCGGAAATAATGGTACAATAGTACACAGAGTACAACCCATGTAAATGGTACAAAATTCACACAGATGTGAGATATACATCTTACCAATTTTCTCATAAAATCACTGTTCAGATCGATTTATTATTTCTATCTCAAAATTAGGTAATAAATACTCTATCAATTTTTTTTTGTATGCAAAAACTTACTTACACCTTTTTTCGGACAGACATTTTCAGTGTCCAAGTAGGGAGAGGTTAGGGGAGAGCGGGCCAAGGAAGATTTCAAACCATTTAAAAAAAGAAGAAATGACCCTCCACTCAACAAGAACAAAAGCTCAAACCTGCTACTACCTAGCGAGGTCCTATCGATATTTGAAGGACGAGTTTTCTGGGCAAATTTTATAATACGCATCTTTCCGGAGTTCGGCGGTTAAATTATGCAAATCACTGTTTTAACATCTGGCCCAATGACCTAGTTATCTTATAATGTTTTAGTAGGTGGAAGTAATTCGTAGCTATCACTTTAATTTATCAAATCTGATAGCGGTTTTAACATAATTTTAATTTTCTTACCTTACATACAGCTGTTGTTCCTTCTTGAAATCAAGATGTAGAGTCTATGTTGATTTCAGCGATACAGTTTTGCAAGTAGCAGCTGGGTTTGTTTTGTTTTTTTTTTTTTTGGATTATAATTATTATTATTAATATTCCAATGGAGAGAATGTATTACTGTGTCAGCTTTGAGTAGATGAATTCAGAACCTGGTTAAAAAAAAAGAAAATAATAAATAATATAATATAATATGATATAATATAATATGATATAATATAATATGATATAATATAATATAATATAATATAATATAATATAATATAATATAATATAACATAATATAATATAATATAATATAATGAAACATTTATAAAGAGCACACTTCCGCGCTAAAAAACTGTTTCATAGCCACCGTCAAGTTTAGTTACAGGACAGTGGAGGACGATGTGATCGCTGGTCTCTGGAACTGCCTGACATTTCCGGCAGGCATCACTGTTCCCAAGTTTCCATCTGTGCATATTTGATTTAGTTGTGTTAAGAAGCGATTTGAGGAAACCCAGTATTTCCTGGCATTGTGGAATGCAGGCATTCCTTTGGTGGGATCTTTTATGATGTTTCCTCTTTTTGGTGTTTCCCTGTTCCACATTTCTTTCCAGTTCTCTTCCACCCTAAGTCTACCATTTTTGTTAAGTGGAAAGGTCTTCTCGATTTGGGCCTTTTTGTTGAAGGTGCTCCCTTTATGATTATTTTTATTGGGGTGGCATCTGTGGCTTCATCAATCCTTGCATGCATAGCCGAGGGGCACTGATGCAGAAAGATTTATTGTTCATTTTTTTTTTTTTGAAAATTATCTTACGTTAAGCAATAAAGAGTCAGCAGATCTCAAAGCTCGCACTGGTTTATACGGAAAAGTTAGGTCTTGGGTGTAAGGAGGGGGATTTCGTTCATGGATTTATATGCATAACAAAGAATCTTAAAATCAATTCGAAACTTTACTGGCCGCCAGTTGAGGGATTTTAGAATTGGTGTTTTATGTTTGTTTGATTTAGTGATTCTCGCTGGGGTTTTGTTGTTGTAATCTCTTGATAGTGTAATCAGGGCAGACGACAAGAAGGGCGTTGTAATAGTCTATTCTACTTAAAACTAAAGAAGACATTAGCATGCTACGAAGACTCTCCATTTTCACTCTTTCGTTAGTATTTTACGATCACCGGTTTCAGGCAGCCCTACCGTTTTCAACTTTGCCAAGCTCATAACATTGCCATCCGAAAGTCTAACGGACCAACACACAAAACTATGTGTAACCTGAGTCTGAGTGACGTCATCTTCGAACTATCTATAGATTGTTCGAAGATGACGTCACTCATGTCTTTGTTATTGTTTTTTGCCATCCGCGTTTATGAGTAATGCTCACTGAACTGTATTAACCAGACTATAAACGTTCATGGATACACACAGTTTTGTGTGTTGGTCCGTTATACTTCCGGATGGCAATGTTATGAGCTTCTTAGCCAAGCGCATACTATCTATTGAGTGAGTGAAGTTCACTTATTTATTTGTGTCCACGTGTCTGTGTAGTATGTTTGTGGCGGCGGTGTAGTATACACACACACAGACACACACAACCACGCGCACACACACACACACACACACACACTTACAAACAATGTTTCCAAATATTGACATCGGAAGTACGATGTCCTAGATCCGACGCGGAGCAATAGGATTCAATAGTCTGATGTCACGTCCGCCCAACAACGAGAAGCTTGGTCAAAACAAAGAAAATCGGTACTTTTTATTCTTCATGCTGGCTAGAACTATTTTCACATGTCATGTGATCGGAATGTATAGATAGTTCGAAGATGACGTCACTCAGGTCTTTGTTATTGTTTTTTGCCATCCGCGTTTATGAGTAATGCTCACTGAACTGTATTAACCCGACTATAAACGTTCATGGATACACACAGTTTTGTGTGTTGGTCCGCTATACTTCCGGATGGCAATGTTATTAGCTTCTTAACCAAGCGCATACTATCTATAAAAGTCAAAACATGATCAGATTTATAATGTTTTTTTCCCTCTGGATACACTTTTATGCTCGCCGGAGAAGTATTACATAAGGGCGTCCGCCATTATTCCGATAGTTTAGAACCAGTTACTAAGTTACTATGCGTCATTACGGGGAACTGACGTCACGACTGTTGAATCCTATTATATGTGCGTCTAAACGCAACTTCTCGCGTCGACATAATGTGTCGATTCACGGTGACCCACATCGTAGCCATCGTTAAGTTATAGATAGAATGCGCTTGGCCAAGGAGTTCACAACATTGCCATCCGGAAGTATAACGGACCAACACACAAACTCTGTGTAACCTTGAACTTTTATAGTCTGGTTAATACAGTTTAGTGAGAACAACTCGCAAACGCGGAACCATAACAAAGGCCTGAGTGACGTCATCTGCATACTATCTATAGCCTGACACTGAAACCCAAAAAGACTGGCATTTTGACGTCATTATTTGGTTTTTGCGCCGCCTAGTGAGTTGTCGTTAATAGTGCTCATGAAAATAAGTGGTCCGATTGAATACAACTCACGATTTGTTTGCTTTTGTGGCCAAAGACTGGCATTTTGACGTCATTATTTGGTCAGTGTCAGGCTATAGATAGAACGAAGATGACGTCACTCATGTCTTTGTTATTGTTTTTTGCCATCCACGTTTATGAGTATTTTTCACTTAACTGGATTATCCAAATAAAATTTCAAGGTTACACATAGTTTTGTGTGTTTATCCGTTATACTTCCGGATGGCAATGTTATGAGCTTCTTAGCCAAGCGCATACTGTCTATGCGCTTGGCTAAGAGACTCATAACATTGCCATCCGGAAGTATAACGGATAAACACACAAAACATTGTGTAATCATGAACTTTTATAGTCGGGGCAATACAGTTTAGTGAGAATCACTCACAAACGCGGATGGCAAAAAACAATAACAAAGACCTGAGTGACGTCATCTTCGTTCTATCTATAAGCTGACGATGGCTATGCCCACATCCACCGCGTCTTATCTAGCTATCTTCGTCGGACCGTGTCCAAAAAGTATGTACGTCTAAATTGGCCATAGGCAAAATACCCACTGTTTTACCCCTCAATAGAATCAATACAGACAACTATGTGTAAATTTAAACGTTAATATTATTATTGAAAAAATCGTGTGATAACTAGTCACACATCTCGAGGTATAAAAACAATAACAATGATCGGAGAGACGTCGATTTCATTCACATTATTGTTTATAAACAACCAACCATGCTTGTCCGAGTAAGTGTGAAGGTGTGTCACAAATTCCATGTTTTAATTGGTCAGAAAGCTACTAGTTAATTGGATTCAACGGCGGCCATCTTGGTTCTAAACAAAGAAAATCATAACTTTTTATTCTTCATGCTGGCTAGAACTTTTCACATCCCTTGTGATCAGAATGTGTAAAAAGTCAAAACATGATCTAATGTATGTGTTTTATTTCCTCTGGATACGCTTTTATGCTTGCCGGGCGTCCGCCATTGTTCCGATAGTTTAGAGCCAGTGTTACTAAGTTACCATGCGTCATTTGGAAGGAAGTGACGTTACGACTGTTGAAGACTATTGGTCAGAAAGCTACTAGTTAATTGTCATGACACTACAAAAGAGTGGTCGCATTCGTTGCTCTGGAAAAAAATAGACGGGGGAAGAGGGATCGTCTATGTGTTACAGTAAAGTAGTACTACAATCACAAAGTATAGATAGTATGCAGATGACGTCACTCAGGCCTTTGTTATTGTTTTTGCCATCCGCGTTTGTGAGTTGTTCTCACTAAACTGTATTAACCAGACTATAAAAGTTCATGGTTACACAGAGTTTGTGTGTTGGTCCGTTATACTTCCGGATGGCAATGTTGTGAACTCCTTGGCCAAGCGCATTCTATCTATATTTTCCACCCGGCCAGAAATTGAATATAATGGCAATAAGGTTTTATCGGTTTGTTGTAATTGTTTGGCAGATGTGCAATGTTGTTAAGTTAACCCTCTCCTTACCAACAATAGGAAAATCGTCACATTCGTTACGATCCAACATTTTTCTTATTCAAATTTCTCTTGTAAATCATAACATTTAAAGAAAATGAACAGTGTGTTGTAGAGCATGTTTTGCTAAAGAAATTATTTATCGCAAGAACTTACTTGAGTAATAAAAAAAATTGTGTTAGTTGGGTGTGAAGTTTTGGGG
Source organism: Berghia stephanieae (assembly GCF_034508935.2). Classification (NCBI taxonomy): domain Eukaryota; kingdom Metazoa; phylum Mollusca; class Gastropoda; order Nudibranchia; family Aeolidiidae; genus Berghia; species Berghia stephanieae. The sequence continues at coordinate 14,420,218 of NC_088362.1, forward strand.
AAAGTCCTGAAAATGGCTGCTGGTAAGGAGAGAGTTAAGTAGTCCTTCAGAGACATGGGGCTATAGTGTTAAACGGACAGTAGCATTCATGCTACTCTTTGGATAGGACGCTAGTCTACCACAAAGTGCTTTCAGCCAGATATATTTGGCCTTGTGGCTCTGAAGGACTACTTCAGATACATCTGAAAGTTGAGCATATATTCTTGAGTGAGAAGTATGGTTCATTATTACTCGATATTTATAAGATGTAAATAAACGATTTTAGAGGAAGTGATAGAGACACTAGTCTACCGCAAAGTGCTTTCAGACCGATCTATTTGACCCGGTTACCCAATCGTTGCTGGGTGGAGAGGGGGGGGGGATTACTTCATCCGGGATCAATCCACATCCCCTTTCCCTGGCTCTAAAGAAGCTCCATCGGCCCTGTGGCTCTGAAGGACTACTTCAAATACGTCTGAAAGTTGAGCATATATTCTTGAGTGAGAAGTATGGTTCATTTTACTCGATATTTATAAGATGTAAATAAACGATTTTAAAGGAAATGATGAAAAGTTGTTCTATTATAGGACACCAATATGAGCTCCCTGCCATATAATAGCCGTATCATCTCACGAATAAACTGTAAACAAAGAATTATCTGAAATTACAATGATTTGTAGACATAATTAACGTGGTTCGAAATGTCAGGTTTAATTGTTGGAGTCATAATATTTTAACACCAGTTATTGCTTTTATTTCAGTAACGATAAAAAAATTATCCATCATTAAATATAGTATATCCGTGGGATATGGCGAAAGTAAACAAAATTGAAAACAAAAAAAATGTGGTCATGTGATTTCTCCCTCTTTAGATTTTACTGCAAACTTTACAAAAATAGATATCTGAGCCATAGAGATCTGGGGGAAAGGCGTTATATTCAATGCGTATTATTATTATTATTATTATTATTATTATTATTATTATTATTATTATTATTATTATTATTATTATTATTATTATTATTTATTATTATTATTGTTGTTTTATTATTATTATTATTATTATTATTATTATTATTATTATTATTATTATTATTTTTATTATTATCAATATTATAGTAGTAGTAGTAGTATAGTAGTGTAGTAAGTAGTAGTAGTAGTAGTAGTAGTAGTAGTAGTAATAGTATCATTATCATTATTATTATTATTATAATTGCAATAATTAAAATAATTGTCATCATCATTATTATGAAAGCTAACTTTGACAAGACTATTAAAAGAGCTAACAAACTCATCAAAGGATCCATGACTTTTAATGATGTATATAAGGAATGCTTTTTAAGAACAATTGGAATTATTTTAGGATACCGAACTCATCCTCTTTAATCATCACATCACCAAGTCGAACAGAAGTGACCGATTGTTGTCAATCCTAACAAAAAGTGAAAGATACCTCAGATCCTTTTTACATTGCAGTTGCAGATTTTTTTAAATAAGGAAAATGATTTATAAATTTTGGTCTATGTCTGTTTTAACTTTGAATCTTCTTCTTTAAAACAACTCCATACCTGTAATTATAACATCGATTTATAAAATTGCTTACTACATCTTTACAATTACCTCTTTAATCTATATGTGCCATGTAATTTATACTATGTAATTTTTCTTAGTCAATTTACAATATTATTATACTGTATCTAATTCTTAGCATTTTACTAAATCTATTTTCCTAAATGTTGACATCAATAAACACTTTACTAGATATCTATATCTTTACAATTATAAAATCCCTTCGTCCGCCCTTGAAATTTATACGACGAAATAATTCTAACAGCTTACAATATTATTACACTATTCCTATTACCAAGTTTTACTATAGATACCACATAAATTTACTTATATCATGTTTATGTTTGTATTTTTGCCGGCATTATATACGTCTGTACAAAAATGTCTTTTTTGGATGAATAGATTATTATTATTATTATTATTATTATTATTATTATTATTATTATTATTATTATTATTATTATTATTATTATTATTATTATTATTATTATTATTATTATTATTATTATTATTATTATTATTTTATCATTATTATCATTATTATCATTGTTATTAATATTATTATTATTATTATTATTATTATTATTATTATTATTATTATTATCATTATTATTATTATTATTATTATTATTAATATTATTATCATTATTATTATTTTTATTATTATTATTAAAGAACATCTTAACTTTTATTTGACCCTGGGTACAATTTACTATAATCTAAGTCACTGTCGCTTTAAAAAACCCAAAGTGAGGCTAAAAACATATGGTGAAAGATCTTTGAAATTTGCAGGGCCTCAAATTTGGAACAGCCTGCTCGAGGACATTCGAATTTTGACTCAAAAAATCATTATTAAAAAAAAAATTAAAACGTATACCTTTTTTTAACAATTATGACAGGATTTGATCATTAGAAATCAAGAAATGTCACATAATCTTCTTTTTATAGCCCCTATCTATATGTTTATTGGTTTTTAAACAATCATAAACCATAATTCAACTTATTAACTCTCTCCTTTTTTTTTGGTTTTTGTTTTTTTGGGGTTTTTTGTGGGTTTTTTTTGGGTGTTTAAAATTTATTTTTGTATGGTTTTTGTTTTGTTTTTTTTTTGTTTTTCATTTTTGTTTTTGTTTTTTGTTTTTTTGTTTTTTTTTTTGTTGTTTTTTTTTATTGTTTGTTTTTCTTGGGTTTTTTTTTTTGTTTTTTTTCTTGTTTTTTGTTGTTTTTTTTTGGGAGGGGGGGGTTGTGGGGTTTTTTTTAGGGGGGGTGCAATGTTAAACATTGTATTTATTCTCAATCAAAACGAAACGAAAGTTCATCGAAGTTTTCATTTTTCGCGGTTATAAATTCAATCTCAAGCATAATAGTCCATCACGACATAATACCGCGTTGAGACGTATTGTGGTCTTTGTTTCGTATTCAGATGGTAACGGGTTCGAATCCCCATTGCATTGTGTGATATTGAGCAAGTCACGTCGCTTTAGTTAAATACTTTGGCACCCACTGTAGTTGTTTGTTGACGCCTGGTGTATGACAGTCTTCCCTTGGAATAGACCCCAAAGAATGTTTCAAAGTTTATTCAATCTTAGCCTTTCGCCAGTAATTCATACCAATTGATGACAACATACATGAAAGTGAGAATTAAAACAAAGAAAAAAGGAAAGAATGGTAAATGGAATCAATATTTATAAAATGATATTATTAATAACAACACAAAAATACAACAATGGTAATACCAATACTTACAATAATAATAATAATAATAATAATAATAATAATAATAATAATAATAATAATAATAATAATAATAATAATACGAGGGCTCTTTCAGATATAACCGAAAAATGCCCATTGCTCAGCAACCAGTGGAGATTTTTTAATTCTGTAAACGACATGATATTCCTTATTTCCTTACGGATATTCCCAAAAATTATGAAGTGCATCATTTTGCACAATGAATTTCTAGACGATTTTAAAGATGGCGGCCCACCTTGAAACTTGGTCAAAGGAGGAAATCAGAGCTGTCATACGTTTTTTGAACGCCAAAAGTCTGAATCCTACCGAAATTCATAAAGAACTTCAGAGTGTATATGGTGAGCATGTTATAAGCCGTACACAAGTCTATCACTGGTGTAATTTGTTTGAAGCCGGCCATTCCGACTTGACAGACTGGGAAGGGAGAGGGCGTTCGATAACTGCGACGTCAGAAGACAATGTGAAGCGAGTTGATGAGCTTATTCGTCAAGACAGGAGGTTGAAACTTCATGAAATCGCAAGCAGTCTTGAAATTTCGGAAACTTCTGCCCATAGAATTGTATTTGATGAACTTGGCTACAGAAAAGTCAGCGCAAGATGGGTTCCTAAGCAATTGACAGACAATCATAAAGAACAAAGATTGGACATCTGCAGGGAACTTTTGAGACGAAGCAAGAGCTCACGCAGGGTTCACGGGCATACTGCCAACGCCGGCGGAGACTTTCTAGGGTACGATGTGACTTTTCTTTACAGCATAGTCACCGGTGATGAGACTTGGTTGCATCATTGCACCCCAGAAACAAAGCAAGATTCGATGACATGGAAACATCCATCCTCA
>NC_088362.1:14429358-14449358 GCF_034508935.2 Berghia stephanieae
CATAAACGCGGATGGCAAAAAGCAATAACAAAGACCTGAGTGACGTCATCTTCGAACTATCTATAGCTTGAAATCGACAATAGCAATTGCTTGCTATCCTTTGGATATGACGCTAGCCTATCGCAAAGTACAAGACTCTAGTCTTTTGTGTTTAAAAAAAATATTAAAGTTAAAAGGCTATGTTAAGCAATGGGTTCATCCCTATATAATACTATTTAATTTTGGAGTGAATAGTAACAAGTCAGAAGAAAAGATGGCATCTCTTTTCCATAGAATAATTAGCGGGTTTGTCATGTTGTAATGTGAGTAACTGTGTCGAGAATTTTAATGATGGATTCAGAGTAGCAATCTTCACGTCATTGATTCGTAAAGGTTACAATAAATAATTATTCTTTAAAAGGAATACAAGTAACACCGATAATTATTATTAACCAGTAAACCGCCGTACTCCGGAAAAATACGTTTTTAAACATTTGGCCGGGAAATTTGTCCTTTAAATATCGATCGATTTAAATGACCCCCTCCTCTAGGCAAAAACTCTCAAACCTGGGACCTTGAGAAGTGCAAGGTTAGGGAGTTTTTGGCAAGATGGGGTTCAGTTAAATCGATCAATATTTAAAGGACGAGTTTGTTCGGCGTTTTTTCTGGCCAAATATTTTTATACGTGTCTTTCCAGAGTACAGCTATTAATTGGATAACTGAAACAAAACACAATTATAACATTCAACTAAAATTGTGTGGCATTCTCTTATCCAATGTGACATTTATATACCTATCTTTAAGATAAAGAATGTTATTGTGTATAGCATTTACTCTCAACTGATGATTTAATACATGGTTCTAGTTCTAGATTTTAAACTAATTTGCTACCTTCATGTCATCTAGACATTACTTGAATCCGTAAATAGCTTGGAATGTTTAACTCTCTCTCCTTACCGATCATTTTCATTTTTCCCCAAAAAATGGCAGGCTTACCCAGCAGAAAAATTTTTAAACTCAAACAATCTCTCTACAAAACAGCTGTATGTTCTTATTAATTAAACAAAGATCATTGTGGTGTACAAAATAAATCTGAATACGAAAAAATGTATATTGTGTAGTAACAAATGTGGCGATTTCACTGTAGGTGGTAAGGAGAGGATTAAAAGACGCTAAGAGTTACGATGGAAATTGAGTTGAACGATTGGGGTCAAAATAATAAGAGACAATCGGGGTTGTCAGAGGGGCACGGGCGTGGCCAAATTGTCCAAAACTGGCCACGAGAAGAATCATGTTTCGATTATTAATTTTTATTCATATTTGGTTTTTTTAAAATATATATATTAATATTCTTTTTTCAAATTAATAACAATGTTTTTTTTCAGTTTAGTTTATTTTCTTATAACTAAAAACGGATACGATTTTCGAGGAAGTCAAAGAATATCCCGTGATTAGTTATGTGTGATTCCATCTGGCCACTTTTAAAGTGAAAATAAATGGCCATGAGGTATTTTGGCCATCTGTCCGAGCTCCAGATAAAGCGTCCATTAGAAAAAAAATATTATGTCGGGACGTTTTAGGTTGTGATAACCGAATTCATAGCAAGAAATAATTTGGGTCCACTTGTCTTAACATTTTTTTTCTTTTATTAAGAAAAGAAAGAATATAGTTCTAGATTCTTTAAAGCTAAAAACGATATTAACTGATACAAATTACTATCATGATATTCAACTAAAACTGTGAGATTTTAATTCAACGCACTGTGACATTTAGCTATCTTTAACCCTCTCTTTACCAACTATAGGAAATTCGTCACATTCGTTACGATACAACCAACATTTTTCTTATTCAAATTCCTCTTGGTGTACATCATAAAATTTAAAGAAAATGAACAGTGTGTTGTAGAGCACGTTTTGCTAAAGAAATTATGTATCGCACGAACTTTACTGCTATTGTGTTTGAGTGATAAAAATATATATTTTGTGTTAGTTGGGTGTGAAGTTTTGGGGAAAATCCTGAACATGGCTGGTAAGGAGAGAGTTAATGGATCTAGATTTAATTAATAGTGTTGGGAAGTCGTGACATCACACCTTCCTACTGTTTCGGGTTCAAAACTCTTTGGAATGTGTAACCAGTATTCAGGACAATGTATAAAGTAATGATAATAATAATAATAATAATAATAATAATAATAATAATAATAATAATAATAATAATAATAATAATAATAATAATAATAATAATAATTGAGCGTTTATATAGAGCAAAATCCACTAAACGTGCTCAAAGCGCTTTACAAGAGGTCCCTGGCCAACAGCAACATTTAACATGTAGGATTGTACATGACGCCTTAGGCGATATTACATTTTTTTTTTTTTGGACAGAGACAGCAGTGTTCAAGTCCAGGTACTCAGTTTACACATGAGTACGGTGAGAGAGTGTGAGTAAAGAGCGTTCTCCAAGGACTCAACTATGCGCCGAGCGAGACTCGAACCCAGGACCTTCCAATCCGAAAGCGAGTCCCTTACCATTAGACCACATAGCCGCACAATGAATAGGTTACACATTGAATCATAAAATGGCGTAACAATTTTAGTAGCAGGATGTATAAGCAGATTCTTATGATTGCGGGGTGTAAAAGAAAAAGGATGGATAATCTTTATTGACGACCAGCATTTATTTAGGCTACCAAATAATGTGCTATCACCCTGAAACCAGAAGACCAGTTGCACAATATGTGTCAGTGCATGACATAATCAGTCGGAAAAGACCATTTTGGATTTGCATTTTTTGTACACTTTCTGAAAAAATATGCCTCCCAGAGCATTTTAATCTTTATTTGAGGTAAATCGGGTGATTTTTCGTGAAGTTATGGTCAGATGTATGGGAAAGATATTCAGCAACTTTTTTTTATCAAATTTCACACTTATTCACATTGACTAGCTGTAAAAAAATTTTAAGAAGTGAAATTAATGTGTACAAAAAGTGTTGATTTAATCATTTATGACAAGAACTCATTTTTGATTTTAAAAATTGACCTTCTAACAAAACTTGGCTTATCCCAATTCAAACCTTGTCACCATCCGACTGATTATGTCATTCACTGTAACATATATCTATCCAGTCCTCACAAAGACTAGTTTTATACTTCCAATCGGATTGGAACCAGTATTTTGGCATCACACTTTTGTTTCCCATTACTGCCTTTATGTCGTTTAGAAATTACTTAAATACTTGAATAGGTTGGACTATTTTTTTATAGGAAGTTTAAATGAAAATTGAGTTGAAGGAACGGAAAGTGTTCAATATATAAAGTGACAAATTGGGGCACCTGTGTGGTATAATTGGAGCACGTCTGACCGGTAATCTTGTGGTCGAAGGTTCGATCACGTCTGCAGGTTGACAGTTTGGGACGGTTTTTTAAATGAGCTTTAAATGGGTTTTTATATGGCGCATTATCCACTAAACGTGCTCAAAGCGTTCTACAATGGGTCGCTGACCAACAGCAACATTTAACATGTAGGACGGGATATGACGCCCTGTTAGGCGATATTACATTTTTTTTTTTCGGACAGAGACAACGCTGTTAACGGCCAGATACTCATGTTACACCTGAGTACGATGAGAGAATGTGAGTAAAGAGCCATTTCCAATGACTCAACTATGCGCCGAACGAGGCTCGAACCCAGGACCTTCCGATCCGAAATCGAGTGTCATACCACAAGACCACATAACCGCATGTGTGTGGTTTTTTGGGGGGGGTTTTTCTCTTGCTTTGGCATTGTTTCATACTCACTTTTTTCGATCAATGCATTAAAAAACCTCTCGTCCGTTAGAAAACGAGGGTTTAAGTCGGGGCTTTTTAGGTTGTGAAAGCCGAATTCATAGCCAGAAAACATTTGACACTTGTGTTCGGATTTGTTTGTAATGATATAATTAGAATAGATTTGTAGAGCAATAGGATTCTCTCTCATTCAATTCAGGCATGGCTTCAATAAGTATTTCACTCCATAATCCCACAAACGTGTATGCATATGTATCGGTAACGTCTCATTGACCCATACACTAATGCCGACGTGCACTTATTTGCAGGTCTGATAACCCAATTCCTTATGAGCTCATTGTAATGGAAATCTCAACCCAAAAAAAAAACAACGCAAAATATTGTGTCCATTCCAACAATGTTAAACTAGGCTCATAAGTGAGTTCCGATGTCAGACCTGCATATATGTACACGTCGACTAATTCCCATGAACTAGAATGCTATATTGTAGTGAAATCGAGTAACTAGTTCATGTGTTTTGTTTTGTCCCACATATGGATAGGCATGTTGGCTTAGAATCCATTGTAAAACATTTTATTTTGAGCACATTTAGTGGATATTGGGCTATATAAAAACCGATTTTCCATTTTTTTAAACATTTGTTTTCATTTATCTATCCATTTGAGTTCACATTAAGATAATTTGGGATTGTTTTGTTTTCCACATTACTTTTTTTTTATTTGATAGTTATGTCACCTCTCTCTCTCTCTCTCTCTCTCTCTCTCTCTCTCTCTCTCTCTCTCTCTCTCTCTGTCTATCTATCTATCTATCTATCTATCTCTCTATCTATCTATCTATTCATCTATCTATCCATCTATCTCTCTCTCTCTTGCTCTCCCTCTCTCTCTCTCTCTCTCTCTCTCTCTTTCTCTTTCTCTCCCTCTCTCTATCTATCTCTCTCTATCTCTCTCTATCTATCTATCTATCTATCTATATATCTATCTATCTATCTATCCATCTATCTATTCATCTATCTATCCATCTATCTATCTATCTCTCCCTCTCTTTATATATAATATATATATATATATATATATATATATATATATATATATATATATATATATAGACTGAATGAATATCATACTGATTGATACAGTTTGATCTATGATTAGACTCAATCGATAGATCGTACAGGAACGCCTCATTCACACATATCTACCGCAGGCAATGCAAGATCTGGTAATCACCGGCATTCGTTAATTTATTATCTCGCCTCTTCCATTCACCATTTATAACCAATTTCAGCTCGATGATTTGTTAGGATACATATTGGGACGTAGGAAGGGGGGGGGGCATAGACCTTTGTGAGAATTTTGAAATTTGTTTGGAAATTTTAATAATTTTACGTATCTAATAGATAAATGATTTCGGGGGCAATCGGTGTATTCCTCATTCCAAATGAACATTTATTGGTGTGTAATGGTTAAGTTCAAATTTAGATGTTTACTTTCGATTGCAACACGTTTACATCATATCTGTTACTGAGTAAAGGGATAATATAGTAGATACACAGAACACGTTCTGTGGCACTGGTGAAGAAGCTGTGCGATGTCTAGTCTTGTTATGTGTTCAAGCAATGTTAAGTGTGATAGGTAATAATGATTTACGTGACAACCATTAAGAAAAAAAAACTTCGCCTTTCCGCGAGGAATAACTAGATTATGTCGTCGCCAAGGCATTCCATGATGGAATATAGATAATCCATCTGAATTCAACAGGAATCTCCCATGTTAACCAAAGTGAGCAAGTTGAAGGTTAATGATATCCCTCAAGAGAAATAACGACAGTGCCTGAAGTGGGGCTTGAACCCAGGAACTTCCGGTCACAGTGCAATGCCTTAATGAATCTCGATCACTTCGGCGATTGCCATAAACATGTTAACAATCGTCAGGGGAAAAAAATATTAAAGATTCGCTTGCGTGACACTACAAGTAACACGGATCCATTGAAGAATACGGGGCATCCCCCAGCCGAAGAAGAAATCAGCGGCAGAAGATAGAGATGGATTGGCAACATCCTGATAAAACTAGCCAAGAACATAATATACACATCCCCATTGAATTGAATCGCAAAGGAAAACGTAACCGACGCGACCTGGATGCAGATAAAGAATATGAGGGGGTCACTTGGAAAGTTCTGGAAAATACACCCCGGGAGAGAAGACGATGACGTGCTGATGTGGTAGACAGTCTATAATCATAGCCATCGTTAACTTATAGCCTGACACAAGAACTCTCTAGGACTTACAGTTTGACGTCATTTTTTAGGTATTTGCACTGTTTAGTGACTTGTCGTTAGTAGAACTCAAGGGAACAAGTGATTCCATTGGTTGAACTGTTGAATACAACTCACGATTTGTTTTCTTTTGTGGCCGAAGACTTGTCTTTTGACATATTTTTTGGTCAGCATCATACCCAAAGGGTAGCAAGCAATTGCTATTGTCCGTTTCACGCTATACAAACTGGGATAAACTCCGGCTCCATGACTCTTACGACACTGAAGGACAACGATGACACGACAGGTCGCATTTTAAAATCTGTTTTCGATGCAAGTCTGGCTGCTTGAAGCTCGAAGAAACAAATACTAAAAACAAAGTTGAAAAAAAGCTTAAAGCTTTAACGCCATCCTCTAATCCGTCATTGGTCTTTAGTGTCTCATTCATCGTCTTTTGTTAACGAAGGGGAAACCGGAAACGTCCATATCATGTGTCTACGTAATGGAAGCTTCATCCTATTTATTTGTCTTTTTATGTGTTTTTGTAATATTTATTTTTTTCGTTTAAACAACAAAGAGAGAATCAATGCCTCATGTGACAGGATCACAGACAATTTTTGTCCTATTAGCAATCCGAAAAAATTCCGCCTGGGACGGGTAATGCAATTTTCGATCGCAAAGCGTCAAAATCGATTTGAGAAGATAATTGAAGAAAGCCGTAGTCTCCGATTTGAAGATTGCAATGACGAATGTTTGAATGTTTCATTATTTATTTATTTATTTATTGTTAGCTTGTTTTTATTATTTTACATTGTAACTCGGAATTGTCTTATCAAAAATAAGAAACATAATTGTCTGTCAGGGTTGTCACCTTGTTTGCTTCTTGAATTTATTATAGCAAAATAAGAAAAACAAACAAACAAAATAAAAAAACAAAAATTTCCTTGTTGATATATTAATTCAGCTTGCAATTCGAAAGTGACATTACAATGAGCATTAAGATAAATTTGAAGGGTTTTTTGTGGGGGTTATTTTGTTTGTTTTTTTTGTTTTTTTGTTGTTGTTGTTTTTTGGGTTTTTTTGTTTTTGTTTTTTGTTTGTTTTTTCTCATGTGAAGAAACCATTTTATCAAAATTTAATCCAAGTTTCACATTTTGACAATAAATTGTGTTTTTATGCATCTTTTTGAACAACCCCGACGTAATAGACTACCGTTTCAAAGTATTAAATCGGCGGGTCACATTTTTTGGTTCTTTTAATTTTAACATCAATTTTCGACATCTGGGTTAGTAATTTCTTCAGAGCCATAAGGCCCATGAAGCCGGAGTTTATCCCAGTTTCCATAGCGTGAAACGGACAATAGCATCTGCTTTCTACCCTTTGAATAGGATGCTAGTCTATCGCAAAGTACATTCCGCCAGATCTAATAGACCCAGCTATCCATTTACTGCTGGGTGGATTGAGGGGTCGGAGAAAAATATCGACTGCACTCGGGATTGATCTTGGTCCCTTTGCGTGTGAAGCGAGTACTCGACCAACTGAGCTATCGGGACCCCCCCCCCCACCCCCGACATCTGTGTTACCCCGATATAGATAGTATGCGCTTGGCTAAGAAGCTCATAACATTGCCATCCGGAAGTATAACGGACCAACACACAAAACTGTGTGTATCCATGAACGTTTATAATCAGGTTAATACAGTTCAGTGAGCATTACTCATAAACGCGGATGGCAAAAAACAATAACAAAGACCTGAGTGACGTCATCTTTGAACTATCTATATTCCTGTTTCGATGTGTTGAGTGACTCAAATGCCAGTTATCCAACGTAATATCACTTCAAAAGTCTTTACCCTTGTTGAGGAAGGGGGTTTGGGGGGGGGGGGGGGGTTAGGGAGTGGATCTCTTCATTCGCTCCCCCCGGGGCCCGATGTCATTTCCGTCACTAAGTCAATGAAAAGAATATGTCCTTCCAATGTAACGTGAGATAGGAGCTTCCATCTCTTTTAACAGAACATAATATTATATTATGTCTTACCATCTCAAAGCGTTATTTTGTCGGGATGATCCTGATACTTAATAAAAAATGAGATTTTATATAGTGCAATATCCACTTAACGTGCTCAAAGCGCTTTACAAAGGGTCCCTGACCAACAGCAACAAATAATATGTAGAACGAGACATGACGCCTGTTAGGCAATATTACAAGAGACAACGCTTTAACAGCTAGGTACTCATGTTACACATGAGTGCGATGAGAAAATGTAAGTAAAGAGTCTTTTCCAAAGACACCTATAGATAGTATGCAGATGACGTCACTCAGGCCTTTGTTATTGTTTTGCCATCCGCGTTTGTGAGTTGTTCTCACTAAACTGTATTAACCAGACTATAAAAGTTCATGGTTACACAGAGTTTGTGTGTTGGTCCGTTATACTTCCGGATGGCAATGTTGTGAACTCCTTGGCCAAGAGTATTCTATCTATAGATAGTTCGAAGACGACGTCACTCAGGTCTTTGTTATTGTTTTTTGCCATCCGCGTCTATGAGTAATGCTCACTGAACTGTATTAACCCGACTATAAACGTTCATGGTTACACACAGTTTTGTGTGTTGGTCCGTTATACTTCCGGATGGCAATGTTATGAGCTTCTTAGTCAAGCGCATACTATCTATACGCCGCTCAGAACGGAATTCGAACACAGGACCTTACAATCCGAAGGCGAATGGAATACAACAAGACCAAATAGCTGCACAATTCATAAAAATGTATTTTTCTAACTTGAAGAAACGGTATACTCTTATTGCTGTTGTGTTAATGTTATTAATGTTATTATTATTATTTATTATTATTATTATTATTATTATTATTATTATTATTATTATTATTATTATTATTATTATTATTATTATTATTATTATTATTATTATTTTATTATTATTATTATTTTATTATTATTATTATTATTATTATATTATTATTATTATTATTATATTATTATTATTATTATTATTATTATTATTATTATTATTATTATTATTATTATTATTATTATTATTATTATTATTATTATTATTATTATTATTATTATTATTATTATTATTATTATTATTATTATTATTATTATATTATTATTATTATTATTATTATTATTATTATTATTATTATTATTATTATTATTATTATAGTGTAGTAGTAGTAGTAGTAGTAGTAGTAGTAGTAGTAGTAGTAGTAGTAGTATAGTAGTAGTAGTAGTAGTAGTAGTAGTAGTAGTAGTAGTAGTAGTAGTAGTAGTAGTAGTAGTAGTAGTAGTAGTAGTAGTAGTAGTAGTAGTAGTAGTAGTAGTAGTATAGTAGTAGAGTAGTAGTAGTAGTAGTAGTGTGTAGTAGTAGTAGTAGTAGTAGTAGTAGTAGTAGTAGTAGTAGTAGTAGTAGTAGTAGAAGTAGTAGTAGTAGTAGTAGTAGTAGTAGTAGTAGTAGTAGTAGTAGTAGTAGTAGTAGTAGTAAATAAAGTATTGGTGTTATTACCATCGTTGTATATTCTATGGTCATTAATGGTATCATTATATTTTTGGTTTCATTAACCATTTTTTCACGTTCAAGTATGTTGCCATCACATGTTATGATTTATTGGCGAAATCCTAAGAGTAAATAAACTTGAAAATTAAAACTTGGTAAAGTTATCTAAATATAAATTAAAAGACACGAACAGGGAGTGGCGTTTTCAATGGTACTATCTTTAGAAGTTTGGTTTGTTTTGGACATAGTCATTTCTGGCAGTCAGCTAATAATAATAATAATAATAATAATAATAATAATAATAATAATAATAATATAATAATAATAATAATAATAATGATAATAATAACAATAATAATAATAATAATAATAATAATAATAATAATAATAATAATAATAATAATAATAATAATAATAATAACAGAGCAAATTGCCGAAGCCTCAAAGCGCTTTACAATATACTTGTCAAACCATAAACGAGCCAAGCAGACAAACACAACAGTCGCACATACTAACTATGCACGTTCTACCAAATGAAATTGACATTCATCAAAATGGAATCAAAAATAAAATGTATAACTGACTCATCAATAAGAAAATGCCTAGGATAAAAATTTCTGAAATAGATGAGTCTTTACATTTTTCTTTAAATTTTCTAGCTAACGAAATATGATTGTCCATTCATCTTTCGGCAGCAATTTTTTTCCGTCCGTCAACAGAATCAATAACAAATTAATAGTATGATGAAGGCATTGAGTATAATATAGATAGAATGCGCTTGGCCTAGAAGTTCACAACATTGCCATCCGGAAGTATCACGGACCAACACACAAACTCTATGTAACCATGAACTTTTTGTCTGGTTAATACAGTTTAGTGAGAACGACTCACAAACGCGGATGGCAAAAACAATAACAAAGGCCTGAGTGACGTCATCTGCATACTATCTGTAGGGTGAACAGTTTCAACTATAGCCCGTTCCATAACCCGTGCGCATGCGTAGACGGGCATATCTCCACAACCTTCTGATGGATTTTATTGAAAATTGGCTCGAACACTAGAATTGTTAGTGACATTAAGCCGTTTTTTTTTCACCGGTTACAGTACCATAATTTGGGATTTGTTTTCTTCACGGTGTATAAAAAACGAAGAGTCTGGGATGAGTGAACAAATGGATGGTTTACAATAACAGTATTATAGATAGTATGCGCTTGCCTAAGAAGCTCATAACATTGCCATCCGGAAGAAAAACGGACCAACACACAAAACTGTGTGTATCCATGAACGTTTATAGTCGGGTTAAAACAGTTCAGTGAGCATTACTCATAAACGCGGATGGCAAAAAAATAATAACAAAGACCTTAGTGACGTCATCTTCGAACTATCTATACACAGGGAATTTTGTTGTGATTCCGAGCACTGAACTCCACACAGGCTTGACCAGGGGTTTAGTTTTCACGAGATTCACGTGCACTACTCACTAACATTGCTACCCTGGGTTCAAAATGGCACAGCAAATTGTACACTTTGTACACACTTGACATAAACAATTGTTAAATTTTAATAGCTGAAAGCCAAAGGCGTAGCTGCCTGTTAAAATTTCTACATTCATAAAAAAAAACGGGTAACAATATGTATTAAACATGCAGATTTGTCACAATTCGGAAAATGTTAAAGTATTTTTCACTGAGGTGAAGCGCGGAATTCTTTTTCATGCAACGGCATTTGGCGAATAGCAATATTATCAAAAAATGTATAATTACCTCACGGGCTGCTTGTGTTGTCCAATATAGTATATGTTCATTGCCCACCCGGGAAGAGATAACTTATAAACGCTGTGACCATTCTTCAACACTGTTCAGTACTATTTAAATGCTATCTATTGTTACAGTATTTCAAACACGATTTCAAACAACCCAATATTATTATTTGCTAAGCTACTCTACTGAAAGCAACTGTCCCCACTGGAAAGAGAATCAACACACCATGACTGTAAACATGTTAAAGTTTGAGTCATATTTTATTGCAAACGATGAAAAGACCAAAGGAAGAAAAGATCAAAGGAATTCGGCATTGAGAAAACTTGTCTATCACTGCCGGTATTCAAAGTTCGTAAGGTCACTTAAAATATAGGTCCTCATGCAAAGAAAAAAAACCACGGCACCACATTACGTAACATTGGAGGAATTTGCGACATTCCGTGACGCACAGTACTTGGAACCGACTATAGGCGATATGTGTGTCTTAAGGGCATTTAAACATGAAGCCTATATATGTTTCTTTTTCATAAATATAAACCATTCTCTTCTTAAATTCAGATGTTTTGCTAAACTGAGACCCACCACGGCAATTTTGTTCAATGTTGGAATGAACAAAATGAGGAAAATTATTTTATTTTTTTTAAAAGGAGTGATTACAATGGCTGTAGACGAACGATGAGTGCAGTGTATTGTGATGTACTAGGTGATCTGAGTGTGAATGAATCCTGGGCGTTTCTTTAAAAACATATTAAATAATGTGGAATTTAAACATATTCCAGTGCAAAAAGGTAAAACTTTCCGTTCTAATGAATCTGTATGAATGGCGAAACGTGTGAAAAGGCAATCAATAAAAAGCATAAATAGTACCTAGCGCAAATTTGCAAAGCATCGTACTACAAATAATTATTGTGAGTGTGCAAATATTAGAAACAGTAGATAGACGTCTCCCTACTACAAGCAAATATAAAGTGGCCATGGACTCAAATGAAACTGTATTAACAGGAGACTGTAATAATAATAATACAAAAGGTTTTTTGGAGATACGTTAATAAGAAGTTCAGAGGAAATTAGGTCTTTGTGTGTTGTTGAAGGTAGATTGGGACCACAGTTACAACAGATTTATGAAAAGCAAATGCTTTGAATGACTATTTATTTGTCCCCTGTGTTTGTGTTTGTGTGTGTGTGTGTGTGTGTGTGTGTGTGTGTGTGTGTGTGTGTGTGTTTAATATATGCCCATGCTTTTATTCGCACTCAGATCATCTAGTGCATCGCAATACACTTACTGCACTCATCTCCCGTCTACAGCCATTGTAATCACTGCTTGGGTTGGAAAGAAGATATTATTACAAATATCCCTTGTATTTTATCACTGTTATTTAGTGATAGTTTATTTATTGTTTGTTTGTTCTGTTTATTTGTTTTGTTTTGTTAGTTTTGTTTCGTTTTGTTTGTTTTTTTGGGGGTTTTTTGTTTGTTTTTGTTTTTGTTTTTGTTTTTTGTTTGGGGGAGGAGGGTTGTCTTGTTTTGAACATATATTGCAAACATTTTAGTGTATTCCTCTAACTCTATTCTGTGCACCAGCAGTCTGGGTGAGACTTTTTGGTGATATTAAACTAAGAACTACATTGATGGAATGCTCTTATAATCTATATATATCTGTTCCCAATTTGAACTTTTTCCCTTTGTCTTGATTTTGAATGTGCTTTGAATTATTATTTGGATGTGTCTTAGAGCATGGGGCCTGACTCCCTTCATCTACATTTACAGAAGTGAGTCTTAAAATAGTATCACCGCCTTCAATCAGCCATAATTAGCAGTAGTAGTGGTAGTAGTTGTTGTAGTAGTAGTAGTAGTAGTAGTAGTAGTAGTAGTAGTAGTAGTAGTAGGAGGAGGAGGAGGAGGAGGAGGTGGAGGAGGAGGAGTAATAG
This sequence comes from Berghia stephanieae, assembly GCF_034508935.2. NCBI lineage: Eukaryota > Metazoa > Mollusca > Gastropoda > Nudibranchia > Aeolidiidae > Berghia > Berghia stephanieae. The sequence goes on from NC_088362.1 coordinate 14,442,581, forward strand.
TAGTAGTAGTAGTAGTAGTAGTAGTAGTAGTAGTAGTAGTAGTAGTAGTAGTAGTAGTAGTAGTAGTAGTAGTAGTAGTAGTAGTAGTAGTAGTAGTAGTAGTAGTATAATAGTAGTAGTAGTAGGAGTAGGAGGAGGAGGAGGAGGAGGAGTAGCAATAGTAGTAGTAGCAGTAGTATTAGTAGTAGTAGTAGTAGTAGTATTAGTAGTAGTAGTAGTAGTAGTATTAGTAGAGTAGTAGTAGTAGTAGTAGTAGTAGTAGTAGTAGTAGTAGTAGTAGTAGTAGTAGTAGTAGTTTTGGATATTGTGTTTACGCGAATTTTGTTCAAGCATTGTATCTATGCAAGTTGTCCCTCTTAATAGTATTCGCTTTAATGGAATCAATCAGTCAGAATGGAAGTTTCCTAATAATTTTTTAATGAGCTTTTATATAGAGCAATAACCACTAAACGTGCTCAAAGCGCTTTAGAAGGGGGTCCCTGGTCAACAGCAATACTTAACATGTAGGTCGGGGTTACATTTTTTTCGGACAGATACAACGCTGTTAACGGCCAGGTACTCATTTTACACTTGAGTACGTTGAGAGAATGTGAGTAAAGAGACTTCTCTAAGGACTCAACTATGCGCGGAGCGAGGCTCGAACCCAGGACCTTCCGACCCGAAAGCACTCGCTTTCAAACCACTTGACGACACAGCCGCACAATAAATTCATTTTTTGTAAATTCTAAAGGGCCCCGTATTTAGACCAATTCCAGATGGTGGATCACTCCAGTTTTAGCCTTTGTTCCTTCTTCATTCTAATCTATCCAATTGTATTCCGGGAATTTCCATTTAGGATCACTGTAGTATTGAAAAACATTTTTTTACAGTAGCGCCAAACAAAAACTGTAAACGATCAATCCGTTGATTAAAACTGCTCTATAATCAAATAGTTTTTCTAACATGCTTTTCTGAGAACAATGGCAGGAACTAGAATGAATGGATCGCATACTTAAAATGAATTTTCCCTAACCCCAGGTGAATTCCACTGTCTGCTATTTAATTTAAACACCCTTACGGTAAACAACAGATACAGTTTTGTTTTTGCTTGCTTGTAATTGTTGTTGTTTTTTCTTTGTTTTCTTTTTTTGTTTGTTTTGTTTTTGTTTTTTTTTTTTGTTTTTTGTTTATGTTTATAAAAAATTTATTGATTTTAAGCTTATTTCCGGGTTTGTTTTTTTTAATTTGATAGCCTATAATATTTCTACTCATCGATTTTGATACCAGTTAACAATAAAGGACTTTAAGCACTTTTAGTGGCAGTTGGCGCTATTTGAAAACTATAGTTTTCTGGGGGTTGGGGGGGTTTCTAGTCTTGTTTTTATTTTTTTAGTTGTATTTTCACTTATTTATTTTACTTTATTTTAACGTGTTTAAAAAATTATTGTTTAAAAAAATTAACTCGGGCTCATTAATGTGACCCTCCTCCTCAAAACAGTATTATGTCGGCGCAGACGATCTAGAAGCGTAAAATTGAATCCATTGTCCAAAATAAGAACATCTGTGTAAAATTTATAATAATAATAATAATAATAATAATAATAATAATAATAATAATAATAATAATAATAATAACAATAATAATGATAATCTTTATTGTCCAAATAGGCAATTATTGTTAGGTTACAGCTCTTGTAATCGGGGGTAAAAATAATTAAAATAGTAGTAAGAATTATGATAATAATACGGATAGTAATGATGATAATAATAAAATGAAAATAATGATATTAATAATAATAATAATAATAATAATAATAATAATAATAATAATAATAATAATAATAATAATAATAATAATAATATAGATACTCCTTACTAAAGAGAATGCCTGTATAGGACACATCGTCTCAAAATTGTATTGTTTTGATACGAACCAGAAGCTAAAATCTCATAATATTATGGTTAGGCCTAAATTGATCAACAGTATCCGTGGTTTTTAGCACTCGAAAATGTTTTCATTCATTCTCCTCAATAAAGCGCATCAACTCAAGCCAAGTCTAATGCTCTTATCTGTGACTCGAATACGCTTCAACAGTCATAACGTGACTTCCCTTGTAATGTTTCATGGTAACTTAGTAACTGGCTCTAAACTATCGGAACAATGGCGGACGCCCTTATGAAATATTTCTCCGACGAGCATAAAAGTGTATCCAGAGGAGAAAAACATTATAAATATGATCATGTTTTGACGTTTATATATTCTGATCACATGACATATGAAAAGTTTTAGCCAGCATGAAGAATAAAAAGTACCGATGTTCTTTGTTTAGAACCATGCTGCTCGCCGTTGCTAGGTGACGTGACATCAGACTATTGAATCCAATTACCATAGATATCACCGAGTCTGACAGACACAAGATGGACAGTAGAAATGATATAATATTATATAATATTAGTGAAATTTTTAAACCTAATACAAACCAATTATAATACTCTAAGATGTAATAATAAGAAGTAATAGGATTCAATAGTCTGATGTCACGTCCGCCCAGCAACGAGCAGCTTGGTTCTAATCCAAGAAAATCGGTACTTTTTATTCTTAATGCTGGCTAAAAAATGTTCACATGTCATGTGATCAGAATGTATAAAAGTCAAAACATAATCAGATTTAAAGTGTTTTTCTCCTCTGGATACACTTTTATGCTCGTCAGAGAAGTATTTCATAAGGGTGTCCGCCATTGTTCCGATAGTTTAGAACCAGTTACTAAGTTACGATGCGTCATTACGGGGGAAGTGACATCACAACTGACTGTTGAAACCTATTAATATGAAGATTCGCTTGTCGAAGTGAGAGTCACAGACGGTTCCAACAAATCAGTGACGTCACTTGTCCGTATTTCCGTACTCGTGGAAAGTCAACCAAAGTGTTGAAGGTTTATGGAAATCCATTTTTCAGCAGCTTCACCATCCCGAAATGATTCCGTTTTCAGGCTGTGGGTGGCGAGTGTCGTAACCTCCTAAAGACCGAAATTTGGCATGTATGATCGTTTGAACTATAATTTAGATTTTGTTCTTATATGGTGGGGGATTTGATTCACAATGGCGTAATACCATCTTGAGGGAGGTGGGTCACAAACGACCTTGAACTTCTTTTATGTGCGGCTATGTGTTCTTGTGGTATGACACTCGCTTTCGGATCGGAAGGTCCTGGGTTCGTTCCTCGCGCTCGGTGCATAGTTGAGTCCTTGGAAAAGGCTCTTTACTCACTTTCTCTCACCGTACTCAGGTGTAAAATGAGTACCTGGCCGTTAACAGCGTTGTCTTTGTCCGAAAAATTGTAATATCGCCTAACAGGTGGCATGTCCCGTCCTACATGTTAAATGTTGCTGTTGACCAGGGACCCTTTGTAAAGCGCTTTGAGCACATTTAGTGGATATTGCGCTATATAAAGCTCAATTTCAAATCTCAATTTATGACGAGCCATATAGAAAAAAGATTCCTAGAGGGAAGTCGGGAAGAGAAGTGTTCGTTTTCATCCAAGAGACATTCACGAGACATACTTATCTTACGTCATCTCCTTCACAAAATGGTGAGGGTGACAATAAGAGGGTAGAGAAGTCGTGACATCACACCTTCTACCCTTCCGGTTCCAAATACCTTTTAAGTGTGGATAAAACCAGTCCTCCAGAGGACTAATAATGAATAGGTTACAATACACATTGAATCATAAGGTGGTATAACTATTTTAGTAGCAGGATGTACAGGCAGTTTTTTTTTAAGATTAGGAAACGTAAAAGAGCAAGAATGGGTGATCTTTATTGATGAGCAGTTTATACTTCGACTAGAAAAGAAGATGCCGTCACTCTGAAGCCAAAAGATCAATTTCAGTTTTACACTTCCAATGAAATTGGAACTAGCTTTTTTTTTTAGCATCACACATGTTCCATATTATAAGAGGTGTTAAGTCATCTTAGAAAAGTAAATGAATTGACACTCTATTAATATCTATCACACAGCCAGGCAGTATGGTAGAACATTGAAACATTATTATTTTTGGTAATTCAGCGAACCTAATTGATATATTATTACAGAAACTGAATTGAGTCGGTTACTAGTTGATACCACATTGAAAGGCACCAGAAATCCTTTGACTTCTTGCAAACAAAACTGAAAAAAATTGCAATCTTGAATGACATATTATTAGATATATCTATTCCTGTCTTTTCCTAATTATTGGGAAATGTGACTTTAGTCTTGATACTATATTATCATAGCCCTGGTGTCAGACGCAATGCAGTAATCACAAATTGAGCTATAGCGAAATTAATTGCCAAACAGCGCAGATATGGCGTGCTGAACTCGGCACCTCCAGGTCACGAAGCAAAAATACCATACCATACTGTTCTGAAACGAACGTCTTCGTAACAGAGGGGGGGGCACGGAAAAAGGAGGACGAGGGCGGGAATGGGGGGGGGTGGGAGGTGGGGGGGGGTAATGGAAACGGAATGGCCACACATTGATGGAAGAAAGGGAAATCATTACTCACAACCCACAATTCAAATACCCAAGGGGACGTCAGAAGGAATTCATAAAGCTGAACGTCATGTGCAGACTTAAAAAACATTCACGAGTAGACTTCAGGTCAATAAATGGGCAGAAAACAGAGATAGACCAGTTGACAATTTGTTGAAACCCTCAAACGAACAAAAAAAAACCAAGTTTGTTCAATAATTATACCGAATATTGGATTAACAATGAGACCCATAAGCTTAATCTGTAGCAAACAGAAAATTGTCGGTTAGAGCAGTGTGGTAGATAACTTGTCGAAACCCTGTAATCCCCAGGGAGATGGTAAATTTATATTGAATGGAGAAAAATAAATCAATTAACCTGTTTTAAAGACTCCGGATGCTTAACAAGCATGAAAATTGAAGGACAAGATGCTTTAGCTTGTTCGGTTTTTTTTAGGAGTTTGCAAAATGGGCCAACTTTCAAAGCGCGGAAAAGTCCAACCATGTATTTCGAAAGAGCGGACATCCAAAGGGCGCATTATTTTATATTGATGAATTATCGATATTGAATTACTGAATTTGATAGCCCTGAGTAACTTAGTGAACTCTTTTTTACGAATCCGATAATTAGCAAATCTATGTGAAGTGACTGACAGGTTTCAATACTTGAGTTTCACACTTGTTAAAATAACCATTCATATACTTTGAGAATCTAAGAACATACTTTATTTATTTTCATTACTTGAGATTAATACTGGTTAAAATCAATCTTTAACGGTATATTAGGCATGGTAGTGGTTTTGGGTTCATTTCAATAATATGACGTCCCAAGCCTGTGTATTTTACCGAGAGGGAAATGTGCAATATTGTGACACGGTTCAAATCATCGCGTAATCATTATCACCGCTCTTCTCAATAAAATCAGCAATATCGATATCTGTTGTCGATATAAATTATCTCGTGCAGTTCGATATTATGCGCGCTTTGGAAAACGTTCAACATCGAGTGGGATTATCTGCCCCTTTGTTCTCACAACAATAGATTGAGGGGAAAAAATGCGCGCTTTGAATACTCGTCCTGCAAAAAAAAAAAAAGCATGGTCATTAGCTCTAGATGCTCGAATGGCAGGTTGGCGGCGTTAAGCTAAGCCAAAAGGAAGAGAAGGTCCATGCTTACAGAAGTACAAAAACCGAATCTATTGATATCAACGATTCAAAAGTTTATTTTTAGGCAATCGCCAATATAACTCATACAAGAATATACTATTTTCTTCAACAAATCAAGTAAGTAAAATCAATAATAAAGCAATGCAAACAATGATAGTAATAATGATAATAATAATAATAATAATAATAATAATAATAATAATAATAATAATAATTTGATTAATTTTTTTTGGGTGGGGGGGGGGGGGGTTCTGTTTGACATTTGACATTGCTCATCTAAATTTCTTCAACTTTCTCTTCACGTAACCTGAAGAAGGCTAAAGGCCAAACGTTGTTTACTTTGTTTTGTATCTTTTACATGAGTCACATTTTTCCTTTTATTCTACCCTCCATTTTATTGGCTCATTTAGTCACCTCTAGCTTTTTGTATTCAACTTTGTGACTTTTCATTTCAGAGATTATTCTTGAATACAATAACTATGCTAATAAGTCTCCTCCTATTTGCGTCAGAAATGTTAATGGGACTGTCACCTTTTCAAGACAAAGTTATGAATGACGTGGTATCTCAAGTTATGATGTGTCAATGTAAAATACACCATTGCATTTCCTTGTGGTACAAAACGTGTTTTCTTTAACAGAAAGTAAGATATATCATGTTACATACCACTGTTTTTGGCGGAAAACCGTTTCCTGCGACAAATTTAAGTAATGATCCATTATAATCGCTCGTAACTTGTCAAAAGACTTAAACCTGAGACTTCCCTGATGCGATGGGTGTATCAAGTTGAGGGCAGCATTGTGCGGCTATTTGGTCTTGTGGTATGACACTCTCCTTCGAGTAAAATCGACAGAGAAAGAGAGAGAGAGAGAGAGAGAGAGAGAGAGAGAGAGAGAGAGAGAGAGAGAGAGAGAGAGAATGGGGAAACCCCTCTCAAGCGCACATTGGACGGTGCCCCTGTTTCGAGCAGAAATAAGTCCCGGCAACCCTTGTACTTAGCTTCCTAACTTTGGACAGGGCTGCGCATACGAGATAGAAGTCGGTTGGGACGAATTCAATCCCTCGGGCGAGCGGGGACATAGACTTCTCGAAACTGGGAGAGAAGTTGCCAGCAAGAGGGCACT
>NC_088362.1:14451858-14464358 GCF_034508935.2 Berghia stephanieae
GCAAACTGCTTTGTATAAGATGGAAATTTGTAACCGTTTGACTGGCTGGCGGGGGGGGGGGGGGGGGGGGAGTGGAATTCAAAGCTTTGTGATCTAGTCAAATGTGACCCTTCGCCTCAAAACGGTATTAAGTCGGGATGGTTAAGATGTTGAAAATTGAATTTATAGCCAGAAATATCAGTCTTGTGTTGAGTTTGTATGTTTTATTGAGGAGAATGGATACCGTATTTTAGGGTGCTAATGCCAACAATTTAAATTTTTGACCAGTTTAACATTAAATTCGGCTTTTAAACATCTGGTTCGTTCCGACATAATACCGTTTCGAGACGTTGGGTCACAAATGTTCTATATAAATGTATAAATTCAAATAAATAATGTTCACACATTATTTATATAAAATATACAGGCAATATTTAGCATATCTATGATGTGAAATACTTTCGCTTCTCAATCGCAATGAGATTATCTATTCCTCTTTGAAGTGAAGGGATAACAGTGAGCATTTATTACCGAAAAAGATAACAAAAAGCAACATGTGGACTTCTTTGTCATTTCGGTAATGGGAAATAGTTTCTTTCTTTTTCAAAGTTTGTCCATTCCAACTATGAGACCATGACAATTTCGATCAACCGACATAGTGTATAAATATACACAGAAACCAGAGACACGTTTAATGTTGATTCTACGCGTTTAGATAAAATACTCACTTCATCCTCTAGGCAAATATTACAACGTACCAACATACAAAACTGTGGGTAAACATAAACGTTTTTTAGTCTGATTACAATAACGTAGAAGGAACAAATCATTAAAATGGCTGTCTCAAAACAATAACATAGACCTCAGTGACGTCAATTTCGTTCCATCTACAGGCTTTTATTTACTCTGAAAGTTTATCTGATGTGAATAGAGAATACAAAATAAACATTATCATTATAATTGTTTACAAAGCAGATATTATTATGTTTGTTCGTCTCTTTTCTTCCGGGTGGATCTGTAAATTCATATTGTCTTCTTCACAAGGAGAAAAGAATGTTTTGTTCTCTTCAAGACTAATTTCATGTCAAACTGGCAAACCCGATACAATCAGAAATATCGGACAAGGTAAGGCGATATTTGATCTTTATAACCTTTGAAACAATTACAAGTTGCCATGTGTATTTTCATAATTATGCCATGCGTTTAAGTAAACTATTCGCCAGTTCTGCCCACCTGGTCAATCGGACCAGCACACAAACTATGTGAAATCTTAAACGTATGAAGTCTGACTGAGAGTATTTAGAGAGAAATTATCACTCAACTGGCTGTCTAAAAAACAATAACATAGCGCTGAGTGACGTCAACTTCATTCATTCTATACTAGCTATACCATCTTTGTATGATATGAATTCTGGTTCTTTTGCTTAATTCCACAAATCGATACTAATCATCATTATGCTGGAAAAAAATTATAGAGTTGCTCCTACTAAAGTACACCATTCCGTCATTCAATTTCACACATTTTGCTATAAATTAGGGAGCAGTAAGTGGTGTAAGAGAGGGGTTCCCAAAGCTCAGCTGGTAAAGCGCTCCCTTCACACGCAAAGGGACCACGTTCGATCCCGGGTAAAGTTGGATTATATTTTTTTTCTGACACCCTGTCCATCCATTAGTGATTGGGTAGCTGGATCTATTAGATCTGGAGGAAAGTACTTTGCGCAGACTAGCGTCCTATCCAAAGGGCAGGATGCAATTGCTATTGTCCGTTTAACGCTAAATAAAAGAGATAACCTCCAAATACATGGGCCTAATGGCTCTGAAGGACTCTTTGGGTTTTTTTTTTTGTGATTTATGGTACGAGTATATCTAGAAAAAAGTGTGTATGAAACAGTTCTAGACAAATCAGAAAAAATATACAAGACAAAAATCATCCCTGTAAAACATTTATCTCGAAGTATGACCGAACCTAAGTCATCTTGATAACTTTAGCGTTTGTGCTCCATAATCTTTTAAGATTTACGTTGTATGCTGCGCATAATGAGGTAATAGGTATGACTCTACGTATTAAAAGGATACAATCCTAAGTTTAGCTTTTACCCATGTTAAGTTATGTCATGTTTTCTTTCTTTACTTACTGAGCTGTTGTGAATCGTTAAAATAAAATAACTTTGGAAAATAAAACCAGACAAAACTGGACTTCGTATCCGTATTATCAAAGACAGTTAAAAGATACAATCCTAAATACGCTTCAACAGTCGTAACGTCACTTCGCTCGTAATGACGCATGGTAACTTAGTAACTGGCTCTAAACTATCGGAAGAATGGCGGACGCCCTTATGAAATATTTCTCTGACGAGCATAAAAGTGTAGCCAGAGGGGAAAAAATATTATAAATCTGATGATGTTTTGACTTTTACACATTCTGATCACAAGACATATGAAAAGTTCTCGCCAGTATGAAGAATAAAAAGTACCGATTTTCTTTGTTTAGAACCACGATGGCCGCCGTTACTGGGCGACGTGACATCAGACTATTGAGTCCAATTAAGGCATTAGCCATATTATTATGGTATGTCATGTTTTGTATACTTATTGAGCTGCTGTGAATTGTTAAAATAAAATTATTTGGAAAATTAAACCAAACAAAACTGGAGGATTGTGCATCCTTTGATATGTTTTATATAATTTTGCAATATTATGTTGCTAAGATAGTATGTTTTGTCATCTTTCACTTTCATTTTAATTTTAAAAATGTGAGCCGAGCTTTTATATCTCAAAGCGCTTTACATGGGGTCCTTGGCAAACAGAAACTCTAAACATGTAAGACAGGGCATGACGCCTAACTGTTAGGCGATATTACATCTTTTTTTCTAACAAATACAACGCTGTTAACGGCCAGGTACTCATTTTTCACCTGAGTAGGGTGAGAGAATTTGAGTAAAAGGGCCTTTTCCAAGGACTCAACTATGCGCCGAACGACGCTCGAACCCAGGACCTTCCGATCCGAAAGCGAGTGCCATATTCCACAAGACCACATAAAATTACTATATATCCAGGTCAGATGGTTAAGAATATTAAAATGACGATGCAATATTACAGTTTGTTTTTGTTTTTTTACATAATGAGAAAACACAATTAACAAGGTAATGAAGCGTCAACGTTGATTGCCTGTGAATCATTTTTCCTTTATGATAAACTAATCGTGCTTTCAGCCACACCACGATTTGTCGAAAACAGGTACATCGTACTGATCAAAGCATCAAACGAGACTTATCGATTTTCAACTATCATTTTTAGACGAGCTAGAAAAGTCGTTGAGATTTTAACACGTTATTCCGTAGTTCTTGGCGTAACAATTTTTGATTATGGACCATTTCAACCGTAAGTCTGACTAAATCGATGGCGGCTATTTCTAGAGATATGGTATATTTTCTCCTCCGTTCCTTTTCACTTGTACTATTTTGCAATGTTTTTCTTCCCTCCTTTCGACTATTTAGTTGGGTTTTTTATTTCATTTTATTCTACTCTGTACGACCTACTTAATATTTTTTTCTTTCGTTTTCACGAACACTAGATAGATACTTAGTAATTTATTTTTTTGCATTCATTTTTTACTCATACTATCAAGACTATTTTTTCTTACCTTTTCACTCGTACCGACGCAAAATAATTTGATAACCCAATTCATTATGGGCTCATTGTTGCAATCAAAATGTCAAAAAATGACACAAAATATTGTCCATTACGACAATGTCAAACTAGGCCCATAACTCTGTTCGGATATCAGACCTGCGTTTAAGTACACGTTGACTCGTACCATTTAGTTTTTGAGATTTATTTGTTAAGTTTTCACTCGTATTACTTAGAATCCTTTTGTTGTCTTTCGGTTTTAGTCGTAAATTAAGTATTTTAGAGAAGGAGAGGGGGTGACGGGGGGGATTCTTTAGTTTTCACTCACTCAATTTGGTATTCAATTTTTATTCGTACGATTTAGTACTCATTTTAGTTTTTTTCATTAGTTCTCACTTACAATATTAAAGGTTTGTTCTTTTTTCTTTTGTTTTTACTCGTACTCTTGATTCCTTGTATTGTTGTTGTTGGTTTGTATTTTTCTTTCTTTTTTTTTATTATTATTTTGATTTAACTTTTATTTTTTTTTGTTCGTTGTTTTGTTTCCTTGTTTTGTTTTGGTTTTTTTCTGGGTTTTTTTTTGGGGGGGGGGGGGGGTTGTTATTCGTTTTTGTTTTTTGTTGTTGTTTTTTTGTTGTTTTTTTTGTGTTTTTTTTTTTTTTTTTTCGGTTTGGATTTCGGTATTCTTTTTCACTCGTATTATTCAATATTTTTTATGTTGCAATTTGGAAACACTACAGAAATCTTTAAGATTTTTACATGTCTTACATCGATCGAGGAATTAGCATTTCACTTGAAACCCTGGACTTTGGCAGCTTATAATAATAAAAGATTTTTAATTCGAATTTCAAAAATATATTGGCCTTCAGCAATATAACGCAGCTAAATTCACGATGATATTTAATGTGATCGTGAGAAGAACTTATAGCATATTGTATATCTAGGCATAGATCTACTGAAACATACTTGCAGGTGCAAAACTAACCAAACGCATCTAAGGTCTTGTTTTAACATTGTATGGAGTAATTTGAAAATATAAATAGTGCGAAGTCTCAGGTTTGGAAGTGTTTTTGCAAGATGAGGGTCGTTTTAATCAATCGATATTTGAAGGACGAATTTTCTGGCCAAAATTTTAAAAACGTGCTGTTTTATTGAGGTTTTTTTTTTTCTTTCTCAGAGTACGGCAGCGTAGGTCCAGACCCAAAAAATCGCAGAGCGGCCGCATGTGCAATAGACCATCTAGTAATAAACAAAAATGAATAAAACAGATCAAATAAAAAGAACAAAAAATACCAAACACGGCACGTTTCGGGATCAAAACCCTTCTTCAGCCAACAACAATAAACAAAAAAAAAAACAAAGAAAACAGATCGACGACTAAATATATTTCGTACATCTTCTCTGTTGAAGAAAAATCTTAGAATGTCAATAATTACAAATAATGGCATTCCAAGATTGTGAAATTGGTTTGCGTTTGTTTTGTTTTTGTTTTTCTGTTTGTTTGTTTTTTTCTGTTTGTTTCTTTTGTTTTTGTTTTGTTTGTTTTTTTTGTGTGCTTTTTTGGTTGTTGTTTTCTTTTTCTTTTTTGTTGTTTTATTGGGGGGTTGTTTTGTTGTTTTTTGTTTGCTTATTTGTTGTTTGTTTTTGTTTTGTTTTTTTGTTGTTTTTTTATCTTTTTTCCTATTTTGAACTTTTGGTGTTGTTTTTTTTCTTTTGTTGTTTTGTTTTGATTTGTTTTGTTTTGGGTTTGTTTTTTTTTTTTTGGGGGGGGGGTTGTTTGTTTTGGGGGGCGGGGGGTTGGGTTCTTTTAGGAGGGGAGGGGGTGTTGTTGTTCTTGTTGGGATTTATTTCGTTTCGTTTTTTGTTTTTTTTTATCTCTTTTTGTTGTTGTTGTTTGTTTGTTTTTGTTTTTTATTACTTATTAGTTTTTGAAAAATTATTTTACTCCAATTGTGAAATTAAAGGTCATGATCTTGTTAGACACTTTAAATACCAATAGAAACGTGTAAATAAATAAATAAATGAATAAAATAATGAATACATAAATAATTAAATGAGCAATAAATAAATAGATAACGAATAAATCAATCAATTAATTAATTAATTAATTAAACACAAAAATAATAAAGTAAATACTTACCTAAAGTGCATATAAGAATTATTTTTAACTGGGCTTCCTATTGTCAAATGGAGACTTTACAGAATTACAATCCAATTGAATTATCATTTATTATCACAGAACTTCAATGGATAAGCTAGCGTAAAGTTTATCACAGGTTTGTGGGTGTGGGATAACCACACGGGAAATTCAACATTCGATGTACAACTAGCACAATTACGGAACATTTGCCATGGAAAATCTAACGTTATTTTAATAAATGGAGAAATATTTTTTTTTTATAAATTAAGAAAGAAATAACAATATCTATAAATGAAATGGGGAGTAAATACAATTAAGCGCATTGTTAAAATTGTATATCATGTGAATTGATTTCGATTCTTTAATACGATTTTTTCCTAGTAATATAATTAAGAAAATATTCCTAAGTTGAAATTGTCATTATTAATCAATCATCTGGGAGATATCCAGGAAGTATAATGATGTTATATAATATAATATAACATGATGCATTTCAGTATAATTATATCGTATCACGCCGTGTTAATGACTATCGTATTTCATGGTTATCACTTTTATAACACACAAAAAAACTGCGAGTCTTGTGTGTGAAAATTACCTACCCTGCCCCCTCGTTTGATCCCCGCGACGGTTCAGTTACTCCTCCTCCATCTTCAAAGATGATGACGACGACGACGACGACGACGGTGGTGGTGGAGTTGGAGGTGGCATCGCAAGGTAAGCAAGCGACAATACATAGAACAAGCAGGGCGGGAGGCGAGATGCCAAAAGGTGAGGAGGGGAAACAGTGAAGTGAAGTGAGGTGCGGGGAGGGTCGATAGTGACAACTGCATGGAAAGAATTCAGTTGGACAGGACAGGACGTTGGCGGATTGTCGTCGTGCAATCGCGGCTGGGTTTTGCGTCATTGACATAAATTAGCATAGCATTTATTATTCCTTTTGACTCATAATATAGATAGTATGCGCTTGGCTGAGAAGTTCACAACATTGCCATCCAGAACTATAACGGACCAACACACAAAACTTTGTGTAACCGTGATCGTTTATAGTCAGGATAATACCGTTTAGTGAGAATTACGAATAAACGAGGATGGCAAAAAAAAACCAGTAACAAAGACATGAGTGACGTCAACTTCGAACTATCTATAGATAATATTATGCGCTTGGCACAGAAGCTCACAACATTACCGTTCGGAAGGTAGTAAAACGGACCAACACACAAAACTTTGTGTAACCATAAGCTTTTATAGTCTGGATAATACAGTTAAGTAAGAAATACTCATAAACGTGGATGGCAAAAAAAAAAACAATAACAAAGACCCGAGTTTACGTCAACTTCATTCTATCTATAGAAGATATTTCAATGTGTAACTTAGTACAACCCCATTCCCTTTTTTTTTTTAAATATGTGACCAATTGCCTCAAAACGGTATAATAATGGGATGAACAAGATGTTCGAAATCTACCATTCAGCTTGACTTAAATCGCCTGGGTATAGATTAATACCTTCATTGAGAAGAATGAATTGTTTACTTGTAAGCCTACTTCAAAAGGGGTCCCTAAAACTCAGCTGGTAGAGCACTGGCTTCACACGCAAATGGACCCAGATTGATCCTGGGTGCAGTTGGGATGTTTTTCTGACCCCCCACCCCTGTTCTACAAGAAGTAAATGGGTATTTGGATTTGTTAGATCTAACGGAAAGTACTTTGGGAAAGACTAGCGCCCTATCCAAAGGGTAGCAAGCAATTGCTATTGTCTGGTACACGCTATAGAAACCGGGATAAAGTCCGGCTCCATTTGCCTACGAGCTCTTAAGGACTACTTTTTATTTTTGAAATAAATTAAATTTCCTAATTTTTAATCGTTTTGACTCAATTTTCGTCATCCATTTAATTCCGACATGATACCAGATTGATGTGACGGGTCACTATTAACAAGAAATTAAATGAAGTGAGGAGGAAAGTGCCAGAAGACAATAGAGAATAAAAACTTCGCGGCGGCGATGGGGGCTCAAACCCGCGACCCTACTGGTTACGACAACTCCCCCTGGCCAGGGAGATCGTGACTCTAAAAAATGAGCTTTTATATAGCGCAATATCTACTAAACGTGCTCAAAGCGCTTTACAAGGGGTCAGTCGCCAACAGCAACATTTAACATGTAGGACGGGACATGACGCCTGTTAGGCTATATTACAATTTTTTCGGACAAAGACAACGCTGTTAACGGCCAGGTACTCATTTTACACCTGAGTACGGTGAGAGAATGTGAGTAAAGAGTCTTTTCCAAGGACTCAACTATGCGCCAATCGAGGCTCGAACCCAGGACCTTCCGATCCGAAAGCGAGTGTCATACCACTCGACCACATAGCCGACTCTACCGTATGAGCTATCCACGATTATTACTATAATGAATATTAGATTCTTTATCAAGCATTCTAGATAATATGCGCTTTACCATATTAAGTACTAATCATTTCTGACTGGTAAAATTAATAGATAGAACGAAATTGACGTCACTCAGCTCTTTGTTGTTGTTTTTAGCCAGCCATTTTTATAAGTCGTTCCCACTAAATCGGATTAGAATCAGACTATAAATGTTTAAGGTTACGCACTGTTTTGTTTGTTGGTGGTACCTTATCTACGGATGGCGGATCTTATGAGTTTTTAAACTAAACGCACAGCATTATGTTCACCACGTCTTGGCAAAGCTGTATAAAATGTCTTATCGCTGTACATTGTAAAGATATAATTTTGAGCTTTTATATAGTGCAATATCCACTAAAAGTGCTCAAAACGCTTTACAACGGGCCCCTGACCAACAGCAACACGTAACATGTAGAACGAGACATGACGCATGTTAGGCGATATTACAATTTAACGGCCAGGTACTCATTTTTCACCTGAGTACGGTGAGAGAATGTGAGTAAAGAGGCTTTTCCAAGGAGTCAACTATGAGCCGAGCGAAGCTCGAACCCAGGACCTTCCGATCTGAAAGCGAGTGTCATACCAATATAATAATACTATTAATGCTTTCTTCAAGTTCAAAACATTGCGTGATGGATAAATTCTCATCAACAGGAAGGCCAACTGAATTGGCTAGTTTGCATATATTGAGAGTGACTTTTGTCTACAAACGATGGTATTTACGAAAACAATATTTTTATAACTATGCCTTTATTGATTTATTTAGTTTGTTATCTTTTATATAGTTTCAAACTCGACATACAGGTTGTGTATAGGCCTATTCTTTATCGTTTCCTCATAGCCAGTTGGCCATAATATGAACCCTGCTATATGTAGACTTTTAAGGACAGTGACAATACTCTTCAACAGTCGTAACATCACTTCCTTCCTAATGACGCATGGTAACTTAGTAACACTGGCTCTAAACTATCGGAACAATGGCGGACGCCCGTATGAAATATTCCTCCGGCGAGCATAAAAGTGTATCCAGAGGAAAAAAAACATTATAAATATGATCATGTTATGACTTTTATAAATTCTGATCACAAGACAAACGAAAGGTTCTAGCCAGCTTGAGGAATAAAAAGTAATGTTTTTTTTTTTTTGTTTTGAACCAAGATGGCCGCCGTTTCCGGGCGGTGTGACATCTGGGGTCTGATACATGGAGCGGGACTATGGTAGTCTCAGACTATAGCAAAGTCTGAGATTTTGTAGTCTAAGACTTTGGGAAGTCAGAGACTACGGAAAGTAAGCTATTCATGGAGTCAGACTTCGTCCCTGACTATCAAGTCTCTGACTACGCTTGCGAAGTCTCAGACTACAGAGGTCAATCTATTTTTAACTGGGGATTCCTCGGAAACGTACCTCAACACGTCATAGAAATGTGTTACTTTTCCAGCTGCGCATGCGTCATACGAAGTGGCACAGAAATCATATCTATTTCTTCTTCGTGTTTGTTTCGATCGTTTTTTTTTTTTGTTTTTTTTTTTTTGTTTTGTTTGTTGTTGTTTTTTCCCCACAAATAAAAATAGTGTGAGACAAGTTTAGGGGTGTAAAAATTGTTTGAGAATGTGTGTGTGTGTGTGTGCAGGGACGGCTGGTAATAATGGGCAGGGTGGGCAAATACCAGCCTGTTTTTTTCAAGTTATATGCTGTATTACCAGGTCCGAAATAATCAAAATTAAATTAGATAATTTCAAAAGTTACTACTTAAACTTGATACTTCGTACTGAAATCAATTTGTGTGTATTTTTGATAGATTGCGAATCACCATGCACCCCGTAATGCATAATCCAGGAAATGCTCCTGTTCTTTTTATCACCCCCCCCCCCCCCCCCCACCCCAACCACTCCACACCACTCCGCCCACATCGTCATCTCATCGTCACGTCGCCTGACGGTGAACTAACTCCGATTTTTGCTGTCTGGCCTCTCTAGTACTTGGTCGGGCTAATTCAAATGAGCCCACCTTATTAACCAGTTAAAACTAAATAGAGATTTTGGCAAACGAACTTTTTCTTATTTATTGCCTTACTTGTGCTGGTGGTACCATTAATGTAATGACTTTGGGAAGGTTCCAGTATTGAATTAAATGTATTAATTTACTAATATATCAATTTATTATTCATTTATGTTGTTTTTATATATTTGTTTATCCATTAAAATTATTTCTTTTTTTTTCTCGTTTTTCTTTAGTGTTTCTCAAAACTCATTTATTTAAATTGTTTACTTATTCGTTCTTTTATTTTTATTTTTGTTTTTAAACTAATTAATTTGTTAGTTTTTTTTCAAATTCTTTAAGTAATTACCGCTGTATTTTTAAAAGAAAATTTTTGCCAGACTAAATATTTTTTCAAAACAATGTAATTTTCTATTTTATTCCCTTTAATAAAACAAAACACTTTATTCGAAAGTCACGACTAAATAAATATATAAAATACAACCACTATTTTGATTTTCTCATCTCAACAACTGAATTAGTATAATATATGAGATGTACTCTTCTGAGAAAGGAGTGAGTTGAATTCTAAGTAAGGAAATAAATACGTTTAAGGCAAGGGTGGGCAGATTCCGTACTTGCCCGTCCTGAATCTAATACATAGGCTACATAAGATAGTTCGCGATGAAGAGGCGGGAAGCAAGGGGTTGGTTGGGGAAGGAGCAAGGATAACAGTGTAGTGTCGTTATTGTGATAGTCTAACGAATGCATGCATGAGGAGAGATTGGTGACATTATTTTGTCTTTATTGTAATATCGTATGGTAATCATCATTGTCGACGACATCGTCGTTGTCACCATCACCCAATGATGAAAATGCGCCTTATAAATGTCATGTATTATTATCATTATCATCATCATCATCATTATGCGTCTATATATATATATATATATATATTATATATATATATATATGTGTGTGTGTGTGTGTGTGTGAGTGTGTGTGTGTAATTGGATGCGTGTGAACTTTTGTTCGTATGTCCGAAACTGCAGTATGTAATTTTTTTTTTTAATGATGGTCAATGTGAAGCGCTTCGAAGCTTCGGCACAAGCGCTTCAAAAATGTACATTTATTATTATTATTATTATCATTATCATCATGATCATTCATCATCATCATCATCACATCATCATCATCATCATTGAGAATAACAACAACATTAACTACAAGTACTAGAATCGCAATAAAAACAATATCAACATCATCATATAATTTCCGTCATCGTCTCCACAACTATCATTCTAACCAACAGCACCACCAAAACCACTACCATAATTACATCCTCCCTCACCGTCCTCCTCCTCCTCCTCCTCCTCCTCCTCTCCTCCTCCTCCTCCACCACCACCACACACCACACCTCTACCACTATTCCAACCACTACCACCACCGGTACAATAATTCTAACCCCACATATCTACCACCAACACCATCACAACCACTCCTTTGATTTACAAGTTGTTTTTGCAAGTTAAGTTTGAGAAGAGAAATGATAACAATTATCACTAAAAAGATCATTTATTTTACAAGCACTATTCCTCGTCACCTTGACATCTCTAACCTCCAAAACCGCCGGGCGAAGGTAGCTATTATCGTCTTTTATCATAACCAAAACATAGATACTCAACTGCCTTTGTTTTAAATGTTTGATGTTTGGCATTTTAATTACTGCAGTAGTATCTCAGTTGTGTTTCTTACGGTGTCCCCTACACAACACCAAGCGATTAAATTTCCCCACTTTAACCTATCAACCATTGAGTTCGAATTTACCCAAACTTGACGTCATGTTACGTTTTATCGTTTTCACCAAAAATGATGCAATTTGAGCTCTGAATGAAACTCGAGTCATATCGCTGTTTTTGCGTCTCGATTAAAACTTTAAAGTTACTACTACTGAAAACCAGTAATGTAACAGAATATTAATCACGCCGTTTAGGGGTTTAAAATATCTCTTTAATTTCTCGAGTGAACAAATGGACTTGTATTGTCAAGGTGTTGTATTATGTCTTGTCACTTTATTTTTAGTTGTATCCTCTTTCGTGATTCATTTTTGATTGCTTTTGGAATAATTAAAAGCTACGGGTATTGCCATTTCATTGTGAATGTGATTATTTGTGGTTGAAATATTTAAGGGGAATTATGAATGAAATTGACAACATCTTTCTTCGGAATTCGTCTACTTTTTCATTCAATGAAAGTTGGAGATAAAACGTCTTGGACCACACCAGCCTCGTGATTTGATCATTGTTAAAGATAAAAGAAAGTTTAAACATCTTGGTTTGAAAAATTTA
>NC_088362.1:14474358-14511858 GCF_034508935.2 Berghia stephanieae
TAATAATAATAATAATAATAATAATAATAATAATAATAATAATAATAATAATAATAATAATAATAATAATAATAATAATAATAATGGTAATAAACTTTATTCATCCTTTTGGGAAATTGAGTTGTCTGTGTCCGAAAAATTGTAATATCGCCTAACAGGCGTCATGTCCCGTCCTACTTGTTAAATGTTGCTGTTGACCAGGGACCCGTTGTAAAGCGCTTTGAGCAGATTTTAGTGGATATTGCGCTATATAAAGCTCAATTATTTATTTTTTTTGATTGGTCACATCAAGTTTAATCGAATAAGAGTAATGAGAGAAATGATGACATTTTTACGTGTAAAATCAATGTTATCATAGTGCTTGGTAATGTTAATCTATCTAAATTTGAGATAAAGATAAAGGGAGTAAATCTGACTCATGAATGAACAACACAAAACAAAGGACGTTTCGGCCCTTGGCCTTTATCAAGTAAACACAGAATACATATATATTTATATTAGATTGTCATAATAATATAGGCAAAATTTGTAAATGTCTGTGTGCGTGTGTGTGTGTGTGTGTGTGTATGTGTGTGTGTGCAATGGAAGAGAGAGAGAGAGAGAGAGAGAGAGAGAGAAAGAAAGAGAGATGAAAAACTATATATATATTTCAAGAATAAGGTAGGGGGCACCTCTATTTATTAGTTTTACTATTCTATCTAAATTACTTGTTTATGTCGGCCAGTTCAACAAGAATGAACGTAATAATAATTGTTGTAACCAAACATGTCAATTTGGCCCGAGGAAACGAATCAATTATTAACGGAATGTCTAAAACATTGTATTAACTGCAGATCAAAGAGAAAGACAAGTTTAGCTGGGTTTTTTTTTTTTTTTTTTTTGGTTTTGTTTTGTTTTTTTTTAAAGAAACGAACGCAATACTCTTCAACAGTCATAACGTCACTTCCTTCCTAATGACGCATGGTAACTTAGTAACAATGGCTCTAAACTATCGGAACAATGGCGGACGCCCGTATGAAATATTTCTCCGGCGAGCATAAAAGCGTTTCCAGAGGTAAAAAAAAACATAAATTTGATCATGTTTTGACTTTTACACATTCTGATCACAAGGCATACGAAAAGGGAATGAAAAGTTCTAGCGAGCATGAAGAATTTTCTTTGTTTAGAACCAAGATGGCGGCCGTTGCCGGGCGGCGTGACATCAGACTACTGAATCCAATTATGGGCCTAGCTAAACATTATTGTAACGGACAATATTTTGCGTCATCTAGTGAGATTTCCATTACAACAATGAGCCTATAATAAATTGGCTTATCAGACCTGCAAATAAGTGTACTTCGTGTCTACTCTAACCATGCGACCTATCGCCTCAAAATAGTTTCAGCTGGACGGATTGGTTTGGGAAAATTGATTCATGGTTTAAAAATTAAGCCGTATTCTAAAATTATTTTGTTTTATCAAGAAGAAAGAATATAGATATATCTATAAATTATTAAGGAGCTATAAAATAAAATGTCATAACCTCTGATTGACATGACCATGTGAGCAGGTTTGATAATTGAACACAATTATATAGAAGATTCAACATCGTTGCAATTTATAGTAGGGTCCCCGAGACCATTCGTATTTCGGATTCGTTTAAAAGTTTAACTTTCTTTATAAGAAGCAGACAAAAAAAAATTACATTTTTGTCCGATTGGAACTTGGATCTGACATTTCGGGGGCCAGATAGAGGTCAAGCCAGGTGAAATTCAGAACCCCCATAATATCAAGAATTTGATAAATTTCAAATAACCAAAAAACTTTAATAGGATCCAAATATAACACCTAAGAAAAAATAATTACATTCATACACCATTTCAAGGAGTTATTGCCATTTATTTACGTCTTCTTTCTAAAAAGTAAAAAAAGCACGATTTTCCGGAATATCAATTAAACTGTTAAGAAAAGTATGACTTGTAAAGAGAACAAATAACAGCTCATACATAGAACAACATTATTTCCAAATTGCAAATAAATCAGATCATAGTTAATGGAGTCATCGCCCATTGAATTATGTTACTAAAGATAGAACTCAAAAGCTAATATGAAATCTATAGCACTCTAAGAACAAAAACCGTTAGTTATGTGTCTTTAGATTCTATACATAAAATCTTAGCTATATATCAAAATTCAAATGAGCTATATCCCTTTTTTTCACATTGGAAAAAACAAACAAGTGTGTATTTGTGAAACATCTAGAAAAAAATTGATAAAACAATACTTTTCAAGAAAAATATGAGCAACTGAATAAGTTAAAAATAATTTGTAGAACACAAATAACTCAGATGATATTCAATTGAGTTATCGCCCATTAAAGCTTGTAACTAATTATAATACTCGTAGCTTATTGGGTAACCAATATAAGCCAACTAATAAAATATGTTCCTGATATGTCATCAACCGGAATACAAAAATCTAATAATAATAATTTTAATTAATTGAGCTTTATATAGAGCAACATCCACTAAATGTGCTCAAAGCGCTTTACAAGAGGTCCCTGGTCAACAGCAACATTTAACACGTAGGACGGGACATGACGCCTGTTAGGCGATATTACAATTTTTCGGACACAGACAACGCTGTTAACGACCAGGTACTCATTTTACACCTGAGTACGGTGAGAGAATGTGAGTAAAGAGCCTTCTCCAAGGACTCAACTATGCGCCGAGCGCGAGGCTCGAACCCTGGACCTTCCGATCCGAAAGCGAGTGCCATATCACAAGACCACATAGCCGCACATCTAAGGTATTTTGTTTCAATTCAAAAGAGTCATTGTACTTTTTCAGATTTTTACTGCAGCAAATCTTTTCTTGTGAAATGCCTCGAAAACTGTTAACAAAACAAAATATTCGTAGACAACAAATATAAGCTACTAAAGAGATTAACATGATTTGTAAATTATAGCTTATTAGTCCTACTTCCCGTCCTTCTCGAGCCTTCCTTTTAATTTGTCAGGGAGTTCATGACCCAGACTAACATTCTGTGAGAGATCTTTGCCTTTTTGATTTTCTGGAGAAGTCCCTTGATTCATATTTATTTATGTGGTGTCTTGTGTGGTATGACACTCGATTTCGAATTGGAAGGTCCAGGGTTCGAGTCTCGCATAGTTGAGTCATGGGAAAAGACTCTCTACTCAGATTCTCTCACCGTAATCAAGTGCAAAATGAGTGCCTTGTCTTTAACAGCGTTGTCTCTGTCGGAAAAAATTGTAATATCGCCTAACAGGTGTGATGTCTCGTTCTACATGTTATGTATTGCTGTTAGTCATGGACACTTAATATGTTTAGTGGATTTTGCGCTATATAAAAGCTCAACTTTAAATTTAAGCACCCTCACCAACGTCAAGGCGATGATCCATTAGGGGTGCTTTGTGATCTTATGGTATGACACTGGGCAAGTCCCTTGTCCCTCTCTGGGCCGGCGAAAAGTTGTTATTGTGAGATCAAAAAAAAATAAGATAGGTATAATTATATAGATACCCTTTTTGGTTGCCCGTGCGCTTATTTTCTGCAATAATCATCAATATGTTTTTAATTTTTCTTGTGCGGATGGTGCTCGTGTTCGGATTAGAAGATGAATTAGCTGAGTAATCGATTATTTCTTGCGAATATTGTTCATTGCACTGGATAATTTGGCCATTACATAACGGACCAACACACAAAACTGTGTGTATCCATGAATGTTTAGAGTCGGGTTAATACAGTTCAGTGAGCATTACTCATAAACGCGGATGGCAAAAACAAGAACAAAGGCCTGAGTGACGTCATCTTCGAACTATCTATACATACGCGTAGCCATCATTAACTTATAGCCTGACACCGTAGCCATCGTTATGTTATAGCCTGATACTGAAATCCAAAAGGACTGGCAGTTTGACGTCATTAGTGAGTTGTCGTTAGTAGAGCTCATGGAAACAAGTCATTTCATTGGTTGAACTATTGAATTCAACTCACGATTTGTTTTCTTTTGTAGCAAAAGACTGGCATTTTGACGTCATCTTTTGGTCAGTATCAGGCCATAACTTTACGAGGGCCACGCTGACACTGACCAAAAAATGACGTCAAAATGCCAGTCTTTGGCCACAAAAGAAAAGAAATCGTGAGTTGTATTCAATAGTTCAACCAATGGGACCACTTGTTTTGATGAGCACTACTAACGACAACTCAATATGTGGTGCAAAAACCAAATAATGACGTCAAAATGCCAGTCTTTTTGGGTTTCAATGTCTGGCTATAACTAACGATGGTGACGGCCAAACACGCATATATATATATATATATATAGATAGTATGCGCTTGGCTAAGAAGCTCATAACATTGCCATCCGGAAGTATAACGGACCAAAACACAAAACTGTGTGTAACCATGAACTTTTATAGTCTGGTTAATACAGTTTAGTGAGAACAACTCACAAACGCGGATGGCAAAAACAATAACAAAGGCCTGAGTGACGTCATCTTCGAACTATCTATACATCAGGTCCAGTAAGTTATTATGTCTCACAATATTTTGACACACTTATGAAGGAATCGCATCTCAGCACCTGACAACACTATGCTTTTTTTAAAATCATCTGTGTTAAAATTGTGATTAATGCTCAGGATCTGTGGGTTGTTTTGTACTTAAGGTCGCTATGGGTCTTCGGTTCATGGCTATAGATAGTATGCAGATGACGTCACTCAGGCCTTTGTTATGGTTTTTGCCATCCGCGTTTGTGAGTTGTTCTCACTAAACTGTATTAACCAGACTATAAAAGTTCATGGTTACACAGAGTTTGTGTGTTGGTCCGTTATACTTCCGGATGGCAATGTTGTGAACTCCTTGGCCAAGCGCATTCTATAGGTAAACATTGCCATCCGGAAGTATAACGGACCAACACACAAACTCTGTGTAACCATGAACTTTTATAGATAGAATGCGCTTGGCCAAGGAGTTCACAACATTGCCATCCGGAAGTATAACTGACCAACACACAAACTCTGTGTAACCATGAACTTTTATAGTCTGGGTAATACAGTTTAGTGAGAACAACTCACAAACGCGGATGGCAAAAACAATAACAAAGGCCTGAGTGACGTCATCTGCATACTATCTATAGGTTGATTTCAGGGGCAAAATATAGATAATATGAGCTTGGCTAAGAAGCTCACAACATTGCAATCCGGAAGTATACCGGACCAACACACAAAACTATGTGTAACCATGAACTTTTATAGTCTGGATAATACAGATAAGTAAGAATTACTCATAAACGTGGATGGCAAAAAAACAATAACAAAGACCCGAGTGACGTCAACTTCATTCCATCTATACATTTTTTTTTCATAAAAGTAAAACCCTGATATGTTTATTCGACTAGGTATAATAAAATATACGATAACTGACGTAATTTTCAAAAGTGTATGCATTGGATGTTGATCGAATAACTCGAGATTTATACTAGGTATAAAATCGTGGTAAGAATGATATCCATGTCAATAGTTTGGCAAGAATAGCAACAAGAGGTCACGGAAGAACCATCAATTGTTTACATTCGGATGTGGTTATGTTCCTTTCCAATAGCTGCCCATTCCCACCCTAAACACACTTGGAAATCGATTGCAAATGTTAATAATCTTTCATAGAAAAGGGGCACTGAGTTCGACGTATTTTCCTTTTATTTATTTTTTTATGCGTGTCCGTCCTTTGGATGCTTCTTTCACCTTTTGGAATCGTGTTGAATGCATGCCTCAAGCTTTTGTTGGTCTTTCCTTTCGGCCATTCATTTCCATCCACGTTGTTCAATCACGTTTGTCACATACTTTCTGTATCGAATAAATGAATCGAGGTCGTTCAGTTTATAGTTACAAGGTGCTGGAATTTCTGCAATTGAAACTTCGTATCACGACCTTGGGCACAGTTGGTATTTTACGTAAGCGCATACCTTTAATGGGTGTATACAAACTAACTTTCTCGTCTTTGGATGAGCTCGAATTTAAGGACTGATATTTTTTGGATTATGAGATCCTATACGCTGCAGCTACGAAGATATGTTACTCGCCGCCTCAATCCGGTTATATATCGTGATAAACCAGATGACGAGAAGTGGTTACTTAACCCTCTCCTTACCAACTATAGGAAAATCGTCACATTCGTTACGATACAACCAACATTTTTCTTATTCAAATTTCTCTTGTACATCAAAAAATTTAAATAAAATGAACAGTTTGTTCTAGGGCATGTTTTGCTAAAGAAAATATGTATCGCAAGAACTTTACTGCTACTCGTTTGACTGATAAAAAAACTATTTTTGTGTTAGTTGGGTGTGAATTTTGGAGAAAATCCTGAAAATGGCTGGTAAGGAGAGGATTAAAACGATTAGAGCTATGATGCATTTGTTTTTAACTCCATATGATTTTATATAATATTCCTTCTTCTCGATAAACCAAAAATTGTTGACACAAGTCTTAAATTTCATATAGACTCTAGATCTAAATAAATTCAATTTTTACTCTCAATAGATAGATAGTATGCGCTTGGCTAAGAAGCTCATTACATTGCCATCCGGAAGTATAACGGACCAACACACAAAACTGTGTGTAACCATGAACGTTTATAGTCTGGTTAATACAGTTCAGTGAGCAGTACCCATTAATGTGGATGGCAAAAAAACAATAACAAAGACCTGAGTGACGTCATCTTCGAACTATCTATAGATAGTATGCAGATGACGTCACTCAGGCCTTTGTTATTGTTTTTGCCATCCGCGTTTGTGAGTTGTTCTCACTAAACTGTGTTAACCAGACTATAAAAGTTCATGGTTACACAGAGTTTGTGTGTTGGTCCGTTATACTTCCGGATGGCAATGTTATGAACTCCTTGGCCAAGCGCATTCTATCTATAGAATGGATGAAGTTATTGACATGACACTGCTCTTTGTTATTGTTTTGATGATTAGTTCTCACCATATTCTCGCAATCAGACTAAAAACGTTTAGGTCACACATAGTTATGTGTGTTAGTACGATTGATCTGGCTGGCAGATCTGCTGAGTACTTGACTTTAATCATAAACTTACTTACATCGCTTATTTTAAAAATGACTGCCATTATTTGCCGAATAAAGACTTTCGGATTGTCTGAATCAGGTCTAAGGGCGTGATAATATTCCCTTCCACTAAGATTTCAAATAACTAAGTCTAAGTATACGTTCCGACACAATACTATTTTGAGGTTTTTACTTTTATAGTCTTGTTAATACAGGGATTCCAAGCCTTTAGCAACATTTGACAAGTACAAAACATGATGCCTGTCAGGCGTTATTATAATTTTCTATGAACGACCAGATACCCAGATAGATACTCATTTTACACCCGAATACGATAGAAGAAGGTGAGTAAAGATCCCTTTTCCAATGACTTAAATGTGAGCCACTCAAAGCGGGACTCGAACCCTGGACCTCGACAAGACCACATAGATGCACAGGTAATGGATCCTAGTATATTGTCTTAATTATATTTTTATATATCTAGCTAGATAGATAGATGTGGTGCTAAAGTTATATCAGAACGATAAATTGTGTCTTTCCTTTTTTATAATGGCTGCGCTCCTAAGAACAAGATCTTTATCAAGCAAAGAAATAGAAATGAATAGAAATGTTCAATGTACATCTTATATTTTGTATATTTTGTGCGGCTATGTGGAGTAGTGGTATGACACTCGCTTTCGGATCGGAAGGTCCTGGGGTCGAGCCTCGGGCTCGGCGCATAGTTGAGTCCTTGGAAAAGGCTCTTTACTCACATTCTCTCACCGTACTCAGGTGTAAAATTAGTACTTGGCCGTTAACAGCGTTGTCTTTGTCCGAAAAATTGTAATATCGCCTAACAGGCGTTATGTCCTGTCCTACATGTTAAATGTTGCTGTTGACCAGGGACCCCTTGTAAAGCGCTTTGAGCAAGTTTAGTGGATATTGCCCTATATAAAAAGCTTAATTATATACTAATGGAGAACCCATACGATTTGCGGGAAATAAAGCTATTACGAAAAGACATCTATCTATTTTAATCATTATACTACTGTATTGTGGAAATTGACCTAGATCGAGACGAATCTGTTGATCCATCAAGGATCAAAATCGGTCTGTATGTGCGCGCAAATGAATCTGTCAACAAGCTGGTTAGATGGCGATTCCCAACATGAAACGACTGATCATTATGCCCTATTAGATTTTATAAATAATATTTTGAGTCAACCGATAATGGAGTTATCCTTAATTTATTATTTAAAGATGGTTTGTAAATTACTTGTATGTGAATCTGTAAAAATTAGTTTTATAATGTTAAGATTTGCCAGTAATTCTGTGCTCTTTGGCAAAACTTTAACATGGGCAGAACGGAGCAATTTTAACACCTAGCCCTATCTTTTATAAAAAGAAAAAAATAGATTGGCTCCCCACTTTGCTAGATTTGTTCAGATAATTTGAACTAGATTATAGTCTATACTTTTACCACCTAGTTATTTGCTAACTTATAATCATGTCTGTTCAACAAGTCTGTACAAAAGATTTCCTATGGTGAATAAAGTATTATTATTATTATTATTATTATTATTATTATTATTATTATTATTATTATTATTATTATTATTATTATTATTATTATATTATTATTATTATTATCATAAAGTACAATATCCAGTAAACATGCTCAACGCGCTTTACAAGAGGTCCCTGACAATCAGCAACACTTAACATGCAGGAATAAACATGGCGCCTGTTAGGCGATATTACAATATTTTCCGACAGAGAAACGTTGTTAACAGCCTGGTACTCATTTTACACTGAGTACTTTAAGAGAATGTGAGTAAAGAACCTTTTCCAAGGACTCAACTATTCGCGCCGCTCATGAAGTGACTCGAACCCAGGACTCCGATCTGAATTGTAAGAATGCAATTGATGACAGTACTCGCCGTATTCATCGGTGGTCATTAGTTGTTAACTCACTCAATCCTATAGATTTTTGTTGCTTTTCAAAATTGGAAAAAATGTGTTAAAATGAGCACGTACATAGATAGTTTTATTCAACTATCACTAACATGTAAAGTCCAAAAACATTAGCTTTGATATTACGCCTATAATTTGTCTCAGAAAAAATGTTCTAAATAGGCATGGGGTGAAAGTAACCCGGGTAAACAACGGATATAGTCGGTGTTAGGGTTGAGTGAGTTAAAAGTGCAATAGGCCAGTGAGCTGATTACAACCGACGTGTACTTTTTCACAGATCTGATAACCAAAAATTGTAATGAGCCCAATGTTGAAACGGATATACCCTTTAAAATGACGTAAAACAATGTCCATTACAACAATGGTAAATTAGGCCCATCATGGCGTTCGATTATCGGATCTGAAAATAGGTATACGTTGATTAACAACATCAACAGCATCGTCATTGAAATCCCAGAAATCAGATTCCAATTACCTGCATTATAGATAGTATGCGCTTGGCTAAGAAGCTCACAACCTGGCCATCCGGAAGTATAACGGACCAACGCACATAACTAAGTGTAATTATAGTCTGGTTAATACAGTTTACTGAGAATTACTCATAAACGCGGTTGGCAAAAAGCAATAACAAAGTTCTGAGTGACGTCAACTTCGTTCTATCTATACGACCTAATAGGTAACTCGTCGTCTCAAAACGGTATTACGTGGGAAAGATTTAGTTGAAAAAATTTCTCTCCTCTTCGCTAAGTCCCGGGTCAAGTCACAAGTATGATTGTTTTTTGTTTTTGTTTTTTTTGTTGTTTTTTTTTTTTTTTGTTTTTTTTTTGCCAAGATGAAGGTCATTTAATTCGATCGATATTTGAAAGACGAGGTTTTCTGGCCCATGTTTTCATTTCGTGTCTTTCCAGAGGACTGAAGTTGACTGGTTAAAGGACGATATCTATACGCTTCAACAGTCATGTCGTCACTTCCTTCGTAATGACGCATGGTGACTTAGTTACTGGCTCTAAACTATCGGAACAATGGCGGACGCCCTTATGAAATATTTCTCCGACGACCATAAAAGCGTATCAAGAGGGGGAAAAAAAACATTATAAATCTGATCATGTTTTGACTTTTACACATTCTGATCACAAGACATATGAAAAGTTCTAGCCAGCATGAAGAATAAAAAGTACCGATTTTCTATGTTTAGAACCACGATGGCCGTCGTTGCTGGGCGACGTGACATCAGACTATTGAATCCAATTACAAAGTAATTTTCTCCAGATCTAACCGACCTATCTAATGGGTCACTTCTAGCTGCTGCTCGGCTGTCAACCTTCACGCGGTTGCTCGAGCTCACATCGTGACTTTTTAATCTATGTATTTTTTATTAGGAGTATGTGAAGTGTTTTAACAATTTAGAATGTAATACCCTACAAACTGTGGAATGATACCTGACATTATTGGAGGTTTCCACAATACGAAGAAAGAAGAAGAAGAAGAAGAAGAAGAAGAAGAAGAAGAAGAAGAAGAAGAAGAAGAAGAAGAAGAAGAAGAAGAAGAAGAAGAAGAAGAAGAAGAAGAAGAAGTAGAAAAAGAAGAAGAAGAAGAAGAAGAAGAAGAAGAAGAAGAAGAAGAAGAAGAAGAAGAAGAAGAAGAAGAAGAAGAATATCAGGCCTCTTTGCATATAAGGTGAGACCTCTAGTGCAACCATTGATGGTATGCGCTTAAGTAAAATACCAACTGTGCGAAGCGATGCGAAGTTTCAATTGCAGAAATTCCAGAACCTTATGACTATAAACTGAATGACCTCGAGACCTCGATTCATTCATTCGGGACCAATGAGTTATTATATAACCTATATGTACTTGAGCAATTTTTTTATCATTGTCTTCAACAACGTCGATTTAATTTTTTTTTTTAAGTACATCAGGGTATTAGCTTATTATAGTGACAGTTTATCGTTTGTTTGTGTGTGTGTGTGTGTGTGTGTGTGTACTTTAAGTACAAATCAACAATTTTAAAATAATGTATTTTAATCAAATTGGATGGGGAGAAAATCAATATTCAACTATCCTATAAATCTTGGTGCGTCTAAATCTAATAATGCAAAGTTACGTTTCTTTAAACATGATGTTCTAAAAGGGAACAAATAAATGTCTATTCTACGGTCTATTTGGGAAACGCATTTTTACATTTCAGTAGAAAAATTTTGCTTCGTATAGATATATTGTTCGGATGATATTGATTCAAAAATAATATGTCAAACCGATCATGCGCTATTTCAAAAAGTAATCAATAGAAAACAGTTGCTTGGACACATCTGTAGTACATACCTTCAAGTTTTTATTTCATGTTTTATAAATGCTCAATGTGCCACCACTGGCAACTCGGGCAACATCAAGCCGATATGAGAATTGGTCCCAAAACGAACCGCAGCATGTAACGGTTCACCCTATTGATTACATCTGTTATTCGATCTTTCAAGTCACCATACTTGCTGGAAGTGGTGTAATGTAAAATCAGTCTTTAACATACCCCACAAAAAATAGTCACGCACATTAAGGTCCAGAGGTCCAGAACTCTGGCAGGCCAAGCACAGGGAGCAAGGTCTTGAGCACATCTCCTCCCAATCCAAAGGCACGTTTTCATTCAAAAAAGCTCTGACCCTAAGACGTCAATGAGGTTGTTTCCATCCTCTAAAAAATTAAGTCATTTGAATCTGCTTGCAGTGAAGTGAATATCTATTTCTGGACATTTCTAGACAGATGTGCCCTGTAAGGGTGTTTTCCGCAAAGAAAAAGGAACCATCAACCTTGTCTTGAGACACATAACAGAAGACGTTCCCTTTCTGGGTATCTCTTTCATGCTCAACATTTTCATATGGATGGAATTTCCCCAAATGCGCAAATTATGACGATTGACTGTACCGGTCAAACTAAACGTGAACGAAGAGTTTCATCGCCTTCCTCCACATCCAGCATTGACTCACAGAATGCCCTGCGCTTCACCTTGTCATCATTAATAAGTTCTTGGACGAGGCTTAGTTTGTAGGGTTTCATGTGCAAACGTCTCTTTAACACTCCAGACAGTGGTTTGAGGGATGGCAAGTTGAAGACTTCATCGACGTGTAGACTTACGTGGGCTCCTCGTAAACACATCATTTATCCTCTCCACTTGCTCCTCCGAAACAGGACTATTTCCTTTATACAGGAATTCTTCTCTCTCTCTCTCTCTCTCTCTCTCTCTCTCTCTCTCTCTCTCTCTCTCTCTCTCTCTCTCTCTCAACTGTCTAAACCACAATCGAATGCTCTCACTATGTGGCGGATCAATGTCAAATTCTGTAATATATTTTGTGATGGACAAAAGAAATCTATATGAGTAAAATAATGTTTCGTGATGAATAAGAAGAATTTCCTGTAGGTGTTGAGGAGTCGGTTAATGGATGATTATCTCGGGGTGTGTCCTACCCACCTCCATCTTCTGTCGTGTATTTCTGCTTTGGATGCTAACTAGTTGATACGCTTCCACATAATAAAATCTTTGTTACTTGTAGTCTCGGGCCAGTGGATGTTTAAGATTCTTCTGAGTCAGTGGTAAATAAAACTCTGTAATTTCTTGGTTGTCTTTGTTGGATCTCTTGCGACCGTATTGCCAAAACGATCTCTCACTCGCTGCGTGATCAAAGGTTACATACGTTCTTAGAATGTTCCATGTTTGCGAAATATAATTAATTTTGCTGTTTAAGGACTTTTATGTTTTCCTTTTTTTTCAACGAAAGAGCATTTACTCCATTTATTTTTTATCGATTTTATCATTATAACATTGTAATCCGCCTCCCCAACCCTCCCTTTTCACCTTTTCTCCTTCTGTAGTTCGCAAAATGAGTATACAGTTTTAATTAGATTTTCTCAACGGTTTGTCATTCTCTTAAATGATTAATAACAAATGAAAGCGAATGTGTTTACAAAGGGCCAATTCTATGTTTTTATCTTTGATCGTTCCTGAATAGCAAGCCATATTTTTAAATCAATCATTCAATTTTATAATCAAGAGTTGTCATTGGTTTCTATCAACACTCGGGCATTGTCAGTCGATGCATTACTTTAGCGAAAACTGTACCCGAGGCGGCGTTGAAAATGTCATTATTATCAAGCCTTAAGAAGTTCGAGTAGCAAACATAGATCGAATGCATGGGATGAAAAGCGAGCTAGTTAAACAAACGTTTGGGCTGTGCATAATCGATTCAATAACTAAACCGCAGATCTTTCCTAAATTGTTGTTAAGATATGAATAATTGATAGCTTACCGTTTATGTCACCAAACAATAGAAAAGCAAAACAACAAAATAGACACAGGTTTCAAACAAGTAAGTCCGATAGAATCAAAGCACAGTTCAAGTTAAGAATATCTACTATCTGGTGTCTCTACTCAGCACGATAAGATTTTACCAAACACACATACAGAATAGTAATCGAATGTTTCTCCTACCATAGTCTCTCTGGTCACTGATTAAAACGTCATACATTATGATATAATTTTAATATCACTCCCGTCTATGGAATCCTATCTATGTGATATCATCGCCCACTTAGTGACAACCCGTCCTGCCCTTTAAGGTAACTCTAAAACTAAAGGGGTGGCTGGTTGGTCCACCATAATATGGTCCTTTTATTGCTAAGCTTTTTATGACACGTTGTCCTGCCCGAGTATTTATTGTTGCTGCAGCTTTCTATTGGAGATTTTAAATTATCTTTGGTAATTGGTTAGAAATGACTTATAAATACATAGATATTTGAATGTGTTTTCTTTTCTGTTTCTTTTTTTTTTTTTTTTGTTTTTTGTTTGTTTTTTTTTTTTTGATTTTTTTTTTTTTTTGATTTTTTTTGTCGTTTTTTTTTTGTATTGGGGGGTGGGGGGGGGGGAGCTTTTCACTTACTTCCTGCTTAGTTTGTTTTTCCCTTTTTAGATTCTGGTCGATTTTACCTTATTCGTACGTTTTTTTTCCATTATTTAATTTCCTTACTCATAAAGCCAGTTTTATAAAAATTTGATGAAATATGGCTCTAAGAACGTGCTCATGATACGTTTTTTTTCTTTTTTTTTTTTTTATTTAGATTGATAATTGCAGTTGTTACTCTGTAAGATTGAAGCTTTCAAAAATAAATATTATACTTCTTCAATTAAGCTGAAAGTACAAGCTTAGATCAGGCCACATATAATATAAGAAAACAATCTAAACAAATTGATGGCAAAATATGTGACTGTCGTCTCAAAAAGGGTATTATGTCGAGTTATTAGAGCGTTGGAAATTGAATTTGTAATCAAAATATGAAATTTGGGGTAAGTTTATATATTTTATTGAGGGGAATGAATAAAGATTTTTATTAAGTGTCAAAAAATTAAATGTCATTTTACTGAACATTGCTATATTAATTTCACATTTGCATATTGATTCCCCGACATTAAACCAATTTGAAGCTAAACCTCACATATTATTATATTTACAAAAACTTGACAAAAATTCCAGACATCTATCCGTCATTTATTGGCGTTTTTAAAGAGGAGAAATTTCTGGGTCGATGGTAACAGCTATTTATAACTGTTGTAAACTTTTAAACATAAAATAGAATCCGCATAATGTCAAAACCCTTAAAGTCGACTTCTTTTAAAGTCAACAACTCTTGTTGGTCCCACATGTTATGTTCCTTATCTAGGTGTGTTCCATTATAGATAGAACGAAGATGACGTCACTTAAGCATTTGTTATTGTATTTTGCCATCCGCGTTTGTGAGTGATTCTCACTAAACTGTATTAACCAGACTATAAAAGTTCATGGTTACTCATAGTTTTGTGTGTTGGTCCGTTATATTTCCGGGTAGAAATGTTGTGAGTTCCTTAGCCAAGCGCATACTATCTATATGTTATATATTACTCACTTTTCATTTAATTCAGCTGTAAGATCGCATTAAATTAATTGTAAACAAATCGTGAACAAATGACGAGAGATACAATTTGTTTCATCATTGATCCTAACTGATGACAGTCCTGAATACCAGTCCACCAGCTGACATTGGGAGCCCTCCAGATTCTGAACCCTTCAGTCCTTTAGAGCCATAAGGTCCATTGAGCCAATATCTATCCCTTTTTCTATAGCATGAAATGAACAATAGCAATCGGTTGCTATCCTTTGGAAAGGCCGCTAGTCTATCACATGTACTTTCCGCCAGATCTTACAGATCCAGCAACTCAATCACTGCTGGGGGAACAGGGAGGTCAGAAAAAAAAATCTCTCGACGTCTCTGGGGATCGTTCCCTGTCCCTGTATGTCATTTATGAGCTTTCGGGACCACCAACTTCTCGAAACTTTTCAAACATTTACGACACAAGCGAATTAAAATGAATTATATTGCATTGTAGTACGGTGTTACCGTGTCTCGAGTGTTGCTCTGAGATTCCACACTTAATTGTGACAAAAACATTGGGATTAATGCCCACAACCTGGAATGCAAATCGATCTGGCTTGTAGGCGTGTTTAGACACCCAGTGGAACGGAACATAACCACGCCCCTCCGACAGTCGCCCGAATGTAAACAGTGGAAGTTGGTGCGAAACTAAGCAAACTACACGGTGTTATAATATCATCGATGGTATGCATTTAGTAAAATATTCACGAGCATTACATGCCTGATCGATAGGATTCAATCGTCTGATGTCACGGCCGTCCAGCAACGAGCAGCTTGGTTCTAAACGAAAAAAAGCGGTACTTTTTGTTCTTCATGCTGGCTCGAACTTTTTCACATGTCATGTGATCATAATGTATAAAAGTCAAAACATGATCAGATTTATAATGTTTTTCTCCTCTGGAAACATTTTTATGCTAATCGGAGAAGTATGTCATAAGTCCGTCATTGTTCCGATAGTTTTGAGCCAGTTACTAAGTTGCTATGCGTCATTACGAGGGAAGTGACGTCATGACGCTAAAGCTTATTGTTCAATCACAGAAAATTATGTGAACATTAATGTCTGATTGAGCGAATCTAGTGAGAACTAATCCGACTACAAGCGGTCAAAAAACAATCAGAGTGATGTCAACTCCCTTCATTCCTTTGTTGTTAAACAAGAAGGAACGAAATTGACGTCATTCAGCTAATTGTTATTGATTTTAGACAGCCAATTTAATGATTAGTTCTCACTAGTTTGAGGTGCTGTGCGCTTGGCTAAGAAACTCACAATATTGCCATCCGTAAATATAACAGACCAACTCACAAAAACTATGAGTAACCTTGAACGTTTATAGTCTGGTTAATAAAGTTTAGTGAGAATTACTCATAGAAACGGATGGCAAAAAACAATAACAAAGACCTGAATGATGTCAACTTCGTCTATCTATAGAAAGTTCGAAGATGACGTCACTCAGGTCTTTGTTATTGTTTTTTTGCCATCCACGTTTATGAGTAATGCTCACTGAACTGTATTAACCCGACTATAAACGTTCATGGATACACACAGTTTTGTGTGTTGGTTCGTTATACTTCCGGATGGCAATGTTATGAGCTTCTAAGCCAAGCGCATACTATCTATATCACTCAGAGAATAACGTTCAAACTTACACGCAGGTTTGTGTGTTGGTACGTTATATTCAGCTGGCTGATGTTGTGTGTATTTTACCTAAACGAGTTGCATCAATAGTCGTCCGAGCGATCTTTGAGGGTGTGTCACAAATCCCGCGTTTTGATTGGTTAAAAATCAACTTGTTAATCGATGGTGGTTGTGCTGTGACTGGTCCTTGTAGAATCTTACAGTGACTGCGTACTAAAATAGTAATAATAAAAGAATGAATGTCATTGTGCGTGTGTGTGTGTGTGTGGTGTGTGTGTGTGTGTGTGTGTGTGTGTGTGTGTGTGTGTGTGTGGTGTAATTGTTTATTGTGTTGTCTCATTCCTGAGTCATCTGTCAGTCCGTCAAGAGTGTTTGTCTTTCACTTGATTCAAGTATAGGTCGCCCCTATATAATATGATATTATGTGACCGCCTTGTTAATCCGATATTTTGTCGGAATTAACTCGATGAATAATATTGAATTTAACCAGTAACTGCGAGCTCTGGAAAAACATATTTAAAAATTGCCATCTAAAAAAATTTGATTTAATACCTCATCTGTGCAAAACGCTCACGGTTGAAGAAGAAGCAGGTCTAGGGGAGAAAAGAAGGAGAGAGAAGAAAGAAGGAAGAGAGAAGAGAGAAGAGAAAGAAGAAGAGAAGAAGAAGAAAGAAGAGAAGAAAGAAGAAAGAAAGAAGAAGAAGAAAAGAAGAAGAAGAAGAAGAAGAAAGAAGAGAAGAAGAAGAAGAAAAGAAAGAAAGAGAAAAAGAAGAAAGAAGAAAAGAAGAAGAAGAAGAAGAAGAAGAAGAAGAAGAAGAAGAAGAAGAAGAAGAAGAAGAAGAAGAAGAAGAAGAAGAGCAGGTGGCGGGTAGTTTCAATCGATCGATATTTGAAGGATGAGTATTGTTTTTCACAGTACGACAGTTGATTGGGTTAAGCCATGATATTTAGAATCAGGAAAGTTTACTTTTTTGTAGTTAGGTAAGGCTTGGCTTATCGATACATCATTCATGCCTGTTTTAACGTCGTTCAGAGAGTATAGACAACATCAAACTTGTTCGTTTCGCTCTAATCATTACGCGACTTCTACTTTTGTTTACTTTTTCTAATTTACTTAAAGATTATCAAAATAAATGAAATTAACTTTTTGTAGATTATAAACATTTATCATTTTCCACAATGAAAGCATTGATTTCACCGCCAATTATTCATAGATCATTCTTTATGTTTCCTATTTTCTAATTTACATTATTAATAATAATAATAATAATAATAATAATAATAATAATAAATAATAATAATATAATAATAATAATAATAATAATAATAATATAATAATAATAATATAATAAAATAATAATAATATAATAATAATAATAATAAATAATAATAATAATAATAAATAATAATAATATAATAATAATAATAATAATAATAATAATAATAATAATAATAATAATAATAATAATAATAATGTTTTTTTGCTTAGATAGATCCACATCGATAACGATGCCAAAATTCAAAAAAAGACATTTACTATATTATGTTTCAAGAATTTAATCCAGACCAATGCCAGGTTTTTGATAATGTCAAATAAAACTAAATCAATTAATCGCTATTAATTCGTGGCAACATTATAAAAGAAACTAATCACGCAAAATTCATTGAAGTTATTATTGATAGCAGAAAGAGATAGCAAAATAAATACATAATATAATATATTATAAGAGGCAAATTCCGTCCAAGGCTTTTCCCAACGTAATATATCAAGCTTCTCAAAATCAAGAGAAACCCAATAAAACCCTAGCTATGTCGATACTGGACTGTGGTTGTTCGGTTTGAGATTTACATCATGGCAGAAGAATCCAATAGTAGTAGTAGTAGTAGTAGTAGTAGTAGTAGTAGTAGTAGTAGTAGTAGTAGTAGTAGTAGTAGAGGAGGAGGAGGAGGAGTAGTAGTAGTAGTAGTAGTAGTAGTAGTAGTAGTAGTAGTAGTAGTAGTAGTAGTAGTAGTGGTAGTAATGATAGTAGTAGTAGTAGTAGTAGTAGTAGTAGTAGTAGTAGTAGTAGTAGTAGTAGTAGTTGTTGTTGTTGTTGTTGTTGTTGTTGTAGTTGTTGTTGTTGCAGTAGTTGTAGTAGTAGTAGTAGTAGTAGTAGTAGTAGTAGTAGTAGTAGTAGTAGTAGTAGTAGTTGTTGTTGTTGTTGTTGTTGTTGTTGTTGTAGTAGTAGCTGTTCTTGTTGTAGTAGTTGTTGTAGTAGTAGTAGTAGTAGTGTAGTAGTGTGTAGTAGTAGTAGTAGTAGTAGTAGTAGTAGTAGTAGTAGTAGTAGTAGTAGTAGTAGTAGTAGTAGTAGTAGTAGTAGTAGTAGTAGTAGTGAGCCTCGCAGTCCGAATGACGATTGCTGAGAATTGTGTGATTCGTTCATAGTCGATGAGTATAGCTGCTCTCTCCATCCATGTTAATTGTTTCTATTGGTCACGGTCCTTGGCCAGAGTTTTGAGACTGTCGAGATCTTGTTGTGACTTTAGTACGGTGGGCACTGCATTTCTTAGTTCTTCAGGGTTCTCAGGTTTTTATCTGACAACAGGGCCTGCTACTTAATTTGTCACTTTGATCTTTTCAAAAAGATAAGAACAAAGAGGAAATTAAGTGTCATAATGCTATTTGATAAACCACATTCCCTCTCCTCAAGACCCTTATTTTATTTTATTTTTCGTTTGTTTGTTTGATTCGTATTTTATAATTTATTAACCTTGAGAATCATTTGACAGTGGCGGATCAATCTGGTATAGTACTGATTATTATTTGATACAGCTGGTAACATTTATGGAAATAAATAACAATGTGAAATTGAATGTAAGCTTCAATTTAATATGCGAAACAGATCAAATGGACGTTTCGGGTTTCCCCTTTATCAACAAAACAGGATGGATGAATAACTACAGACGAATGAGATAATGTGGTAGTGGCGTTGTCTTAACGAATGAGATAATGTGGTACTGGCGTTGTTAAGACAACGCCACTACCACATTATTATTATCTCATTCGTCTGTAATGTTTTATCCATCCTGTTTTTTCGATAAAGGGAGAAACCCCGAAACGTCCATTTTATCTGTTTTCGTATATCAAATTATTGAAGATTACATTCAATTTCATATTGTTATTTCTTCGAGCTTCGAGCAGCATCATTTACATTAACATTAATTGTAAAGGTACTATTTCTGAGATAAATCAACCACTCCCAATCGTAATACATATACGTCTCCGGTTATGTTATAGATAGCATAGCATTTTATTGTCACTGCTGTAAATCACAGAGAGTCTCGATGAGGGGAATCAACTCAATGGCCCTTCAGGGCTCTTAGTATAATAGTAGATACATCGTCTTCTTGTGATTGTGTTCATTAAGGTGGCTTCCACACATCGGGGAGCAATTTCAACAGGGTGATGCAATGATAGCAGAGGATAGTTCCGTCGTCATGGATTAATAATATTATACAACAAATTCATTTTCAATTTGCGCCTATGTGGTCTTGTAGTATGACACTCACTTTCGGATCGAAAGGTCCTAGGTTCGAGCCTCGCTCGGCGCATAGTTGATTCCTTGGACAAGGCTCTTTACTCGCATTCTCTCATCGTACTCAGGTGTAAAATGAGTACCTGGCCGTCAACGGCGTTGTCTCTGTCTGAAAAAAAAAACTTAATATCGTCCAGCAGGCGTCTTATCTCGTTATACATGCTACGTGTTGCTGTTGGTCAGGGACCCTTTGTAAAGCGCTTTGAGCACGTTTAGTTGATATTGCGCTATATAAAAGCTCAAGTTAAAGCTCTAGATGATATTAAATGACAAAATCCATATTAGATAAGTAGAGATAATATATCATTTAGTTTATCATGCAAGTCAATAATAGTTTAAATGGTTGGTATTTAAGATGCCCTTTATTTACAAAATGGCTTTTTTGACATTTTCAGAGATTGTGTTTTGATATAGATTTGGAGAAGGTGGTCTTAAGAGTAGGCATAGCACACTGGATTGGGAGAACAACCACCTCGCGAAGAAGAATAAAAAGAAGAAGGAGGAGGAGGAGGAGGAGGAGGAGGAGGAGGAGGAGGAGGAGGAGGAGGAGGAGGACGAAGACGAAGACAGACTATCATATTGAGAATCAGTAATCAGGAGGTCCTAGGTTCGATCCCCTGTCGAGGAAGACTGATTTTTTGGGGGGGATGGTTGTTTTCTTGTATATTTCTTTCCAGCTGCATCATGCACTGTTTCATACACACTTTTTCAGATCTTTATTGCTACTATTTTGGTACGATTAGGAACACATTTATTTTTCTGCGTCAAGTTTAACTCCACATAA
Organism: Berghia stephanieae; assembly: GCF_034508935.2. NCBI lineage: Eukaryota > Metazoa > Mollusca > Gastropoda > Nudibranchia > Aeolidiidae > Berghia > Berghia stephanieae. The sequence goes on from NC_088362.1 coordinate 14,495,324, forward strand.
CGCCGGTTTGAGATTGTTGGTTGTTATGGTCAAAGAGAGGAAAGTATCATTTTATCTCCTCCCCTAACGGAGGTCGCACAATACAGACTAATCGGAGGAATGTTACTTGAGTAAGAGAACAAATATCTAGCAACCCTTGCTATAATTTATTGTCGATATCTAATTTACGACCTCGAGTGTTGAGTCCTACGGACCAAGGGGAACCGATACGCTAATCCTAGGGGGATAGCTTTTACTTTTATAGAACTAGAACCCGGACACGTGACCGACTGATAACGCAATGGAATCCACTATAACAATTTTGATTGTAAACCCGCTAAAATTGGTCTGGATGTGGAAAATCGGAAATTTTATTACAAATCCTCTCAAAATGGTATTTCATTAAGTCGAACCTGATGAATATATTTAGATTTTAAGCTTGGCATAATATCAACTTGTTTCTTAAATGTAACTCGTTGTCTCAAAATGGTATCATGAGGGGGTGAACCAGAGGCCAAAAAGCCAAACAATAACAAAAACAGTAAAAGTGTCAACTCTCTCATTACCAGTCATTTTCAGGATTTTCCCCAAAATTTCACACCCAAGTTATACAAAAATGTATTTTTATCACTCAAAAACAATAACAGTAAAGTTCCTCCGATGCATATCTAACTTCCTTAGCAAAACATGCTCAACAATAGACTGTTCATTTTTTTAATTTTATGAATTACAAAAGAAATTTGGATAAGGAAAACGCTGATTGTATCGTAACGAATGTGGCGATTTTCATATAAGTAAGGAAAGAATTAATATAACAGTTAAAATCCAGATAGACGCAGATCTAAATTAAATGAAGTCAATTAGATCGTATTTTAAACAAAATAATCAAATTTGAGACCTAAGTAGTTTGTAAGAGCAACATGCATTCTTAGCAATGGAGCATATTATGAATAAAAATACATAATTTAGAACTTGGAGTCAATCTTTATAATATCTCTTTCTCTCTCTCTCTCTCTCTCTCTCTCTCTCTCTCTCTCTCTCTCTCTTTCTTTCTCTTTCTCTCTCTATCTCTTTCTTTATTTATTTCTCTCTCTCGCTCTCTCTCTTTCTTCCATTCTCTCTCTCTCTCTCTCTCTCTCTCTCTCTCTCTCTCTCTCTCTCTCTCTCTCTCTCTCACTCTCTCTCTCTCTCTTTCTTTATTTATTTCTCTCTCTCGCTCTCTCTCTCTTTCTTCCATTCTCTCTCTCTCTCTCTCTCTCTCTTTCTTTATTTCTCTCTCTCTCTCTCTCTCTCTCTCTCTATATATATATATATATATATATATATATATATGAGCCAAGGTCAAAAGGTGCCCGCCTGATACCAGTGTTAAGAAAATTTGATTTTTACTTAATTATGGGCTTTTTTCATTGGGTTAATGCTTGTAATCAATTGATAATATGAAGAAGAGATAAAATGATAAAATGCTCAACATACTCTGTTCAACAGAATATGAAATAAAAAACTTGAAAGTGAAATTTGAATGCTGTTTGGCATGTGCTTAAAACGAGGTCAACGCATCACCTTTTTAGAAATCATGTAGAAATTAAATGTGATGTTTTAGCTCACGTGATTTAAATTTGACTGATAGTATAAAGTCAAAATTTACTTTTAAACGCAATTGCAGTATATTACATATCTGAATAAGTTTCATATAGAGTTCTTAAAAAGTTGGTGTTGCTTGTGACCTTTGGTGTCATCAAACACAGCACAATACTAAGACTCGACACGAAACTTTAAAGCTCATGTTTAATGTTTATAAAATGTTTTATTATGAGAAAGAAGCATAGATTTACTATCTGAACTCAAATCTTGGAGTAAATGTATTCCGTTTTACCGATATTGAGGTTTATTGGTTTTGGTGTCATTTGTCACAAGCAACACGACATGCGTGAACACGTGGAAGTTTGTTTCGTTAAATGGCGATTCGCAATTTTGATCCACCCTTCTTACCAGTCTTTGAAGTGCAGCACTTTCATTTGCCTTTCCAGCGTGGCTCCAGGGAGAAAAGGTAAGTTGAACTTTGGTGTCATCGCTATTTTACATTGTCACAAGCAACACTTTATATTGGATATTACAAAGTGCCACCAAAAAATTATGTTTTCAGCTGTTATTCTATTTACAAATATGATATTATGACATCTCACATAAGACTGTGATTTTGACACAATTAATTATTTCCTTGTAATTCTAATTTTTTATGTTTCAGGGTTGTATCAATCAAGAAAAAGACAAAACTCAAGCTTTTGACGAATCCAGATAAATAGAAGGGTTGTCAAGAAATTTGATTTGATTTACTATTAACACACTAAATTACTACAAACTAACAGATTTGGGCAGTAGGGCGGATGTTACCGTATGGTTACATGAATTCATTACCATGGCTGATATTTATCCAGTGTTTGTGTGACTTCTGGTACTTTTTGTGACCATTGGTGTCATTACTTAAAATGTCACAGGTGACACTTAAGATTGAAGTTTCTAATGTATTTCTGTTTTCATGTTCTTCAAAGCTTGAAATGTCATTGAAATACATTTTAACAGGCTATATTACATGTGTTCAGTTGCTATTCTTGATTTATTGAGGCAAAATTGCGTTCTAGTGCCGATTTTGACCAAAGTAATAGCAACAATGGTATTACTAATTCTAAGTATATATCCAATTTAGAAGTATTTCGTTTCTTAAAATAATATTGAATTTCATTTTAGAGTAGGTTATTGTGCTTTTTTGACTGAAAATAATGATATATTATGGAAGACAGTGTGATTTGGTGTTGCTTGTGACATAAGTAATGGTGTCACCGGTGTTATGTCACAAGTCACATTCAGATGCTCTAATTTCCATGTATATTTTTATTTTTGAAGTCTTTGGTTTCTGAAATATTATTAAACTCCATATTTAATTGTGATTATTACACTGGTTTGACTGAAATTAATGATATATTGTCGAAATTGTAATTTGGTATTGCTTGTGACATGAGTAATGGTGTCATCGGTCTAATGTCACAGGTGACACAATGTCGCTAAAAAAGATATGTTTTGGTCACATTATTTCCTAACATTTTATTCCAAAAGTTTCTGAACATTGCTGGTAATAAGCATATGCAATATTGTTGTTGTTGTTAATGTACAAACATTTTTATGAAATAATATATTTGCATTCTATGTTGCTTGTGACCGATGACACCAAAAAGCAACATTTTCTCCAATAGTTGGTAATATTATTATACTATGATTGTTGTTGATTGTGTCTTTTTGTCTAAAACTTACTAAATAAAGTTTGATAATCAACAAAAATCATTTGGTTATTGAGTTTTTGTCTCATTTTGGTGTCATCGGTCACAGGTGACACCAGCAACCTATAGGTACTGTTGACGATATTATGATGCGTTAGACCTTAAAGTTATCTAAAGGGCCTTTGATTCATAAAGTACAGGGTTTTTGCTACACATATAGAAACATGAATGGACTATTATGTCACTTTTAATTTGAGAAAAAAAATTGGCACCTTTTGACCTTGGCTCATATATATATATATATATATATATATATATATATATATATATATATATATATATATATATATAATAGTTGCAAGGTTTGACTAGCTTGAGCTCACGGTATCGTTCAACGTGATATTCCCGTACCAAAAGTGATGCAAAATAAAAGCAATTTCTACCCGAGACTAAATCGCCAATGTCGAGACAAGAAACTTACGGGCAACTTCCTCATGTGGGTTCTCTATGCCTAGTCGGAAAAAACATCATTTAAGTATTTATTGACGGTATGTGTTTAAGTAAAATAATCACTATTTCCACCCGCCATATCATTCGTGCGAATACACAAAACTATTAAGCCTGTTTATTTAGTGAGAAGTAATCACCCAGCCAACTGAGGATTGAAAGCCAAGAAAATTTGGGGCAAATTTAAATTCTATTACAAATGAATATAAATAGCATGAGGATGCGTACCGACTTGACACGGTCTAACACAGAGACGCATCATCTGCTATTAAAACACTATTGCCACTCCAAAATTTCATATCTATGTATTACAGTCTCGGTTTCTACCATGAATACAGTTTTGTTTGTGATTGCTTGCGTCACACTCTCCCTTCTGATAATTTGATAATGTATATATTAATCAAGATTTCATTTCTATTTTCGATTTCTTTCTGACGCAATAACACAATAACGTCTTTTTGAGAATCGGATAGATTACCAATTATTTTCTCCCCAGTAGCGGCAATGACTTTCAGCAACGACACCTGCATTGGTTTACGAGATCTATATTCATCATCGGTCAAATACGTGCACTGGTGCCTCCAATTGAACTAGGCAACACAAGAGAATACGACCTATCGTTCATAACAAGCTGACACACACAAAAAAAGAAGAAACGAAAAGAACCTTTGCTGTAGACGGCATAAAAACCTTTAATATTTGGGTCAAAAATTGATTATGTCATAGATAGACAGAATAAGATGGCTCTCAACTTGTCAATATGTCTATAACCTCAAAAAAAAATCAAATTCTCCACTTAATTTATTATTTTTTTTTGGAGAAGTTGGAATAATCTTAATCTTTCAACACATTGACATGGGGTAAAATTGTTCTTGCTATGAGAAAAAATAAGTGTTTTGTCTGTGGCGATAGATCTGGTCGTCTTGTGTTGATTAAAACAGACACCGTGTCAAATCATCGCTGACTTGGAGATTGGTCACTTTTCTTGCTGTAGGAGAATACGATATTGGTCTTGGGCGACGCTAGGTGGCGTCCGTTTCGTCACGTCCGTTTTATCCAATTAGAATCTACATAGCGTCACGTGGAATCTAATCTAGTCCATCGCGTATGTGTAGAAATAGATGAACGGAAATAAACGAATTAAACACTTGACATGAGCTCGTGGTTGCTTGTATCATGTTGTTGTTTTTTTGTTTTTTTTTACTGTGAAGATAACATTTTATACAAATAATATATATATATATATATATATATATATATATATATATATATATATATATATATATATATATATATATATATATATCAATGATCGTTATCGTTCTGGATTGAATATGTTTTTTTGTTTGTTTTTTTTTTATCCAATCTCATTATAAACGGCCCATTTTGTTTGTTTGGTTTTTTTCTCCAAACGCTGTTAATTTGTCGTTTATCATTATCATCATCATTGCCTGTTCATCCTGGGTCAGGGTATAGACCACAGACAAACAGTTCCATCCTACTCTATCCTGAGTTAACTTTTTTTTTATCTCGTTCCATGTCTTATCACTTCTCTGTATATCAGCTTCTTTCATTCTTCTCCATGTTGTGTGTCTATATTTTGGCGCCTCGTTTCAATCATTTAAAAAGTATGATCCGAAATAATAGTCAATAATGCCATAATAGCTACCACAGAAGACGTAATTTTCGTGAAGAAAACGGGCAACAAGACGTTATTATAACCCAACAGTTGATACTTCTTTAACTGGTCTTGAGTTTTTATATAGCACAATATCCACGAAACGTGCTCAGAGCCCTTTACAAAAGGTCCCCGGCCAACAGCAATACTTAACATCATGTAGGGCGTTAGATGACGCCTTTTAGGCGATAGTACAATTTCTTTTTTCGAACAAAGACAACGCTGTTAACGGCCATGTACTCGTTTTACGCCTGAGTACGGTGAGAAAATGTAAGTAAAGAGCCTTATCCAGAGACTCTACTATGCGCCGAAAAGCGAGTGTCATACCACAAAACCACATAGGCTCACACACTGTTTTGAGACGAAGAGTCACAGATTTTAGTACAATTCCTTCCACCCGGTCTGCCCTCTGACCATATATTTTTGCATGCTTTTTACAAATTGCCACAATTTAAACTAATTGATATAATATAGAAAGAACACTTTTGACGTCACTCAGCTCTTCGTTTTTGTTTTTAGCCAGCCGTTTTGATGAGGAGTTCTCACTAAATTGTATTAATCAGACTATAAACGTTTAGATAGAATGCGCTTGGCTAAGAAGCTCATAAAATTGCCATCCGGAAGTATAACAGATCAACACACAAAACTATGTGTAACCTTAAACTTTTATAGTTGGTTAACACAGTTTAGTGAGAATTATTCATAAACGCGGATAGCAAAAAACAATAACAAAGACCCGAGTGACTTCAACTTCATTCTATCTATAAGGTTACAACATTGTTTTGTGTGTTGGTACGTTGTGTCCAGCTATGTAAACACATTATAGATAGAACGAAGTTGACGTCACTCGGGTCTTTGTTATTGTTTCCTGCCATCCATATTATGTTTGAGTAATTCTCACTAAACTGTATTAACCAGACTATAAAAGTTCAATGTTACACATATACTTCCGGATGGCAATATTGTGAGCTTCTTAACCAAGCGCATACTATCTATAGCATCAATACTTATGTAGCTCAGTCTCATCACCCCTCTCCCAGCACTCCTCATCATTTCAAACATTGACTGTAACCTCACACAAAGGTTATGTTTTATCACGAAATAAGATTGATTTCCAGTGCGAGAAAGGAAGATCCGATTAGATGCCTAATATCGTGTATTATACCACTTCAGAGAGGAGGCATTCCCTTTGTTCAATAGGTTAGCACTGCCTGACGTCTTTAAGGGGATTAGGGAGAGAAATAAATGTTTGGTTAAAGGAAATTGATCCGGGATAAAAATTTCACTTTACTCACGAATTGATATTGATAACTCAAATAATATATGACTAGTCGTTTGAAATGGATAAGGGATAAGATCTCACCTTACTCATGCATAGATATCAGTAGCCCAGATGTTTGACTTGACCATATCAGTCGCTTGAAAGAGATAAGATCTCACCTTACTCGTGTATAGATATCAGTAACCCACATGTTTGACTTGACCATACCAGTCGCTTGAAACGGATAAGGGATAAGATCTCACCTTACTCATGCATAGATATCAGTAGGCCACATGTTTGACTTGACCATATCAGTCGCTTGAAATGGATAAGGATAAGATCTCACCTTACTCATGCATAGATATCAGTAGCCCACATGTGTGACTTGACCATATCAGTCGCTTGAAATGGATAAGGGATAAGATCTCACCTTACTCATGGATAGATATCAGTAACCCACATGTGTGACTTGACCATATCAGTAGCTTGAAATGGATAAGGATAAGATCTCACCTTACTCATGCATAGATATCAGTAACCCACATGTTTGACTTGACCATATCAGTCGCTTGAAATGGATAAGGGATAAGATCTCACCTTACTATGGATAGATATCAGTAACCCACATGTGTGACTTGACCATATCAGTAGCTTGAAATGGATAAGGGATAAGATCTCACCTTACTCATGCATAGATATCAGTAACCCACATGTGTGACTTGACCATACCAGTCGCTTGAAACGGATAAGGGATAAGATCTCACCTTACTCATGGATAGATATCAGTAGCCCACATGTGTGACTTGACCATATCAGTATCTTGAAATGGATAAGGGATAAGATCTCACCTTACTCATGCATAGATATCAGTAACTTACATGTTTGACTTGACCATATCAGTCGCTTGAAATAGATAAGGGATAATATCTCACCTTACTCATGGATAGATATCAGTAACCCACATATTTGACTTGACCATCCCAGTATCTTGAACGGATAAGGGATAAGATCTCACCTTACTCATGAATAGATATCAGTAACCCACATGTGTGACTTGACCATATCAGTAGCTTGAAATGGATAAGGGATAAGATCTCACCTTACTCATGCATAGATATCAGTAACCCACGTGTTTGACTTGACCATATCAGTCGCTTGAAATGGATAAGGGATAAGATCTCACCTTACTATGGATAGATATCAGTAACCCACATGTGTGACTTGACCATATCAGTAGCTTGAAATGGATAAGGGATAAGATCTCACCTTACTCATGCATAGATATCAGTAACCCACATGTTTGACTTGACCATATCAGTCGCTTGAAATGGATAAGGGATAAGATCTCACCTTACTCATGGATAGACATCAGTAACCCACATGTGTGACTTGACCATATCAGTAGCTTGAAATGGATAAGGGATAAGATCTCACCTTACTCATGCATAGATATCAGTAACTTACATGTTTGACTTGACCATATCAGTCGCTTGAAATAGATAAGGGATAATATCTCACCTTACTCATGGATAGATATCAGTAACCCACATGTTTGACTTGACCATCCCAGTATCTTGAACGGATAAGGGATAAGATCTCACCTTACTCATGGATAGATATCAGTAGCCCACATGTGTGACTTGACCATATCAGTATCTTGAAATGGATAAGGGATAAGATCTCACCTTACTCATGCATAGATATCAGTAGCCCACATGTTTGACTTGACCATACCAGTCGCTTGAAATGGGTCGACGTGAATATAGATAGTATGCGCTTGGCAAAGAAGCTCATAACATTGCCATCCGGAAGTATAACGGACCAACACACAAAACTGTGTGTATCCATGAACGTTTATAGTCGGGGTAATACAGTTCAGTGAGCATTACTCATAAACGGAAATGGCAAAAAACAATAACAAATACCTGAGTGACGTCATCTTCGAACTATCTATATTTAGATACATGTCTACTAACCGGACGTTTTAATATTGTTGTAATGGAGAATAGTTTGTGCTGGTTTGAGAGTATTATTTCCACTACAACAATGGGCCAATAACAATTGGATTCAGTAGTCTGATGTCACGCCGCCCGGCAACGGCCGCCATCTTGGTTCTAAACAAAGAAAATCATTACTTTTTATTCTGCATGCTGGCTAGAACTTTTCATTCCCTTTTCGTATGCCTTGTGATCAGAATGTGTAAAAGTTAAAACATGATCAAGTTTATGGGAGTTTTTTCCTCTGGAAACGCTTTTATGCTTGCCGGAGAAATATTTCATACGGGCGTCCGCCATTGTTCCGATAGTTTAGAGCCAGTGTTACTAAGTTACCATGGGTCATTAGGAAGGACGACTGTTGAAGAGTATTTGGGTTATCAAATCTGCAAACTAGTACACGCTGATTCCACTCCAACTCAACACCGGCTTAAGGCAACGGGGCACAAATCATGTGCACTTAAGTTAAAACTAAGCGAATCACTAAAAATAGATAATAATAATTGTAATAATAATAATAATAATAATAATAATAATAATAATAATAATAATAATAATAATAATAATAATAATAATAATAATAATAATAAATAATAATAATAATAATAATAATAATAATAATAAATAATAATAATAATAATAATAATAATAATAATAATAATAATAATAATAATAATAATAATAATAATAATAATAATAATAATATTGAAATAACAAAACAAAACAAAAAAAATAATAATAATATGGCAATGTTTTCTGAGGTATTATGAAATTCTATAAGTGGCATGTATCAATATCAAGGTTGGAACACTAAAAACATTGCGAAACTCGAAACTCGGCTAACTGCTATGCTGTATTAAACAAGTAGTTGCACATGAAAAAAGAATTCAATAAAAATTGAATTATACCTATAGATATATTATACTGTTATGGGGTAATTTTGTCGAGTACGTTGCATGTTAAGGATATTATATTATTAAAAATAGAGAAAACTTGAGCAAAGAAACGGCAAGTAATGCACAGAAAATATTTAATTTTTTCTTGCTTTTGTAACTAACGATCACCCAAACAGTAAATATATATACTATGTACATATATATACATGGTTGGGGAGAATTGGCTTGAATTACATAGAGTGATCCTCGCCTCATTTAATTTAGTTACAATTTCCTTCTACAACGGTGTTTCATCCATCCGTTGGTATTTTGATGGATTCTTCAGGGAGGTATGAAACTACGTTGAAGGACGAAATTGTGCGTCTCTTATTATTATTATTATTATTATTATTATTATTATTATTATTATTATTATTATTATTATTATTATTATTATTATTATTATTATTATTATTACTATTATTATTATTATTATTATTATTATTATTATTATTATTATTATTATTATTATTATTATTATTATTACTATTATTATTATATTGCCTTACATTATTAAATCAAACTGAAACATTCCACTTGAGCATAATCGAATGTTCTATTTTAAATACAACGAATGCGGAGACTACCTTCTGATACGAAACAAAGGCCCAAAAGATCTACAGTATTAGTATTTTGTTTACACGTCGTGACTGTTTAATTCACTCACTCACTCAATCCCATGACCGGGTGGTCATCGGGGGGACTTGCGTGAAGCAGAAGTTACAGTCTTCCTCCATGCCTGGCCCTATATAGCAGCTCCGGAACCGAGATCTCTGTCCATTCTTTTATATTGTCCAGCCACATCTTCCTTAAGCGCCCTCTTCTGCGCTGCCCTTCGACTGTTCCCTGTAGGACTGTCCTGCTCATGCTATCGTGTCGAGTATGGTGTCCAAACCAAGACAGTTTTCTGCGCTTCACAGTCACTAGAAGAGGTTCTTGTGAGCCTGCCCGAGCTTCTATTTCTTCTAGGACGTCTTCTTTTAATTACTCACACGCAGTTATAAAATTTTACAGATCACGGTATAGGGAATGAGATTAACGGAAGAGTAGCGTCCCTTGATTGGACATCACCTTACAGAGAGAACATCAACATCGTTTTGCGCATGCGTCTCTCTCGTCCTCGCTTTCGGTGAAGTGTCTCCGGAAGCGAGGACTAGAGACGCATGCGCACAACCAACATGACGCTCTCTCTCTAATAACTTTTCCGCCGGTGACGTCCAATCAAGGGACGCTACTCTTCCGCTAATCTCATTCCCTATTACAGATAGCACGTATTCTGTCGTTCCTTCTTGACGTACAAAAGTAGAATTATTTTTTTCCGGATCAAATGCTAACTTTCTGACAAGAGCCGCATTAGGTTTAAAATGTCTCCCCTTGTTAACCAGTTACTTGCCGTACTCTAGAAAAATATATTTAAAATTTGGCCTGAAAACTCGTCCTTCAAAATAAATATATCGATCGACTTCGCGAGGTCCCAGGTTTGAGAGATTGTGCAAGATGAAGGTCATTTAAATCAATCGATATAATTTGAAGAAGAGTTTTCTGGCCAAATTTTTTAATACATGTTTTCCAGAGAACGTCATTAAATTTGTTAATTTAGTCTCTCTGTCTAATCCTGAAGAAGGGTTTGTAATAAACTTGGGTATATTCTTTGTTTGTATCGAAGCGTATCGTATTGTGTCGTTTAGGGAGCTCTTTCGTGCATATATATCATTTTTCAAAGTTATTTAAACAACAGCCATTTTTAATTTGACAATTTTCGGTACTTGTTTATTGAATCATATCCAACCTCTATATTTTACTTTATTCTTCAAATATACGAATATGGGACGTTTTGTGATGACAGGATTTATGCAATACCACTTAGTCTATTTTCTTATTATATCAATTGTCCTACTCCTATCATGTTATAACTACCTATATATCATTTAATAATACACCTTAACAACCATGTCGGATAATTATATACAATGTTCGTCTTTTAGGTATTTTTTTCCTTTTTTAACCCTATTTCTACCATTGGGGTGTATCACACCCCAACCCCATATTTTTTCGCTCTAAAATCAACAGTTTTTGTCCTAAAGCCTTCAAATTTCATGACTTTTCCTAAATTGACCCCATCTATCACCTGTCCAAATTTTGTTTATCTCACGTGCATAGTTTGCTCACCCCAGAAGGTCATCACTGGATTTTGAGATTTATGTCTTTTGGGGTGTATCACACCCCCTTATGTATGAGTAGAGAAAACTCGGAAACCTCCTATTTTTCCCTTTGGGGTGTGTCACACCCCATGAGGTTTTCAATGTTGTGATCAAAATAATCACTGTGTGAACCAAAGCAGTGACCAACCAGACCATGTTTTACAACTTTATGCCCCGGTTCAAATCCCAAATTGAAGCAGATGGGCTGATGTACTCGTCTCCAATCCTGTGACTTTATTTTCAATATGCCTATCCTGGCGTGAAGAATAGGAAAGAGACGCTTTCTTTGTGTAATCAAGGTCCAATTTGGTCAGTTGTTAGTTGTAAGTCCATCAACAACTTTTTATTTTCACAGTAACACTGATTTTTACATATTTCAGCAAGTAGAGCTATGCAACTCAAGATCTTCAAGATCATGGACGCTTACACTTATACTTATAGGCATAGGGCTTACTCTGGATCATGTAGCATGGTATGGATTAGGAACAATTTCTTGATACCCCTTGAATAGGATGATGGTTTCACGCAGGATACTTTCCAATTATGATTTGATAAGCGTAAGATTCTCACTCGCTGAAAAAAGACTACCCTTGGGGACTGAATCAGGCATCGTATGCAACTGAAGTCCAGTGTGTTATCAACTGAGCTAATGCTGTTGGACAAGGCATACTACACAACTTTAGGTATGCAACACGTAATCAAGAAACAAGGCAAATACCTGAGTAGAGAAAAAGAATTTAATTAAAATGAAATCAAATATGAGAACAGATAAATGGAAACAAAATCCAACCAATGTCATCACAGGGCAAATGATCAATGGCTCATAATCAAACCGGCATACAAACAGAGCAAATGAGTGAGCTGTGATCGTTGCAAATGAAGGCGTCACATTTCAAACAGACTTGCTTGACTTTTCTGTCCTTTTTCCTGGGACACATGGTGCATCTCCCTTGGCTAGCTTTCCTCTTCTGTCCTGATTGCCTTGTATGGACTTCCAAGCACAACTTCATTTCAAGCTTGAGGATTTCATAAGAAAGATTTACTCTTCTATTCGTCCTTGCCAGTGACATTCTCCTCTGTAAGTGCTCAAAGATCAAGTCCTTTGCCAAGAGCTCATTAAACTTTCCTCTGTCTGTGTGGGTTTGGGTATCAGCAGGGAATACATCTTTGTAGATCACATGGGACGCTACCACTGCTGTGTCGAGGAGATTGTAGAACAAGACCATTGGCCACCGCTTTGAGATGGTATGTAAGATTCCTGTAAGTTGTTATTGACTTTTGTGAACAGATCCCTCAATGGTGCAAACACATCCTTACTTTGTCTTCTTGATCTCTTCTCTTTGTCATCAAACCTCAAAACTGTACATAACTCAATGAAGCGCCTGAAGCTCATTGTGTACATTGCAACACTGTCGGCCGATGCTCCATGCCAAATCTTAGATGCCCCCAAAAGACTCAGCTTGCATGCCCCTAAATGAATAAAGAGACCAATCAAGGCGCGCATTTCCAATAGGTCCACAGGTTGCCATCGAGTTCCTTTCCGCCTCATACCCTCTAGATTTGTCATCTTGACTATCATGTAAATGATGACCTCTGTGAATATCAAACTGAAGGCAGAGACGACAGAGTTCACGGTTTTCTGGTTCCTGACATGTGACGTTGGAGGCCTGTACACATTTCTAGTCGGTGTTCTTCCCACTTGAGGAGTAGGGACCTTGCTCCATACCACTGAACCATTTTTGCTGACTATGATGTTGCTTGTTGCTGGCAATGGAAGCTGATCATGAACATTTTGATCCTCAAGGTTTTCTTCTTCCAGCTCTGAGTCAGGATCTGAATCAGCCAATACAGCAGAGAAATCTTCGTCATCACTGCTCTCATCTGATGTTCTCGGATTCATTTCATCATCTGTTAAATCATTGTCAGGGATCCAGTCTAACTGCTCTGCATAGGAATAGTCTGAAAGCAAAAATAGATACATGAATTTAAATGATTAGAATTAGAAGAAAGAACATGACATAGAGACAAGCCCCAGTAATTAACTAATGCTCTTTCTTCTTCAAGGGCTATTTTCCTCAAGGTAATGGCAATTCTAAACTTTAGAAGAGCAAAATCAGTTTAAACTTTCTGTTGGATTGAACGCTGGTCTACCTCAACCTGATCAGACCACCAATGAGTGGACAATAAAATGGTCTGTTCATCTATGAATTATCATTTTTAGGGTTAGGAGTTATAAACATATCAATTTAAAGTGTTGCATTTAGTTGCATTACTAGTCTGTGATTACGTTTAGCTGCCTTAGAACATGTAACTAAAAGTAGAAGTAGAAAGGCTAATCAATAGGCATAGGATATCAGTATAAGAGATTGTGAAACGAGTCTAAAGCAAAACTATTTAGAGGTATGCTGTTCAAACATAAAGGAATACATAGTTGAAATGAAATTATAGAGAAGAACTCTACTTACCAGGTGGGTATGTTGCTGGATTAAAAACACATATATTCTTTGCTTCAAACGGTTCAACAGGTGTAACTTTCCATTCACAGGAAAAGGAAATGGTGGCCAATTGTAATTTACAAGTTGCCAGAGAACTTAAATTGGCAACAAAAAAGTAACTAAATACCTTAATATTCGGGGACCAAATGTTGAAGATACTAATAAAACAGTGACAAAAGAGGCGGGGTGTGTTACACCCCAATGTTTGAAATAGGGGGTTTCCAATTAATGCTTATCTATATGTAGGGGGTGTGTTACACCCCAATGGACAGAAATCGGAATATACCGATAGATTCAACAGTAATTGTTAGGGGGTGTGATACACCCCACAAGACAGAAATAGGAATATTTAGTGGGTGTAAGAAATAGGGTTAAATATGTTCTGCCGATGGTGATAAACACGAAATGTGTGCATATTTGTAATTTGTAATTTATTATTATTATCATCATTATTATTATTAGATCTATTATTGTTATTATTATTATTATTATTATTATTATTATTATTATTATTATTATTATTATTATTATTATTATTATTATTACTATTGTTGTTGTTGAATCTTTGCCAAAAGGCATTTCAATCAATCTAAAACTAATACCGATGAAATAGGGCGGCTATGTGGCCTTGTGGTATGACACTCGCCTCGGATCGGAAGGTCGTGTGTTCGGGCCCCGCTCTGAGCGGCGCATAGTTGAGTCCTTGAAAAAGGCTCTTATCACACATTCTCTCACCAAACGTAGGTGTAAATGAGTAGCTGGTCGTTGACAGTGTTGTCTCTTTCGGGAAAAAAATTATAATACTGTAATACAGCCTACATGTTTC
Source organism: Berghia stephanieae (assembly GCF_034508935.2). Taxonomy (NCBI): domain Eukaryota; kingdom Metazoa; phylum Mollusca; class Gastropoda; order Nudibranchia; family Aeolidiidae; genus Berghia; species Berghia stephanieae. Next base: position 14,510,475 of record NC_088362.1, read on the forward strand.
GTGTTGCTGTTGTCCACGGTCCCTTTGTAAAGCGCTTTGAGCACGTTCACTGAATAATGTGCTAAATTTAATCTCAAGTTTAAGTTGTTGTTTTTTAATAGGCAAAAATTAATGATAAACAAGAATAGGAGTTAAAATTTGTAACATATCTCTATAGTTATTTGTCTTATAAAGCGATGTTCACGGGATTTGTTTTTTGTTGTTTTTTTTTTTTTTTTGCGTGCGTAATTAAACTCATAAATCTCTCTAAATGAGATATCTATTTTGTGGGGCAAAGGTTATGACAATAACATTTCTTATCATGGTGCGTAGGAGGGAAATAAAGTTAAAATGCTACAAACCCTTTGTTACACCTGCACAAGAATGCGGCTATGTGGTCTAGTGGCATGACACTCGCTTTCGGGTCGGAAGGTCCTGGGTTCGAGCCTCGCGCTCGGCGCATAGTTGAGTCCTTGGAAAAGGCTCTTTACTCACATTCTCTCATCGTACTCAGGTGTAAAATGAGTACCTGGCCGTTAACAGCGTTGTCTTTGTCCGAAAAATTGTAATATCGCCTAAGAGGCGTCATGTCCCGTCCTACATGTTAAATGTTGCTGTTGACCAGGGACCCCTTGTAAAGCGCTTTGAGCACATTTAGTGGATATTGCGCTATATAAAGCTCAATTAGAATATGGTCGCTCTGCCTGGGACCCTCACCACCAATCAGAAATCCAAGAAATCGAACAAATACAAAAACAGAGAGGTGACATTTATAAATCAAAATATCAAACATAAGAAACATGAAACTGATATGTGACCCCTCGTCTCAGAACGGTATTAAGTCGGGATGATTCAGATGCTGGAAATGGAATGTGTAGCCAGAAATATCATGCTTAAGTTGAGTCTATATGCTTTATAGATGAGAAGGAATATTATATTTTACTGTGCTAAATACCAACATTTCATATTTTTGACCGTTTTAACTATAATATGACTTTTTAGCATCTGGTCCATCCCGACATAATACCGTTTTGAGACGAGGGGTCACATATTATCTAATCTCGAATCTCTCCAACAGAGAAGAAAGCGAGACAAAGTATCAATATTTTGCAAAGGCCTAAACGATCAAGTTAAGATACCCCTCGGTGATGTTCAACCAAATAAGAGGATGGAAGTCCCTCAAGTTATGGTTCCCCACTCAAGAGTGGACGACAGTCTTTTAAATCCTTTCCTTACCCCTCATAGGCAAATCGTCACATTCGTTACGATGCAACCGACAATTTTCTCATTCTGATTTCTCTTGTACATCAAAAAATTTAAAGAATTGCTTTGATTACAGCTATAAATACTAATCACTGTGATGTAGAGCTCATTTGTTACTTTTTGTTTGAGTAAGAAAAGCCTA
>NC_088362.1:14514358-14531858 GCF_034508935.2 Berghia stephanieae
TATTTTCTAATATTTTATATAGAAAGTGAAGGTTTGAAACATGTCTAAAATTTATAAGTTCTTCTGAGGACAGGCTAACCTTTATTAGATAAGGTGTGAAAACAGCATTTTTGAAAGATTGAGGAACTGTGCCAATCCGAAGAGAGTCATTTGTTATGGCTGTTAAAAGTAGGAGCAAGATGCTCCAGATGGGTACCTAACAAGTTAATGCGTTGGGATAGGGTCAAGGTTAAATGTTTTAGGTGGTGACTATTTTATAATTGAAATGTGACCCCTCGTCTCAAAACGGTATTAAGTCGGGATGATTCAGATGCTGGAAATGGAATTTGTAGCCAGAAATATCATGCTTAAGTTGAGTTTATATGCTTTATAGATGAGAAGGAATATTATATTTTACTGTGCTAAATACCAACATTTCATATTTTTGACCCTTTGAACTATAATTTGACTTTTTAGCATCTGGTCTATCCCGACATAATACCGTTTTGAGACGAGGGGTCACAAATTAACTCTTCTCCGGTCGCTGTCTTGCTCTGACAGGATCAAAAACTGGTTGACTAGGTTGATATGAATCTAGTTTTTCTCGAACTCAGGTCTTTCCGATCCTAAGGCGAGGGTCATAGCACACGACCACATAGTCGCAATAGCATTATAATTTCTCTTCGTCATGGTGGAAAAAACATTGCTATTCGTTGCATTGCAAAAAAAAAAAAAAAAGCCATCCAAACTCGCATTTCTCGAGATTTTATTTCTAAATTCACTTTTCGGGTTCCGATTACACGCCCGACATATTGTCGTTTAGAGACGGTGGGTTACATTTCTAAAAATGATATAGATTATATCTGCAAGAATGAATTTATTAGATGTAACATATTTAGACATCGTTTTCTTTTTGGAAATACTGTCTTTAAACTACCTTCTTTCCAAATAGAAAGCTTTTTTTTTGTGAACACTATTTTATCAAAAGAATAATACTTCATTTGCTTCTGTGTTTCCATCTGAATATGCTGTGTGTGTGTGTGTGTGTGTATGAGTATGTGTGTGTATGTGTGCATGTCTGTATGTATGTGTGAATATAAAAAAGAACATTGTCGAATGGATGTCCCCAAGGCTGAGTGAGTTCCCCAATCCTGTACATCTTATACACCAACGACTGCAGACCATCCTTTGAAAATTGTTTTATAGTGAAATATGCAGATGATACTGCTATTCTTGGCTTATTAAAAGATAAAGTTACCGAAAAGAATTATTTCAAACATTAAATATATTCACCGATTGGTGTAAACAAAATCAGCTTGAATTAAATGTTGAAAAAACGAAAGAACAGGTGTTTGGTGTAAAAAATAAAAACGACTTAAAGTGTGTGGCGATCGGTAAAGATGATGTTGAGATAGTTGACTATTTTAAATATTTAGGAATAACCATTGATAGTTCACTCAATTTCTCTCAACATATTAATATAATATCTAAGAAAGTTGCCCAAAGATTATACATCCTAAGGAAATTGAGAACATTTCAAGTAAGGAAGAAAACTATGTTAAGAGTTTATGACTCATTGATTAAAAGTGTAATTGCGTTTGGCTGCCCCATATGGTTTGGAGGATGCCGATTTAAAGATAAATCAAAAATTTCAAAATCTATCAAAGAGGCATCAAAAATAATAAACCATCCTCTTGATGGAGTAGAAAGAATTCATGGAAAAGCAATAGAAAGGAAAGCATTCTCAATTACCAACAATAAAAAACATATTTTATACCATGAATTTAGTCTTTTACCATCAGGGAGAAGGTTTTGTCAGATTAAATGTAGAACTAACAAGTTTAAAACAACGTTCGTTCCATCAGCAATAAAAATTTTGAATATTGCATATGGTACAGAAAAACCAAGGATTGATTCGTTGACTGATTAACTGATTAATTTATTTAATGTAAGATTAACTGACCAATTGATAATGATGATAATTTTTGGTGTCGAATTGCCACAATCGTAACAAATTGAAAACGAAATGAATATGTTTATGTTGTGTATATCGCACGTGTGAAAGAAAGAGATGGAGAGAGAGAGAGAGAGAGAGAGAGAGAGAGAGAGAGAGAGAGAGAGAATAAGTAGGAGTGAAATATCTGTTCAATGTTACAGTTATCGTTTAACGTTATAACAAGTGTAACTAAATGACAATTTGCCATAATTATGGACAATAAAGATCTATTATTATTATTATTATTATTATTATTATTATTATTATTATTATTATTATTATTATTATTATTATATGAGTGTTTTGTTTATTTGTTTTTTGGTGACTTTGCAAAATTGTGTGTGTGTGTGTGCGTGCATGTGTGTGTGTGTCTGTGTTGTGTCTGTGTGTATATCTGTAAGAGTGTTTATGCGTTTAGGTATGCATGGTAGTGGTAGTGTGTATTTGTTGTGATTGTCAATACATTTAAAAGACTGTCGTGGATTGTTTCAAATATTGAAGTTTCAATTATTTTTTAAGTCGTCGTCTGTCATTTCAACGTAATTTCAGAATCGAGAAGACAAATTAAAGCAAAATAGTGGCATAATGTTTATATCAGTTATTGATTCTGAAATTTAGATAGTAAATATATTGCTAATCGTATCCTTTGGCGATTATTTAGTGATTTTAGTAGATACGAATTTGAAAACGTTTATAGTTAGTATGTGCTTAGCTAAGAGGCTCACAGCATTGTCATCCGGAAGTATAACGGAACAACACACAAAACTATGTGTAACCTTGAACCTATTTATATTCTGGCTAATACAGTTTATTGAGAATTATTCATAAACGCGGATGACAAAAAACAATAACAAAGACCCGAGTGACGTCAACTTCATTCTATGGTATCAGGAAAAACTGATGAAACGATGCGACATGTGGGTTCGTTATGATTATTACATTGTGATAATATTGAGTATTAAATATCTAATAGACAAATAAGTGTCATAGTCAATATGCGTAATATTACAATTACCTCTATTTACATTCATTTGACATGTCCAATTTTATAGGGAATGAGATTAGCGGAGGAGTAGCGTCCCTTGATTGGACGTCACCGGCGGAGAAGTTACTAGAGAGAGAACGTCAATATGGTTTTGCGCATGCGTCTTTCGTCCTCGCTTCCGGTGAAAGCGGCATGAGAAACTTCACCGAAAGCGAGGACGAGAGAGACGTATGCACAAAAGCATGTTGACGTTCTCTCTGTAAGGTGACGTCCAATCAAGGGACGCTACTCTTCCGCTAATCTCATTCCCTATGCACAATCGTATTATGTCTAGCACGCAAATAAGTGTCATAGTCAATATCCGTAATATAGATAAAAGTTGACGTCACTCAGGCCTTAGTTATTGCTTTTTGCCATCCATGTGTATGAGTATTTCTCACTAAACTGTATTAACCAGACTATAAACCTTCCTGGTTACATTGTTTTGTGTGTTGGTCCGTTATACTTCCGGATGGCAATGTTGTGAGCTTCATAGCCAAGCTCATACTATCTATAATTATCTCTTAATTATATTCATTTACATTTAGAAAATTCCCTTTATTCATCCCAAAGGGGAAATTTATCTCTAGGGTACATTCTAAGGGGAAGACTGGAATAACCGAGGCGTCGGCCGCAGTAGAGCGCCGCAAATCGAGCTTGGGCGAGTCACTTTTCTGGTAAGAAGCAAAGACCGTACCGCTGAGCCACGCTGCCCCCTGACACTTTTCAACTGAAACAAAAGTTTCCCTAAAGTGATATCACATTGATGTTCAATAACTAAAGAGGAGTTGATCCGAAGAGATATTCCAAGGGAAATAATCCTCATTATCTCAAAATTTGGGAAAAGTAGCTAGTTATGGAATTCCACTCTTCAATTATAACCAGATTTATCATGGAAGAAATAGGATTCAATAGTCCGATGTCACGTCCGCCCAGCAACCAGTAGCTTGGTTCTAAACAAAGAATATCGGTACTTTGTATTCATGTTGGCTAGAACTTTTTCACATGTCATGTGATCGGAATGTATAAAAGTCAAAATATGATCAGATATATATATATATATATATATATATATATATATATATATATATATATAGTGCTTTTCTCCTCTGGATACACTTTTATGCTCGTCGGAGAAGTATTTCATAAGAGCGTCCGCCATTGTTCCGATAGTTTAGAACCAGTTACTAAGTTACTATGCGTCATTACGAGGGAAGTGACGTCACGACTGTTGAAGCCTCTTGGAATAGGCCTGCATAGCATTACCGACATGTGATCTCATTGATTTCGTGTTAATGTGCGGCTTTGTAGTCTTGTGGTAGGACGCTCGCCTTCGGACTGGTAGGTTCCTGTTTTTAGTCCCGAAATGGACGGTGCAAAGTTGAAACCTTGGAAAGGACCTTTACGCATAGTCTCTCATACCGTACTCAGGTGCAAAATGAGTACCTAATGAGTTAACATCGTTGTCTCTTTCGAAATAAACTTGTAATATTTACAGGTGATATGTCTTGCCCTACATGTTCAAAAATCTTGCTATTGACTAGGACCCTTTTAAACTCTTTTGAGTATGTTTACTGCTATATTTATTAATTTGCACGATTCAAAAGTTAAAATAGTAAGAAAAGGTCAAAACAAAACAGAATGCGTTTCATGACGCAACTCCCCCCCCCCTCCTCTCTCTCTCTCTCTCTCTCTCTCTCTCTCTCTCTCTCTCTCTCTCTCTCTCTCTCTCTCTCTCTCTCCGCTCCATGTAATGCATTTTTAGATGTGGAAGCATACGGATAACCACTGTAGAGATGAGAAACAAACACCTAGTATCCACAAGAATCACCAATTTCGCCCCGGTAATAAAATTGTGGGTGGATTAGGGTGGTGGGGGGGGGGGGAGGGGAGAGCTAATTATCAAATGGAAAATGAAAATGAAAAAAAAAAATCAGTCGGAATTGCTTAAAGTGGAGCTCTAACCCAGGTCCTACAGTATTGCAGTTTATAGTCTTCTCTCCCCGGCCACATCACCGCATGTTTACTGTACGTTGGCATTTAGGTGTATACGTAGTAATCGATGAGAGACAGAAAAACAATCTTGATAATTGCCGTCTATTATTCGCCTTTATTTATCAAACAACATTAACCCCAAACAGGCGGAATTTGAGTTTACTCTTACCTTAATGGTCGTCTACTATTCACCCTTATTTATCAAACAATGTTAACCCTAAACAGGCGGAATTTGAGTTTACTCTTACCTTACACGGCCGTCTAGTATTCACCCTTATTTATCAAACAATGTTAACCCCAAACAGGCGGAATTTGAGTTTACTCTTACCTTACACGGTCGTCTACTATTCACCCTTATTTATCAAACAATGTTAACCCTAAACAGGTGGGATTTGAATTTACTCTAACCCTAAATGTCCGGCTATTGTTCACCTTTACTTATCAAACAATATTATTAACCCTAAACAGGCGGAAATTTAGTTTACTCTAAACCTAAATTAAAAGGTACTTTTCCGTTGCCACCAAGTAACTTTTTTTAAAATTGATATGTGACCCACCATTTCAAAGTGTTGTTATGTCGGAATGAAATATGGGGGGAAATGGATTTTAAGATCAAAATGACTAGAATGAAGAAATCTTATTAAGAAATCAACGCATTCTCCTAAGTTGCATTCATTTTAACTTAAATTTCATACGTTAAACTGAAAATTCAATTAACCCTGTCCTTACCAGCTGCGAAAATCGTCACCTTGGTTACGATACAAACAACTTTTTCAATTTCTTAGATTCATTATTTTAGTTACGATATTTGAAGAAAAAACATTATCATATTTACAAAATCTCAATGCTGTTAAGTATATATTTCTATTGTATTTGAGCTTCAAAGTTCAATCTGTGTGTTGTAACCGGTATGACAATTCAGTAACAATCTTGACAATGATCGATAAGGAGAAAGTTAAATAAAGCACCAAGTTCACTTTTTTGAAACAATTGATCACGTATCATAGCTTGTAACAAGCTATTACAATTGTTCTGTGGGTTTGTTTGTTTTTTTTTACCGACAGTTTGAAAACGGAAATCTATTATTATCTGTTAAGATAAAGGTTGAACCCTATTTGTGACCCAAGGCATCAAAACGGTATGTTGATGTGATGAACCAGGTCTTAGCATATAGATAGTTCGAAGATGACGTCACTCAGGTCTTTGTTATTGTTTTTTTGCCATCCGCGTTTATGAGTAATGCTCACTGAACTGTATTAACCTGACTACAAACGTTCATGGATACACACAGTTTTGTGTGTTGGTCCGTTATACTTCCGGATGGAAATGTTATGAGCTTCTTAGCCAAGCGCATACTATCTATAGAAATTATATCCAGAAATATTAATTAATTTTTATTTTTTGGGGGGTTTACGTCTTCCGCTCCATTAAATACCGTCGCATAGGCATCCCATGAATAAATATAAATAATCCATCAAACAAGCTGTCTGATGTCAAAGGGAATCACCCATGTTCTCCAAAGTGAGCAAAACGGGGGTTAATAATCTTGCCAAGAAAAAGAAAAAACGGCTATGAAACGGGGCTCGAACCCGGGACCTTTCGAGTCACCGTACAATGCCTTAACCACCCGACCATTCGATGTTAAAATTATATTCGTTACGGTGGTGAAATAATACAATTTCTTACTTTGAAATAAAAACATCAAAGTTCATATTTCTTATCACTTTGGTTCTAAATTCACTTTTATGGTCATGTTTATCCCTTTTTGACAGGGTGGATCACATGTTAAAGAGGGGGAAACGAGATGATATTATGATGCGGATAATTTTTTACAAAGGCTGCCTCTATTCTCACCCCCCCCCCCCCCCCCCCCCCCCCCCCCCCCCCCCGATTGGATTACCGAAAAAAACGTCGCCGGCTTTTTGCGATTTGGATTTGATTATTTTTTTTTTTAATTGTGCAACTTGTGACAAGAAACTTAACAAATTACTGCATTACAACCTTTGGATTAAACATACAATAATTGTGGACTACTATGATGAAGACTAGCATCCGGGGGGTGTACTATTATGAAGACTAGCATCCGGGGGGTGAGAATAGTCACTTCGTTTTACAAAACCAGATAGAATTGTTGACATCTTGGAAAGCGTGAAGTCTGAGCACAAGTGAATAATCAAGGTAAATTGCTCTGTTAAAACTATGGAAATGGAGCAGATATAATTGTGTAATATTTCTGATTGTTCTACATTCTTTTCTTTTTTTTTTTTTTTTTGTTAGTTTGTTTTTGTTTTTGTTTTGTTTTTTTGTTTGTTTTTTTTTTTTGGGTTTTTTTTGGGGGTTTTTTTGTTTTTTTTTTGGGGGAGAGGGGCTGTTTATTTATGGGTTTTATGTTTTTAGTTTTTGTTGGGGTTTTTTTTTTTTTTTGGGGGGGGGGTTTACACATATTTTTTGTGCATGCATTTTTACCACCCGAGACAGACTCTAAAATCTCTACAGTGTTTCAAGAGACATAAACCAAAATATACGTAATCTCTATATTCTGTCATCATGTTGCCACCACCCGCATGTTTATTGAATAACCATTACCCAATCAGTGTTAAGTGTTCTCAGAGGCACTTCAATCAAGTTGGGGGGACGGTAATGGGCGCTTTCTCTAAACGCCTTTGACTAACGCATTGAAAAATCAATAAACACAATAGGGAATAAGAATGTGATGTAAAAAAAAAAAAACTAGTTCCCATCTCATTGAAAGTGTAAAACCGTTCTTCCGGCGGACTGGATACATTGCTTGTGTGATTCATCTACTGGTGTCAGAGTGATGGCATCTTATTTTCTAGTGGAAATAGGATGCTGGTCGTCAAAAAAGATCATCCACCCTCGTTCTTCTACGTCCTCTTAGAATCTACCTACAGATAGAACGAAGATCACGTCACACAGGCCTTTGTTATTGTTTTTGCCATTCGCATTTGTGAGTTGTTCTCACTAAACGGTATTAACCAGACTATAAAAGTTCATGGTTACACAGAGTTGTGTGTGTCGGTCCGTTATACTTCCGGATGGCAATGTTGCGAACTCCTTGGTCAAGCGCATTCTATCTATACATCCTGCTAGTAAAATGGATATGCCACCTAATGATTCAATATGTAACCTATTCATTGTTAGTCCTCCGAAGGACTGGTTACATTCTGGCTGGTGCATTGCATCAATAAATAAAGGATGGTTGCGGTCATAGCCTTCTTAAACTTACAGCCTGACCGTGGCCTTCGTAAAGTTATGGCCTGACACTGACCAAAAAATGACGTCAAAATGCCAGTCTTTTGCCACAAAAGAAAACAAATCGTGAGTTGAATTCAATAGTTCAACCAATGAAATAACTTGTTTCCATGAGTTCTACTAACGACAACTCACTAGGCGCAAAAACCAAATAATGACGTCAAACTGCCAGTCCTTTTGGATTTCAGTGTCAGGCTATAACATAACGATGGCTTCGGCCTTACACTGGGACTTGTCTTTTGACGTTATTTTTAGATATTAGCTCTCCGCCAAGTGAGTTATCATTATTAGTATTAAAAAAAACAACAAAAAACTTGAGCTTTTATACAGCTTTTATCCACTAAACGTGCTCAAAGCGCTTTACAAGGGGTCCCTGGCCAACAGCAACACGTAACATTTAGAACGGGACATGACGCCTGTTAGGCGATATTACAAATTTTTGTTTGGACAAAGACAACGCTGTTAACGGCCAGGTACTCGTCTTACACCTGAGTACGGTGAGAGAATGTGAATAAAGAGCCTTCTCCAAGGACTCAACTATGCGCCGAACGCGAGGCTCGAACCCACGACCTTCCGATCCGAAAGCGAGTGTCATACCACTAGACCACATAGCAGCATCGTAGTGCTTAGTGAAACAAATGATTCCATTTGGTTAAACTGTTAAAGACAACTCATGATCTGTTTTCTGTTCGGGTTGTGGACGTGTAATTTGCCGAATTGTTTTGGGTCGTGTCAGGCAATAAATTTACTGAGGATACGCTGTGGTTCCCAACTTAGTGGATGAAAAATACGAAATTGATGTCATTTACCTTGACTTCTGTAAAGCTTTTGACTCAGCATGAAGTGAAATCAAATTACATATTTAATTTTTGATGTACAGTACAGATATCTACATAACTTTAGACAACATGGGTGTTTCCTGTTGACATCAGACATCTTGTTTGATGGATTACATATTTGTGACCCTTCGCCTCAAAACGGTATTAAGTCGGGTTGGTTAAGATTTTGAAATTTGAATTATAGCCAGAAATATCAGACTTGTGTTGAGTTTGTATGTTTTATTGAAGAGAATGAATACCATATTTTAGGGTGCTAATGCCAACAATTTGTATTGTTGACCCGTTTAACATTTATTTCGGCTTTTAAGCATCTGGTTCGTTCCGACATAATACCGTTTTGAGACGATGGATTACCTATTTATATTCATTTATGGAAGCCAAGGCAACGGTATCTAATGGTACGGTGGGGCGGAAGGCGAAATTTTTAAGATCCAATTTTCAGCGTTCGATAATCCCTACATTTCACCATTTTGAGGTGGTGTGAATCATTATGTGTGCAAAAGTAAACGCGCATGCTTGTTGATATTTGCATATAGAAAGAGAATATCACTAAATCATTTTCATAAACCATCATTTTGTCATTTGGTATAATCGTACTGTATTATTAAAACCAAAATTATATTTTTTGCAAAATCAGATTTTAGAAAATTATAACAAAACCTTTACGGTGATAGATAATTTATAAGTAATCGCATAAAATATGTGATCCGTTGCCTCAAAACGGTAGTATGTCAGGATGACTAAGCTGCTGAAAATTACACTTCTATCCAGAAATATCGGACTTGGGTCGCGTTTATATGTGTTACTGAGGAGAATGAACACAGTATTTCATTAGGGTAGAAAATAAAACATCCTATAATATTTTTAGCCGTTTGTCTTTAAATTGATTTTTAAGCATCTAGTTCATCCCGACATAATACCGTTTTGAGGCAAGTAGTCACAAAATTATAATGATATCATCTAACATTATCTGAGTAAAATGATCGAAGATATTTTATGATACATCGATACATCACGAAACATTATCTATAAAGATGTATTTTAATTTTAACATTTACGGCGTCACCCGCTATATTGCGAGGCTTTGAAAAAAGAATTTTGGCCAAAAAAACTCGTCTTTCAAGTATCGATCTATTAAAATGTCTCTCATTCCCCTTCTACAAAACCTCCTCCAACCTGACACTTCAAAAAGTCACAGGCTTGACATTTTTCTATTGGTCTTTGCTTCTTTCTTTTCTATTTGTTCTGTGTTGTTTTCGGTTTTTGTTTGTTTTGTTTTTGTTGGGGTTTTTTTGTTTGCTTTTTTTTTTTGGGGGGGGGGTTGTTTTGTTTTGTTTTGTTTTTGTTTGGGGGGGGGGGGGGAGAGTAGCTTTTTTTTGGTTTGTTTTGTTGTTGTCTTTTTTTTTACTTTATTTTGTTTTTTGTTTTTTGTTTTTTTGTTTGTTTTTTTTTTTTTGTTGCTTTTTGTTTTCTTTTAGGGGTTTTTCGATTTTGTTATTTGTTGGGTTTTTTATTGTTGTTTTGTTGGGGGTTTATTTTTGTTTTGTGTATGTATGTGTGTGTGTGTGTGTGTGTGTGTGTGTGTGTTTGTTTGTTTTTTTGTTTTGTTTTCTGTTTGGTTTTTTTTTTGTTTTTGGTTTGTTTATTTTTCGTTTTGTTTTGTATTTTGTTGTTTTTGATGTTTTTTCTTTGTTGCTGTTTTTCTTTAAGATGAGGAGCATTCTAGCCGATCGATATTTAAAAGGATCAGCTTTCTGGTCAAAATAAATGTTAAGGACTTTTTATCAGCATCCGGGAGTACATTATTACAAATTGACGAGTTGACTCATACATAATATATAAGAGCTAAAGATGTTATATAGATTAATATAGAACAAACAGCAGCTTCAGGGATGAGAACAACGATCAAATTGGCTTAGGCATATAAGCAACTTCGAGATATCTCTTAGGAAGTGGTTATTCAGTATCAGATACTGAATAGTGCTTTGCCACTATTCAGTATCCATAAGGAACTCTTTTATTATAGAGAGAGTGAAAAGTGCGACAATCTCAGTTGAATGTAAATAAACTGCTGACCTACTACCAGATTGAACACGTGCAGTAACTGACAGCCCGATTCAAAGTTGTAGAAATATTTTGATCGTTATTTTTAAATTTCTGCTATTGTGCAATTAACATAGTTCAAAACGGTGTGTCTTTTTTACGAAACCCGCCGAAACCCGCCGAAACCCTGCGAAACCCGCCGAAACCCGACGAAACCCGACGAATCCCGACAAAGTTATGGGAAGTAGGTGGCTGTGGGGAGTGAACCTAGGACTCAGGGAAGTGTACACCATTGGGGAGTGAACCTGGGACTGGGTTTCGGCGGGTTTCGTAAAAAAGAACCAGTGCTTTTTTACGAAACCCGCCGAAACCCGCCGAAACCCGGCGAAACCCGACAATATCCAGCAAAGTTATGGGAAGTAGACAACTGTGGGGAGTGAACCCGATACTCAGGGAAGTGTACACCAGTCGGGAGTGAACCTGAGACTAAGGTTATCGGCCGGTTTCGGCGGGTTTCGTAAAAAAGAATTAGTGCTTTATTACGAAACCCGCCGAAACCCGACAATATCCGGCAAAGTTATGGGAGTTTGGCAACAGTGGGGGGTGATCCTGGGAGTCAGGGAATTGCACACCAGTGGGGAGTTAACCTGGGACTGTGTAAAAAGGATATCAGTGGGAAATAAACCTGGGACTAAAGGGAGATGGATACCATTGAAAGTTGAAGCCGGATATGGGAGTTGAGTACCAGAGGAGAATGAACCTGACACTATAGAAGGTGGGCGCCAGTGGGGAGTGAACCTGGAACTCGGGGAATTTCACACCAGTGGGGAGTTAACCTGGGACTCTGTAAAAAGGATATCAGTGGGAAATAAACCTGGGACTAAAGGGAGATGGATACCATTGAAAGTTGAAGCCGGATATGAGAGTTTGGTACCAGAGGAGAATGAACCTGACACTTTAGGAGGTGGGCGCCATTTGGGAGTGAACCTGGACTCTGTAAACAGGATATCATTGGGAAATAAACCTGGGACTAAAGGGAGATGGATACCATTGAAAGTTGAAGCCGGATATGAGAGTTTGGTACCAGAGGAGAATGAACCTGACACTATAGGAGGTGGGCGCCAGTGAGGAGTGAACCTGGGACTATGTAAACACGATATTAGTGGGAAATAAACCTGGACTAAAGGGAGATGAATACCATTGAAAGTTGAAGCCGGATATGGGAGTTGAGTACCAGAGGAGAATGAACCTGACACTTTAGGAGGTGGGCGCCAGTGGGGAGTGAACCTGGGACAATGTAAAAAGGATAGCAGTAGGAAATAAACCTGGGACGAAAGGGAGATGGATACCGTTGAAAGTTGAAGCCGGATATGAGAGTTTGGTACCAGAGGAGAATGAACCTGACACTAGAGGAGGTGGGCGCCAGTGAGGAGTGAACCTGGGACTATGTAAACAGGATATCAGTGGGAAATAAACCTGGGACTAAAGGGAGATGGATACCATTGGGAGTTGAAGCCGGATTTGGGAGTTGGGTACCAGAGGAGAGAGAAACCTGACACTATAGGAGGTGGGCGCCAGTGGGGAGTGAACCTAGGACTCTGTAAACAGGATATCAGTGGGAAATAAACCTTGGACTAAAGGGACATGGATACCATTGAAAGTTGAAGCCGGATATAAGAGCTTGGTACCAGAGGAGAATGAACCTGACAAAAAAGGGGGTGGGCGCCATTGGGGAGTGAACCTGGGACTATGTAAACAGGATATCAGTGGGAAATAAACCTTGGACTAAAGGGACATGGATACCATTGAAAGTTGAAACCGGATATGAAAGTTTGGTACCAGAGGAGAATGAACCTGACACTATAGGGGGTGGGCGCCAGTGGGGAGTGAACCTGGGACTATGTAAACAGGATATCAGTGGGAAATAAACCTTGGACTAAAGGGACATGGATACCATTGAAAGTTGAAACCGGATATGAAAGTTTGGTACCAGAGGAGAATGAACCTGACACTATAGGGGGTGGGCGCCAGTGGGGAGTGAACCTGGGACTATGTAAAAAGGATATCAGTAGGAAATAAATCTGGGACTAAAGGGAGGTGGATACCATTGGGAGTTAAAGCCGGATTTGGGAGTTGGGTACCAGAGGAGAGAGAAACCTGACACTATAGGAGGTGGGCGCCAGTGGGGAGTGAACCTGGGACTATGTAAAAAGGATATCAGTGAGAAATAAACCTGGGACTAAAGGGAGATGAATACCATTGAATGTTGAAGCCGGATATGAGAGTTTGGTACCAGAGGAGAATGAACCTGACACTATAGGAGGTGGGCGCCAGTGGGGAGTGAACCTGGGACTATGTAAACAGGATATCAGTGGGAAATAAACCTCGGACTAAAGGGAGATGGATACCATTGAAAGTTGAAGCCGGATATGAAAGCTTGGTACCAGAGGAGAATGAACCTGACACAAAAGGGGGTGGGCGCCAGAGGGGAGTGAACCTGGGACTCAGGGAAGTGCACACCAATTTGGAGTTAACCTGGGACTGTGGGAGATGGATAACTGTGGGTATCCGAGCCGAACTATAGGAGTTGGGTACCAGAGGAGAATGAACCTGACACTATAAAAGGTGGGCGCCAGTGGGGAGTGAACCTGGGAGTCAGGGAATTGCACCCCAGTGGGGAGTTAACCTGTGAATATCTAAAAAAGAATATCAGTGGGAAATAAATCCGGCTTCAACTCCCAATGGTATACATCTCCCTTTAGTCCCAGATATATTTCCTACTGATATCCTTTATACACATTCCCAGGTTAACTCCCCACTGGTGTGCAATTCCCTGAGTCCCAGGTTCACTCCCCACTGGCGCCCACCCCCTTTTGTGTCAGGTTCATTCTCCTCTGGTACCAAGCTTTCATATCCGGCTTCAACTTTCAATGGTATCCATCTCCCTTTAGTCCGAGGTTTATTTCCCACTGATATCCTGTTTACATAGTCCCAGGTTCACTCCCCACTGGCGCCCACCTCCTATAGTGTCAGGTTCATTCTCCTCTGGTACCAAACTCTCATATCCGGCTTCAACATTCAATGGTATTCATCTCCCTTTAGTCCCAGGTTTATTTCTCACTGATATCCTTTTTACATAGTCCCAGGTTCACTCCCCACTGGCGCCCACCTCCTATAGTGTCAGGTTCATTCTCCTCTGGTACCAAACTCTCATATCCGGCTTCAACTTTCAATGGTATTCATCTCCCTTTAGTCCCAGGTTTATTTCTCACTCATATCCTTTTTACATAGTCCCAGGTTCACTCCCCACTGGCGCCCACCTCCTATAGTGTCAGGTTCATTCTCCTCTGGTACCAAACTCTCATATCCGGCTTCAACTTTCAATGGTATTCATCTCCCTTTAGTCCCAGGTTTATTTCTCACTCATATCCTTTTTACATAGTCCCAGGTTCACTCCCCACTGGCGTCCACCTCCTATAGTGTCAGGTTCATTCTCCTCTGGTACCAAACTCTCATATCCGGTTTCAACTTTCAATGGTATCCATCTCCCTTTAGTCCGAGGTTTATTTCCCACTGATATCCTGTTTACATAGTCCCAGGTTCACTCCCCACTGGCGCCCACCTCCTATAGTGTCAGGTTCATTCTCCTCTGGTACCAAACTCTCATATCCGGCTTCAACATTCAATGGTATTCATCTCCCTTTAGTCCCAGGTTTATTTCTCACTGATATCCTTTTTACATAGTCCCAGGTTCACTCCCCACTGGCGCCCACCTCCTATAGTGTCAGGTTCATTCTCCTCTGGTACCAAACTCTCATATCCGGCTTCAACTTTCAATGGTATTCATCTCCCTTTAGTCCCAGGTTTATTTCTCACTCATATCCTTTTTACATAGTCCCAGGTTCACTCCCCACTGGCGCCCACCTCCTATAGTGTCAGGTTCATTCTCCTCTGGTACCAAACTCTCATATCCGGTTTCAACTTTCAATGGTATTCATCTCCCTTTAGTCCCAGGTTTATTTCCCACTGATATCCTTTTTACATAGTCCCAGGTTCACTCCCCACTGGCGCCCACCCCCTATAGTGTCAGGTTCATTCTCCTCTGGTACTCAATTCCCATATCCGGCTTCAACTTTCAATGGTATCCATCTCCCTTTAGTCCCAGGTTTATTTCCCACTGATATCCTTTTTACACAGTCCCAGGTTAACTCCCCACTGGTGTGCAATTCCCTGACTCCCAGGATCACCCCCCACTGTTGCCAAACTCCATAACTTTGCCGGATATTGTCGGGTTTCGGCGGGTTTCGTAATAAAGCACTAATTCTTTTTTACGAAACCCGCCGAAACCGGCCGATAAACTTAGTCTCAGGTTCACTCCCGACTGGTGTACACTTCCCTGAGTCTCGGGTTCACTCCCCACAGTTGTCTACTTCCCATAACTTTGCTGTATATTGTCGGGTTTCGCCGGGTTTCGGCGGGTTTCGGCGGGTTTCGTAAAAAAGCACTGGTTCTTTTTTACGAAACCCGCCGAAACCCAGTCCCAGGTTCACTCCCCAATGGTGTACACTTCCCTGAGTTCTAGGTTCACTCCCCACAGCCACCTACTTCCCATAACTTTGTCGGGATTCGTCGGGTTTCATCGGGTTTCGGCGGGTTTCGGCGGGTTTCGCAGGGTTTCGGCGGGTTTCGGCGGGTTTCGTAAAAAAGACACACCCGTTCAAAATATCAAAATAAGAGTGGCATTCAAATACATTTTTTAATGTCTAAATAGACATGATTAAATGTCACTAAAAGTTCAGTGACACCATGGCTTGGTGGATAAGCTGTTTGACTCTGAACTTAAGGTTCGAGAGTTCAAATCCCGGCAGGGTTAACTTTTATTTTTCCCCAATATTTTTGTTTTAATCATTTTATTTGCTTGTAATATATTTTAATGTTTATATTATACTATTATTATTATTATTATTATTATTATTATTATTATTATTATTATTATTATTATTATTATTATTATTATTATTATTATTGTAGTCCCATAGTCCCAGGTTCATTTCCACTGATATCCTCTTCTCACAGTCCCAGGTTCACTCTCAACCAGTGTGCACTTCCCTGAGTCCCGGTTCATTGCCCAATGGTGCCCACTTCCCATAACTTTTGATAATTTCGGTAGTTTTCGAAATAAAAGTACATTCTGAGCTCACTGTCCACTGGTATCAGCCTCTCGCAGTCCCAGGTTCAATCCTCATCTGTGTCCAAATCCCAGATTCACTCCCCACTGCTGCCTGCTTCCCATCACTTTGTCGGGTTTTGGCGGGTTTCGTAAAACAGTAATTCCCCCTCCCCCTTGGTATTGTCTTTTTACAATATCCAGAGTCCCAGGTTCACTCCCCACAAGTGTGTACTTCCCTGAATCTCAGGTTCACCCCCCACTGTTGCCTACTTCAATAACTTTGTCGGATATTGCCAGGTTTCGTCGGGTTTCGTAAAAAAGTAATTGCTTTTATGTGAAACTCGCTGAAACCCGCCAAATACCATAGTCTCAGGTTCACTCCCCACTGGTGTACACTTCTCTGAGTCTCAGGTTCACTCCCCACTGTTTTCCTACTTTCAATAACTTTCGGATATTGCCGGGTTTCGTAAAAAAGTAATAGTTTTCATGTGAAACTCGCCGAAAACCGCCGAAAACCATAGTCTCAGGTTCACTCCCCACTGGTGTACACTTCCCTGAGTCTCAGTTTCACTCCCCACTGTTGCCTACTTCCCATAACTTTGTCGGATATTGCCGGGTTTCGTATAAAAGTAATTGCATTTATATGAAACTCGCTGAAACCCGCCAAAAACCAGAGTCTCAGGTTCACTCCCCACATGTGTATACTTCCATGAATCTCAGGTTCACCCCCCCCCCCCCCCCCCCCCCCCCCCCCCCCCCCCCCCCACTATTGCCACTTCAATAACTTTCTCGGATATTTCCAGGTTTCGTCGGGTTTCATAAAAAAGTAATTGCTTATATATGAAACTCGCTGAAATTCGCCTAAACCCAGAGTCTCAGGTTCACTCCCTACTGGTGTACACTTCCCTGAGTCTCAGGTTCAGTCCCCATTATTTGCCTACTTTCCATAACTTTGCCCCAATTTGTTGGCATTTGGCGCATTTCGTAAACAAAAAGTAATTGCTTTTTTAAAATAACAAAATCCGCCGAAACCCAGTCCCAGGTTCACTCCCCACTGGTGTACACTTCCCCGAATCTCAGGTTCACTCCCCACTGTTGCCTACTACCCATAACTTTCTTGGATATTGCAAGGTTTCGTCGGGTTTTGTAAAAAAAGTAATTGATTTTATATGAAACTAGCT
>NC_088362.1:14539358-14636858 GCF_034508935.2 Berghia stephanieae
TTAAACGTTCAATGTTACACACATTTTTGTGTGTTGGTAAGTTATATCCGGCTGGTGGATGTTGTGAGTATTTTACCTAGACGCATAGCATCTATATTACCTGCTTTCTTTCATATTATTAAAATGAAACCATTTTTGACCCACCGCCTCAAAACGGTATTATGTCGGGATGGTTTGGATCGACGTAAACTACTTCAAATCTCTATTCACAGGTCTGATAACCCAAATTATTATGGGCTCATGGCTCATGGCTAATGGAAATTCTCTCAAAATCAACGCAATATATTGTCCATTAGAACAATATTCAATCAAGCCCATAATCGCGTTCGGTAATCAGACCTGCTAATGTGTGCACCTAGGTTTTGATGGTAAAGATTGAATTTGAGTATGTGACAGTGACAGCGTCATACTTTTTTCCGGGGGTTTTTGTCTAATCGCACCTTAGGTTAAATATCTCTGAAAGTTTGGGCACTTTTATCTTTATCGGCTGAATGCATTGGTATTTTTATACCAAAAATAGCTGGGAGTTAAGTCTTTAAATCTCTGGAATTTGTCCCTTTTATGTACATATAATGGTTATGGGCCCAGTCACCAGTCACAACATTACGTCAATAGGTACAGATACAGAGATATTATTATGTGAAATTGGTCAGAATCAGCGTGGGTGCGCAACCGGATGCGCGGGTTGACGGAGGTAGGAAACAATAACAAACCCACATGGTTGCCATTACCTCCACCATCATTCTCGCTCACGGTTTGTGGAAAGCACTTCATTACAGGCACGTAATAGTGAATCTAGTTTTTGTTTTGAACATTTCTATTATTATTCTTTGTAAATTGACCCATATTAAAAGAAACATACAAACAAAACAGGCATGACCAGTCACTAACAATGCCGTGTAGTGTGTAGACAGTAACACAGTACGGTGAACATGACTGACACTGGGATCGGAATGTCGGAACCCATGAGTCGTTCGCAACTCTGCCTCACGTATTCATTTAATCAGTCAATTTAATTTTTATTAAGCTTGCGTAAAACATACAAACAAAAAAGACATGACCAGTCACTAACAATGCAGTGTAGTGTGTAGACAGTAACACGGTACGGTGAACATGAATGACACTGGGATCGGAATGTCGGAACACAGTAGTCGTTCGCAACTCAGCCTCGCGTACTCATTTAATCAGTCAATTTAAATTTCATTTAGCTTGCCTATTCTTCAAGTTTATGATATATTCACTTTTTCTATTTAAAAAGGGTAATCCAAACAGACCATAAAAACGATTTTATAATAAGCCGACTTCAACTTCCATCACTTACGACACGAACTTATTTTGGGTGGGTTTTTTTAACAAAACCGTTTGACTCAAACTAAAGCTTCGGCATTGGATAAGGAGCGAGGTCCCTGTTGCCATCTTGCTTAGTTTATACAGAGACTGGGTTGCCAGCTTGGCTGTTCTTGATAAATAGTAGTAAATAGCACAACCTTGTGCAATGAGAGATAGAGAGAGAGAGAGAGATTTTGAACAAAAAACGAATATCTCTCTCTCTCTCTTACCCTCTCTCTCTCTCTCTTGCCCTCCTCTGTCTCCTCTTCTTATTTATACAGCTGTTCCAGCTTGCTTCTCTTGATCTCTCAGTATACCCCTTTCTTGCTAGAGACTCCCTCTTTTCATTACGATATCTCTCTCCTTTCTTCCTTCTTCTCTCTCTTCCCTCTCCTATTCTTCTTCATCCTGTCACCCCCCCTATTTAACTGTTTGACAATCTTCTTCACCTGGCTCACTTGTACTTGTAATATCGGGTGTAAGGTAAAATTTTGAACAATTATTATTATTTATAAAATGCAGAAACTTTGCAAATAAACCGATAGACTAGATATTAATTCGATTCGAAAAGTGAAACACAAAAGGAGAATTTGCGAATACCCGGTCCAGACATAAGCGTCATGGTCTTATTTATAAAGTGCAGAATCTTTGCAAATAAACGGATAAATAGAGATTAATTCGATTCGAAAAGTGGAACACAAAAGCAGAATTTGCGAATGCCCGGTCCAGACATAAGTGTTATGGTCTTATTTATAAAATCTAGAAACTTTGAAAATAAACGGACAAGATAGAGATTCATTCGATTCGAAAAGTGGAACACAAAAGCAGAATTTGCGAATGCCCGGTCCAGACATAAGCGTTATGGTCTTATTTATAAAGTGCAGAAACTTTGCAAATAAACGGATAAGATAGAGATTCATTCGATTCGAAAAGTGGAACACAAAAGCAGAATTTGCGAATGCCCGGTCCAGACATAAGCGTTATGGTCTTATTTATAAAGTGCAGAAACTTTGCAAATAAACGGATAAGATAGAGATTCATTCGATTCGAAAGTGGAACACAAAAGCAGAATTTGCGAATGCCCGGTCCAGACATAAGCGCTATGGTATTATTTATAAAGTGCAGAAACTTTGCAAATAAACGGATAAGATAGAGATTCATTCGATTCGAAAAGTGGAACACAAAAGCAGAATTGCGAATGCCCGGTCCAGACATAAGCGCTATGGTCTTATTTATAAAGTGCAGAAACTTTGCAAATAAACGGATAAGATAGAGATTCATTCGATTCGAAAAGTGGAACACAAAAGCAGAATCTGCGAATGCCCGGTCCAGACATAAGCGTTATGGTCTTATTTATAAAGTGCAGAAACTTTGCAAATAAACGGATAACTAGATGTTATTTCGATTCGAAAAGTGGAACACAAAAGGAAAATTTGCGAATACCCAGTCCAGACATAAGCGTCATAGTCCTATTTATAAAGTACAGAATCTTTGCAAATAGACGGATAAAATAGAGATTAATTCGATTCGAAAAGTGGAACACAAAAGCAGAATTTGCGAATGCCCGGTCCAGACATAAGCGCTATGGTCTTATTTATAAAGTGCAGAAACTTTGCAAATAAACGGATAAGATAGAGATTCATTCGATTCGAAAAGTGGAACACAAAAGCAGAATCTGCGAATGCCCGGTCCAGACATAAGCGTTATGGTCTTATTTATAAAGTGCAGAAACTTTGCAAATAAACGGATAGACTAGATGTTATTTCGATTCGAAAAGTGGAACACAAAAGGAAAATTTGCGAATACCCAGTCCAGACATAAGCGTCATAGTCCTATTTATAAAGTACAGAATCTTTGCAAATAGACGGATAAAATAGAGATTAATTCGATTCGAAAAGTGGAACACAAAAGCAGAATTTGCGAATGCCCGTCCAGACATAAGCGCTATGGTCTTATTTATAAAGTGCAGAAACTTTGCAAATAAACGGATAAGATAGAGATTCATTCGATTCGAAAAGTGGAACACAAAGCAGAATCTGCGAATGCCCGGTCCAGACATAAGCGTTATGGTCTTATTTATAAAGTGCAGAAACTTTGCAAATAAACGGATAGACTAGATGTTATTTCGATTCGAAAAGTGGAACACAAAAGGAAAATTTGCGAATACCCAGTCCAGACATAAGCGTCATAGTCCTATTTATAAAGTACAGAATCTTTGCAAATAGACGGATAAAATAGAGATTAATTCGATTCGAAAAGTGGAACACAAAAGCAGAATTTGCGAATGCCCGGTCCAGACATAAGCGCTATGGTCTTATTTATAAAGTGCAGAAACTTTGCAAATAAACGGATAAGATAGAGATTCATTCGATTCGAAAAGTGGAACACAAAAGCAGAATCTGCGAATGCCCGGTCCAGACATAAGCGTTATGGTCTTATTTATAAAGTGCAGAAACTTTGCAAATAAACGGATAGACTAGATGTTATTTCGATTCGAAAAGTGGAACACAAAAGGAAAATTTGCGAATACCCAGTCCAGACATAAGCGTCATAGTCCTATTTATAAAGTACAGAATCTTTGCAAATAGACGGATAAAATAGAGATTAATTCGATTCGAAAAGTGGAACACAAAAGCAGAATTTGCGAATGCCCGGTCCAGACATAAGCGCTATGGTCTTATTTATAAAGTGCAGAAACTTTGCAAATAAACGGATAAGATAGAGATTCATTCGATTCGAAAAGTGGAACACAAAAGCAGAATCTGCGAATGCCCGGTCCAGACATAAGCGTTATGGTCTTATTTATAAAGTGCAGAAACTTTGCAAATAAACGGATAGACTAGATGTTATTTCGATTCGAAAAGTGGAACACAAAAGGAAAATTTGCGAATACCCAGTCCAGACATAAGCGTCATAGTCCTATTTATAAAGTACAGAATCTTTGCAAATAGACGGATAAAATAGAGATTAATTCGATTCGAAAAGTGGAACACAAAAGCAGAATTTGCGAATGCCCGGTCCAGACATAAGCGCTATGGTCTTATTTATAAAGTGCAGAAACTTTGCAAATAAACGGAAAAAACAGATTAATTCTAATCGAACAGTGGAACACAAAGGCAGAATTTGCGAACAACCGGTCAAGACATAAGCGTTATGGTCTTATTTTAAAGTGCAGAAAATTTGCAAATAAACGGATAAGATAGAGATATATTCGATTCGAAAAGTGGAACACAAAAGCAGAATTTGTGAATACCCGGTCCAGGCATAAGCGTCATGGTCTTGTTTAAATGAAACAATGCCATTTAAAAAAATACATGGTCAATGAGTAATTAAGCTAAATATGCGGAGTTCAAATAGATAATTTGATCTGTGAATTATTTTTATAATTAGCTGTTTTTATTCTCCATCATTTAGGTTATGTGATTAAGTTTATAATTGAAATACAAACTTTATCTCACTTATCAATGTTTTGCAATAAAGGAGAGTGTGAGTGAACCTGAGCAAAGGAAATTATTTGAGAGAGTGATATTTATCATGCTTTTCAGTTTGTAGTTGAATTCTAGAATGGATTCTTTATAGTTCTCATTGATTGTATGTCAGTATGTCAGTCTTTAGGACACCGATTACCCTAATGCGGCCACAATTTACAATGTGACGGCCACAAGCCCGTTAAACACAGAGTGGGGTATTGTTGTTTGCAAGTAATGCTATGGTTTTAATAGGATATCTGTCTCCTATTAAAATACATTCCTGTGTTGGATTTTGGATTAAATTCATGTCTTCTTCGGATTTTGGGATATTTAATTTTCATGGATTGTGATTGTGATTTTCAAGACTATTAATGTAAGTAAATGCCCAAATAGATATTTTTATTCATTTATTCTTTATTTATTTTTTTAGTTTTGTTTTGTTTTGAAGCATTTATTATAAGAAATATTGTACATATGCACTTATACACCAAAGACTATATCCTTTCAACTGCTTATTATTATTATTATTATTATTATTATTATTATTATTATTATTATTATTATTATTATTATTATTATTATTATTATTATTATTATTATTATTATTATTATTATTATTATTATTATTATTATTATTATTATTATTATTATTATTATTATTATTATTATTATATTATTATTATTATTATTATTATTATAATGATAATAATAATAATAATAATAATAATAATAATAATAATAATAATAATAATATAATAATAATAATAATATAATAATAATAATAATAATAATAATAAAATAATAATAATAATAATAATAATAATTAATAATAAGTGCATTGAGTGAAATCCCAATCATGGTTGCCCAAATAAAACTGGCGCTAGAATCCCGACTACCTGTCTAAACGAATGTTGTTTGTACGATACATACTAACTACACGTTCAATATCGGGGGCAGAAAATATACGTTTGGTTTTATGAAATTAAAACAGTAGTCCCACATTGTTCTTTGATGTTATTTGTGGTTGCATTTGCTTTGAAACTTACACATTATATTGTGTTACATTGTTTACAAAATATTTCTGGTACTCGTATGCATGTGTAGTCAACGGACCACCGGTCAATCGTGTTCTTTATTATTTTATTATTAATTTTGGCTTGACATCTTACATATGTGAATTTGACAGGTTGTTATGGATGGTAATTATAACATTAAGTGATTTTTAAACATTTTTACGGCGTTTTAAATGTCTTTCTTGCATTCATTGCCGAGCACCTCCACTTTTCTGTTACTATTTTAACGATCAGCTGATTTTCTCTTGCCTCCCCTTTAATTTCGCGGACTTTTTTCAGAACGAGGCGTGGGAGTGGCTAATGGACACAACCATTCGAGATATGACGGAGGTGGAGAGGGGAGGGGGGCGGATAAATACGTCATCCGCGCGGAAGCTTTCCTTAGGGAGCGTTCACATATTACGTCATCAAAAATTTGCCCTTTTTAGACCCCCTCCCTCCCCCAAGTCATCACTTGTCATCATTGACCTGACCCCCCCCCCCTCCCCCAATAGATGATGACGTCATCTAATTTAATAAAAACTAAAAGATAACTTTAATTTCACAATATTTATTATTCATTTTTCAAACCATAAACATTGATTATCAACGTTTGATAAAACACATTCAGACATTTTATTAATTTCAGAAACTGTTGATAATTTATGTTTTACGATACAATGGGGACATAAAATTTAAATTTGCAAAGATAAAATCTAACAAACATTATTTAAATTAGGCTACTTGGTGCAGGTGCTATTAAAAAAATTTCAGAAAGTGTAATTTAAAATAGTATAGGAGGCAAATTATTTTATAGCATATTAGTCTTTTAGTGGAATGAATTTCTGTTTCAATTTCCAAACATAAAATTAATTGATTCAAAAATGTTTCTGCCTTGGACCTCTGGCAATGTACTATAAATAGTATCATCAATTTCATCTTCATCGTCATCACTTTCTCCCATTTGCTGTTCTTCTTGTATGCCGCATTTTCGTGAATGGTCTTTCATTGCTGTGATCGAGGAGTGATACAATGAACATTTAGGGCAAGTTCGCCTTTTGAGAAGTGATACCCCTTTCCCATCTTGTTTCTTGAGAGATGGGCAATACTCATCATAGCAATTTATCTTTAGCTGTTTTGAAAGGAACAAACTTTGAAATAGGCTTCCAAATCTTCCATTATTGCCTTTTTGCTAATATATTTGGAATGCCATTTTTGAAGCTCTTGCATTTAATAAAATAGGCCTAATTTGCCTATGTTTTGATGACATCATCTTGGGTCTGCCCCCCCCCCCCCCCTCCCCCATGTCAACACATGTCAACATTTGGTAGACCCCCCCTCCCCCCCTAGATGATGACGTAATATGTGAACGCTCCCTTACTCTCCCGAATTAAATCTATTATTGCTTCAGAGTTTAGGTTGAGTGAAACGTATTAACCAGTTAACCCTCTCCTTACCAACTATAGGAAAATCGTCACATTCGTTACGATACAACCAACATTTTTCTTATTCAAACTTCTTTGGACATCACAACATTTAAAGAAAATGAACAGTGTGTTGTAAGAGCATGTTTTGCTAAAGACATTATGTATAGCAAGAATTTTACTGCTGTTGTGTCTGAGTGATAAAAAAATCTATTTTGTGTCAGTTGGGTGTGAAGTTTGGAGGAAAATCTTGAAAATGGCTGGTAAGGGTTAAATGACGTACTCCAGAAAAACACGTCTTTAAAATTTGGCCAGAAAACTCCTCCTTTCAAAATCGATCGATTTAATATGATATAAATTACCTTCATCTTGGCAAATACTCTCAAACCTGGGACTTCGCTTGGGTCATGGGTTTGAGAGGTTGTTGTTATTTTTGGGTTTTTTTTTACCAAGATGAGGGTCGTTTAAATCGATCTATTTTTGAAGGACAAGTGTTTTTGGCCAAAGTTTTAAAATATGTATTTTTCCAGAGTACCGCAGTTAATGACTCCTGGAAATTTTATTTGAAGGAGCGTTGGGCTGTGCCTTGTGCAGGATTAAGTTGTGAAAGTGAGACTTACTAGACAGATTCAACCTGTCAGAGGGAGTTACAAAGTTCTGTAACACCTCGAAGGCGTGGGCAGTCGCAATGTTGTTATGGTTATATTTATCAATGCTAGAAAAGGAAGGTTATTAATATTATTATTATTATTATTATTATTATTATTATTATTATTATTATTATTATTATTATTATTATTATTATTATTATTATTATTATTATTATTATTATATTATATTATTATTATTATTATCATCATCATCATATCATCTATTATTTATTATTATCATTATTATTCATTATCATTATTATTATTATTCATTATTATTATTATTTATTATTATTATTATTATTATTATTATTATTATTATTATTATTTATTATTATGTTATTATCATTATTAATAATAATAATATATTATTATCATTATTAGTAGTAGTAGTAGTAGTAGTAGTAGTAGTAGTAGTAGTAGTAGTAGTAGTAGTAGTAGTAGTAGTAGTAGTAGTAGTATCATTATATTATTATCATTATTATTATTAATTATTATATTATTATTATTATTATTATTATTATTATTATTATTATTATTATTATTATGTTGCAGTAGTAGTAGTAGTAGTAGTAGTAGTAGTAGTAGTAGTAGTAGTAGTAGTAGTAGTAGTAGAGTATAGTAGAGTAGTAGTAGTAGTAGTAGTAGTAGTAGTAGTAGTAGTAGTAGTAGTAGTAGTAGTAGTAGTAGTAGTAATATCAGTAGTAGAAGGGAAAAGGGAAGATTATCATTATTATTATTATTATTATTATTATTATTATTATTATTATTATTATTATTATTATTATTATTATTATTATTATTATTATTATATTAATTGTTTTGTGAGTATAGACATTAATATAAATAGACAAAAATGCTTGTGGACGAGGGTCGCGCTTTTCGTGTGTTAAATAATAATGATATTATTGCTAATAATGCCTATACGAGTAAGATGATCAAAAGATCCTAAGAAAATTTGTGATGGACAAAAATAGATATATAGAGGGACACAATTTTTTTAAATCCCAGAAAACCCAATCACTGATCGGCTCACGAAAAATCGGACGGCGGTAAAGTTATTTTATATTATATAAAGGTCGATGACTCGGTGTGAAACCGGTCATGAGATGAAATCGGGAACAAGGGAAACAACTACAGAATAAAAATATTGATGCAAATAATCACGGTTATGTTAGATTATCTTCCTTTAATTTATGCCTATGATCAAATTATAAAATCTTACTGGATAAATGTTCAAGGGTTTATCTTAGGTCATAGGCCAATAACCATAACATCTCTCTGAACAAATTATTCTAACAATCG
This sequence comes from Berghia stephanieae, assembly GCF_034508935.2. Taxonomy (NCBI): domain Eukaryota; kingdom Metazoa; phylum Mollusca; class Gastropoda; order Nudibranchia; family Aeolidiidae; genus Berghia; species Berghia stephanieae. The sequence goes on from NC_088362.1 coordinate 14,548,589, forward strand.
TGATGATAAAGGAATAACATTCTTTGGTAGAAGTAGGAAGGGGAGTAGGGGGAGGAGGAGGAAGAGGAGGAGGAGGAGGAGGAGGAGGAGAAGAAGAAGAAGAAGAAGAAGAAGAAGAAGAAGAAGAAGAAGAAGAAGAAGAAGAAGAAGAAGAAGAAGAAGAAGAAGAAGAAGAAGAAGAAAGAAGAAGAAGAAGAAGAAGAAGAAGAGAAGAAGAGAAGAAGAAGAAGAGAGAGAGGAGGAGGAGGAGGAGGAGGAGGAGGAGGAGGAGGAGGAGGAGGAGGAGGAGGAGGAGGAGGAGGAGGAGGAGGAGAAAGAGGAGGAGGAGAGGAAGAAGAGAAGAGAGAAGAAAGAAGAAGAAAGAAGAAGAAGAAGAAGAAGAAGAAGAAGAAGAAGAAGAAGAAAGAAGAAGAAGAAGAAGAAGGAGGAGGAGGAGGAGGAGGAGGAGGAGGAGGAGGAGGAGGAGGAGGAGGAGGAGGAGGAGAAGGGGGAGGAGTTTCGTGACTCGGCACGTTATATCCGGCTGCAGATGTTGTGAGTATTTTATCTTATAGCATAGGATCAATACAAGGCATCGGTCACCAAAATAAAAATGAGCAGTGAGTTTTATTCAATATTTTAACCAAAGTTTGGTTCTTTTCTATCCTTGAGTAGTCCTGGCGACAACTCACTTTTAACATTCCCCTTGGTGATCGCTGTTTTGTTTAGTTTTGTAATTTTTAGGAGATCCAAACTTCAGGCTGTGGTTTTTTAAAAGATTAAAAACAGAAAAGTGCGAAGTCTCAGGTTTAATAGTTTTTGCCAAGATGAGGGTCATTTAAATCGATCGATATTTGAAGGACGCGTTTTCTAGCCAATTTTTAAAAAAATTCCTGTCTCTCCAAATCACGGCAGTTAACTTGAATAAATTATAAAATACATATGTGACCCTTCGCGTCAAAACCGTATTAAGTCGGGTTGGTTAAGATGTTGAAAATTGAATTTATAGCCAGAAATATCAGACTTGTGTTGAGTTTATACGATTTATTGAGGAGAATGGATACTATATTTTGGGGTTTTAGTTCCAACAGTTTATATTTTTGACCAGTTTAACATTTAATTCGGCTTTTAAGCATCTGGTTCGTTCCGACATAATACCGTTTTGAGACGATGGGTCACATATTAAGATGTGGTGTGTCGTCAAGGAACGAAGGTTAGGGAGACGGGAGATCGGAAAACAACTCAAAACGACAGGCTGATGTGTTGTCATAGTGACAGTATTCCTTGCGGTAAAGGTTTTATGATAAGTTAGAAATGGAGTAATCGTGCGCTAAAGTATTGATCGGTCTCCGACAGAATCTGTGTTTTCCAGATAGATCATAATATGTAGTAACGGTGATTCTCAAAGGGCATTATTATCTCCAGAATTGGCAGAAAGAAAGGGCGAACTACTCCTGCCTTTGATTAACTTGTATGTACCAACATCTGAATTATCAAAAAGATAGGGGAAAGTTAAGTAGGTCCCTAAGCAATAAAACACTATGCACCATACTACAGATGTATGGATTGTTAATTACAATAGTAGGGAAGAAGAAAGACGATTAATCGTGCGAAAGAAATTTCTCAAAAGGTACCAGAAACGAAATCTGCGAAGCTCTGATGAATTTGTGCAAAATGCTATCACATTTTTTCTCACAAATATAGTATTCGCTGGATGACTGTTGATTATGGAAGAAAAGGTGTGACGTCACACCTTCAACTTTTCCGGTTCCAAAATTCTTGGAAGTGTGTATGCAACCAGTCCTTCGGAGGACTACTATTCAATAGGTAACACGTTGAATAATAAGATGACATAACTATTTTAGAAGCAGGATGTGTAGGCATTAGTCGCACACCATTAGTCGACAAACAAACCAAATCCTTTTTTTAGCTTGGGCGACCGAAGAGTTTCTAGAATTACAGAATTTATGAAGGACAACAGACAAAGCCGAAAGGACTCTAAAGAAGCTGATATACAGAGAAGTGGTAAGACCTGGAATGAGATTTTTTTAAAAGTTAGCTCGGGATAGAGAAGGATGGAAACTGTTTGTCTTTGTCCTATACCCTGACCCAGGATGAAAAAGGCAATAATGATGATGATGATGATGATGATGATGATGATGATGATGATGATGATGATGATGATGATGATGATGATGTATAGGCAGATTTCAAGGATTACGGGACGTAAAAGAGCAAGGATGGATTATATTTATTGACGATCAGCATTCTAGACTAAAAAAATAATAAGATGCCATCCCTCTAAAACAAGGAGATCAGAGTTGTAGGTATTCAGTCCTCCGGAAGAGTGATTTTACACTTTCAATGAGATTGGAATCAGTTTTTTAACATCAAACTTTTGTTACCTATTGCCATTTAGCAGACGTATAAAGACTATTAGTGTTAGGGACTTATTATTATTATTATTATGGACTATTGTCAGATGATCTTAAGTAGGCCTTCAGAGTCGTATATATATATACATATAACATATATATACATACATACAAACACACATATTCACAAGACATACCTAACTAACGAAACACACGGGCATGTATACATACGCACAGATATAGCATATACATTGTACTTATACATGCAAAATCGCAATATAGAATTATCTCTGTTTTCAGTGTTTATAACGGAGGCATCGACAGAAACATAAACACACATACACACACACATACACACACACACACACACACACACACACACATACACATACTCAGAATATCGATTTGTGCTGGAAAAACAGAGAACTAAATTAACATTATATTAACTATTTTCATTCACTGACGTCAGTTCATAACGTCACTAAAATGAAATATTATAGTTAGCCGCTCACCAGTCATTTAACGTTTTTTATTGACCAAGAGACATCGCCTCCTTGTGTTCTTTATGGACTACAGAAGAGTATCGTTTGTAATAATAATAATAATAATAATAATAATAATAATAATAATAATAATAATAATAATAATAATAATAATAATAATAATAATAATAATAATGAAGATGGTGGTGGTGGTGGTGGTGGTGGAGGAGGAGGAGGAGGAGGAAGAAGAAGAAGAAGAAGAAAAGAAGAAAGAAGAAGAAGAAGAAGAAGAAGAAGAAGAAGAAGAAGAAGAAGAAGAGAGGAGGAGGAGGAGGAGGAGGAGGAGGAGGAGGAGGAGGAGGAGGAGGAGGGGGGGTGGAGATCCCCCTTTTTTATGGAAGTGTCTAGGGAGACCAAAATCTTGGTCTCCCTAGCCAAAATGGACTTTTCTTTTTAAGTTTTCATTTTTTAAATTATTCTTCAATTTCCTCTTAGTTTCAAAAATTCGTTTACTTTTCTGGAGAGAGAGGGGGGGGGTCAAGGTAATATTGTTACAAAGCTTTTTTTTTAAAGCAAAAAACAAAACAAGAGCAGTAACAAAACCAAACAAGTAATAGATCTATTAATAGAAGTCTAGACCTAGTAATAAATAAATATCAGAAAAAAACTAACCTCTTCAACACCCCCTACTAGAAGACTTTTAAAAAAAAGTTTCCCCCCTCCCAAACCCACAAACTTATTTGGGTCCCCGAGTTTGCGGTAGTACCGTTCCTAGTGTCCCTATCGTCTACCTCTTTTCATTCAATCCACTTTCTGCTACGGAACTAGGTCCCCTCTAAATTGTGCAAGAAATAACACTCACTCACTTTTTTCTGTTCCAACGAAAATCTCTTCTGTTGATCGGTCTAATTATTTGTAGCAGACGACAAATTAAATTTCCCTCAAGATGGTCACGTGACAGTGTAAAAACAACACAGGAAGTCTGGACTATAAACAATAACATTTCGTATGGAGTCGACTCAACGGGTTAGATATAGCCGGTATTTTGTAACGAACTAAAGTTCTGAAAAAATAGGTTTCTTAGAACGTTGGAAGATGCTAGTTTTTGAAACAGAGGTAGTTTTTTTTTTTTTTTTTAAATATTTCTGTATTAAGTGAATGCATGCTCAATGCTCAAAAAAAAAAAAAGATGCATCAGACTCTGATTCAGAGGTAGGGCCTAGGTTTTTTTTCAAAAATATTTCTCTTTAACTTTAACGTGAAGGCAGCTTCTAATGAATGGTGCATGTTATGACACATTTGCAAATTCCAGAGTGCACCATCGCAAACCCGCACGAAAGCTTCGTCACAACGCACCGTTCTAGATGCGCTGTGGTTTCGGGCTCGTTACCACAACCGGGTATGTTGGACAGGTAGTGAGTCCCCACTGATGTAAAGCACTGTTGGAGTCGTACAAAGGGAAGCCTGACACAGGTTTGGTTTTTTTGTTTGTTTTTTTTTCTGTCGATGGTCTTTTTTCTCAGATTATATTTTTGGGGAGGCCTTCCGAAAGCTCCTACATCCCCAGTATTCTTTTCTTTTTATTATTATAATGTTCTAGTAGGGGGTTTGGTAAGGGGGAAACTTTTTTTTAACTAAGATCAAGAACATTATTTTTTTTTTTTAATGCTGGGGATTTAGGAGCTTTCGGAAGGCCTCCCTATTTTTGTCTAAATTATTTTTGATTCAAGTGTGGATAATTATTCTAGCATTTTGTGTAGAAGTAGAAATAAGACTGAATAATTTCAATTGTCAAAACATGATCTAGATGATACTGGCTATTTTTTGTTTACAGGGCAAGTAGACTTTCCGTTAATTATACTCAAGGAATGAATTTCAAATCTGAAACTCCACACCTGCGCATGAACTTTGTGTTTGTTATTATGATTTTAACTTTTTTTTTATCCTCCTCAGTCTCAATGGTTTTCAAGTTTTGTATCATTATGATTGTATATATTTCATGAGCTGTAAACTTTTTCTTGCATAATAATTTTTACATTTTTTTAATTGTTCCTGTCCTGCCCCAGACCAAGATTGGCCTCCTTCAGCAGTATTACACTCCAGCACTCAGGGGACCCAACAGAAGTGTGAAGATGTCTGATGCTATCTGGGCACTCCATCTCCACACCAGATAACCCACACCATCACCTCTGTGTCAATACCTGGTGTTTATAACGTAAGGCCATCAGCACTGGAGTTAAGGCACTGAATACCTCTAATCATTCAACCTTTCTGAACCAGACGGTGGCAGAACATATGAAGTCCACAAATGAAAGGTTGACTGACTCCGCTCTTCTGGGACGCTGTTTGCTGGGCTTAACTCAGAATGCAAATGAGTCATTGCACGCCGTGATTTGGTCAAAGTGTCTAAGCATCTCTTCTATGGTTTCAAACGTGTAAGCCTAGGCCTTAAGAGAGATGCAAGACGGATATCCGGAGCAGAATTGGCTTCACGTCGTGAAGTCGGGCGTGTTGCCCAGCAGAAGGTGCAGGACAGGTTGGAAGCCTTTGAGGGGGGAGACCCTCTTATGTGCCAGGAGGTTTTTAACTTGTTCCATGAAGTATTTGTTTTATTCTTTTTTTTTTTTTTTCATTTTACTGTAAAATTTTGTGCCATATCGCCTGTCATGTACGTTTGACCCATTTTGAAAATCTGTCTTATTTTTTTTTATTTGATCATTTTGCTCATCATTTCGGTTGCAAATTATTTTTTGTGGGTATAATTTGGGATGATTTGATATAGACATATATCAAGATATGTGTAATTAAAGTTTTCAGTAATGGAAGTTGGTATTTTTTAGTTTGAGACACTGAATTCTTCGGTTTTAGGATGTCGATTTTTCAAATGCGATTTTCTCGGATACATTGCCACAGTGCGCGTGATATATAATTTAAACTATCAGCTCCAGAGTAACCATATTTTTTATAGTTGTTCCTTATTGAGTTGTCTGTGTTATTATGAAGAGACAAATGCAGTTTTCATGATTAAAGAAATATGTCCGATTTTAGGATGTCGAATTTTCAAAGCGATATACTCATTGACTCATTTTTTGGATACATTGCCATAGTGCGCAGGATATAAAATTTAAATTATCAGCTCCAGAGTAACCATATTTTTTATAGTTGTTCCTTATTGAGTTGTCTGTGTTATTATGAAGAGACAAATGCAGTTTTCATGATTAAAGAAATATGTCCGATTTTAGGATGTCGAATTTTCAAAAGCGATATACTCATTGACTCATTTTTTGGATACATTGCCATAGTGCGCAGTATATAAAATTTAAATTATCAGCTCTAGAGTAATCATATTTTGCATAATTGTTCCTTATTGACTTTTTCTGTGTTATTATGAAGAGAAAAATGCAGTTTTCATGATTTAAAAAAGATGCTGGTGTATTAGGATGTCAATTTTTCAAATGCGATTTTCTCATTTACTCATTTTTTGGATACATGGCAACAGTGCACTTGATATAAAATTTATACTATCAGCTCTAGAGTAACCATATTTTGCATAGTTGTTCCTTATTGAGTTATCTGTGTTATTATGAAGAGACAAAAGTAGTTTTCATGATTTCAAAAATATGTTTGGTTTAAGGATGTCTATTTTTCAAACACTGTTTTCTCATTTATTTATATTTCGGGTACCTGGCCACAGTACGCATGTGATAAGATGTAAAGTATCAGCTCTAGAGTCATCATATTTAGCATAGTTATTCCTTATTGAGTTGTTTGTGTTAAAATGAAGAGCAAAATGCAGTTTTCATGATTTTAAAAAAATGTTCGGTTTTAGGATGTCGAATTTTCAAACGTGGTTTTCTCATTTACTCATATAATGATAATAATAATCATAATAATAACCATAATCATTTAATATTAATTATACTAATAATAATAATAATAATAATGATTATAAATAATAATAAGGGTAATGTTGATAATTATAATAAAAATTAAAACTTGCCCAAACAAGCAGGTTCTGTGCATTTTATAAAATGGTATAATTTTAAAATGGATTGAATAATATATCTACATATAAGTACAAGTACTCACGCACATAAAGACAAATTCATACGAGCTCATTACTTCAATCACTCACTCACTCACTCAATCCTCTCCAGGCCTGCTGGCTCTAGAGGTGATGCAAGTGATCTCCACCTGGTCCTGTCAGCAGCTATTCTTGGGGCCATCTCGAGTGACAGACCTCTCTGCTTTAGGTCCCTCTCTATATTAAGTTTCATAAGATATGTATCCAGGTAGAATTTTAAATTTCAAATTATTCATTTGTCATTCTTTTTGTTTTTTGTATTTTCAGACTGCAAAAATGAATGAAGCTGGAAAAATGCATGAAGCTGCGACAGTATTACATGCTGCTGTGATTGAGGGCGATTTTGATAAAGTGATCAACATTTTAAGAGATAATAATATTTTTATTGGTTTATGCTTGTGTGATGCACTGAGATGTCCACAAGGGGCATTTAATGAGCCAACTGTTTTGACTCTTGCTGTTGATTGTGGCCACATTGACTTAGTTAGAAAATTACTTGAATTTGGAAGTGAATATTATTCAACAGGCAGATCATTGGACTTATTGTGGCTTAGTATTTCTGGCAACTCTATTCCCCAGGATCTTATTGGTGCCATGGTCCATGCTGCCATGATAGATCGCTTAGACATTATTCAGCTAGTGGCTGAATTTAGAATTTTTAAAGACAGTCGAACTAACGATTCTTATAAGGATATAGTGTCACAAGCTAAAGAACACGAGTTTGGTTTGTTAAGAACGTTTTTGAATAAGATGATGGATAAATCTACTGCTTTAAAAGGTTGGAAGGGGCATAACCTGATGAATCTGCTACTTTTACACCAATGTCCAACTTCATGCATTCAGTTGATGATTGACCATGGAATCGGAGTCAATGGCTGGGACTTGAACGGCCTTACCCCCCTAAGATGTGCTGTGCTTAGTAAGACGCTGGAAAATATTCAGTTTCTACTTAACAAGGGGGCTGATGTGTACGCTCCTCAGCTACAGGGTGATAGACAGTTTAAAGATGACGGGACCTTTACTGATGATACTACAGGGTGAGTATTGGCCAACTTGTATAAAAATGACAACATTCCAACTCGTATAACAACCATTGGACTGTGAAAATGTTTGACCGATATACGAGGGTGGCTGAAAAATGAATTATTTCACTATAATGTGTTGTTTTATTCAATAGCAAATGCACAACTTATATATCGAATGAATGCTTAAGATATTAGCTACTAGCTTTGTACTTTGTTATTCCACATATACACCATCCTGATCCACACAGAGTTAGCATGTAGCAACATCGGACCAGTTGGCACACTACATCAGAGAAGAGGTCAGATGACTTTTCCCGTCACCAGCAACAATATGTTTATCATTATCTGGGACATGCAGGGAATATAGTTCACATGGAATTTCTAGAGCACGGAGTGATAATGAGCCCAGAGCATTATGTTTCGACCCCCATGAGCTCTTAAAGTTAGAATGCTATGGGTTTGGCTTGTAGACACTCAATACTGCAGCATGATATACGTGCCCACACAGTAGTTGTCAAACTATGGCTTCACTTACAACTAAACAACATTCAGCGTGTATAGTCTGAATCTTGCCCCATTTGATTATTTTCCCCCAGTTGAAGAAATATCTGAAAGGAAACTGTTATGACAGCGAAACAGAAGTAGTGGCAGATATTTATTGTTTGTACCAGGAAAAGTCTGAATTCCTTGCCAATGAAGTCCATCATGTGCAGCTATGTGGTCTTGCGGTATTAAACGCGCTTTCACATCAAAAGGTCCTGGGTTCGAGCCTCGCTCGGTGCATAGTTGAGTCCTTGGAAAAGACTCTTTACTCAATTTCTCTCACCGTACTCAGGTGTAAAATGAGTACCTGGCCGTCAACAGCGTTGTTTCTGTCCGAAAAAATTGTAATATTGCCTAACAGGCGTCATGCCCCAACCTACATATTAAGTGTCGCTGTTGACCAGGGCCCCCTGAAAAGCGCTTTGAGTACGTTAAGTGGATATTGTGCTATATAAAAGCTCAATTTTAAAAAAAAATTAATGTCCAACCTTAGCGGCTGTATGTGGATCAGGAAGGTGACAATTTGGAAAAATGAAATGTAGTTTGTAGCTAAGATTCTAAACTTCTTTAGGTGTATGATTTGTGCATCTCTTGTCAAAAACAAACAATTTAGAACAAAAGATAACTTATTTATCAGCTCACCACTGTGGATATTTCGATAAATCGTTGTAAAGCATTTTTCTTGAAAAGTCCAGGATGACAATTATGAAAAACCTGCAATATGTAATATATATTTACCAAATCAATTCTGTTGTAAATTATTCTTTCAATTTACTGAGTCATATGCTGCCTTTTGGGACGTCAGAGTAGGTGCATATTGTGATATTACTGATGTAAGGTTTGAGGACTACAAAGATGCTTATAAGGTGATGTCTTTTATACTGATTCGATGAAAAAAAAAACTTAGTTCATTGAATGGAATAGGACTTAATATATCCATTCCTTACAGATGAAGGATTTGTAAAAATGACCTGTTACAGTGTTGTCTCTATCCTAAACAAGATATGTAAATAGCAGGCATCATGTCTCATTCTAAATGTTACCATTCATATATAGCGTATATATCCTAGGATACTGTGTAAACCATCTTTGGATCATATGTGACCCAACAGATCATGGATTCCAAAAAGTAAATTTTAGATTAGAATAATCAGAAATATAAAATTGGGAGTTAATGCACTTTATGAAGCATTTTTCAGTTTTCTCAATATAACAAGTTTTTCTTATTTTTAAGTTTCATATTTTTCACTTTTATTTAAATAAATTAAATTACTTTGCACACTAATACAATTTGGTGACGGTGTGTCACTTATTATAATCATTTCATGGCATGCATAATCCTCCATTGGCTATGTATTTATATTGCCCATTTAGTATTTTGACTACCCAATATGATATATAGGTCATGTTTTTAACTGTCTTTTTTTTTCTGTTTGAACAGTGATGAGTTATTGCCAGGGACATCAATATATACAGTTCTTCCATATAGATCGAGGCTGGTACTGCGATTACTTGCCACTGGCCCTACCACCGTCATGTATGCTGCTTCAGTGAGAAACATTCCAAATCTGCAATTGATATTGGAGTCCGCACCAGATCACATTGGTTTTTGTCATCATGTTAGTTCTTTTTACAATGGGCCAGGTGTCTTTATCTTTTGTGGAAATGGCAGTAGTCAAGGAGACACACCACTTAACTACGCAGTTCATTATGGAACCCTGGAAACTGTTTCCATGATTTTGGAACACGAGGAAGCGAGAAAGAATATCACACATGGAACCATTGACCTTGCTTTGTGCTTAAACAAACTGGAAGTTTTTGATGTTCTGTTGCAAAATGTCAAGGACTTTGTCCTGGCTTCTTATAGGTTAAAACATAGTCACGGTTTTAGTCAATGTGCTGTTACCAATATGAAGCAGTTCCATTCATGTTTAATTAATTATTATTGCCTGAAAAATATTACAAAATCAGATTTTAGCGGTATTGTTTTCGATGCCATAGACAATGGGTTTGTCGAGTCTATTGATGTCCTTTCAAAAATGCCTTGTTTTAATGTAAGTAGTCGATCTAAGTATAATGTTGCTACCACTTTTTTAATGTATTCATGCCACAAAGCAAAGGATGATTTTGCTCGAATTTTTATGAACATGGGGGCGAATTTTGATGCTAGAAATAACTCTGGAAAGACAGCTATAATGTGTACAGCTCACAATAGTAATGTTAAATGTTTTGAAATACTGATGGAAGCCCATGCAGACTTAGACAAGACCACAAAAGATGGTTTCACTGTATTTTATTATTCAATGTATGGGGATGGGAATAGTTTGGAGATTCTTTTGAAAAGTGGAAGAGTTATCGACAAGAAAACATTGAAATTGAAAGAAATACACAAGAAAGCTCTTTTCAAGTTTGCAGAAAACAATACTATTGGTTTAAGAATTGTTATGTTATTGATGAAATATCGTGTTTTTAATTGGGACTGGTGCCCACGGTTACATAAGGTGTTGCATCATATTGCTTTTGCTGCTGTGACACTTGGAATTTCTCCAGGAATTTTTCAAATAAGGTCAGCAACACCAAAAATATCTTTTAGAATATTCAAGCAGAGATCAGACAGAAGATTTACCTCTCTATTGCTTTTTGCCTTCGATCAAGGAGACAATGCAACTGTTCGTTACCTTCTTGCTAACTTTTACTTTTTACCAGAAGACTTTAGTCTTCTGCGTACCAAGTCCATAAAGGCTAATAATTCAACACAACATGTAGACAGTCCTTCAGAAAATCTTTTGGGGCCATTATTATTTCAACCACTTTCGTTGCATCACTGGTGTATTTTAGTTATATCAAAAGCTATCACACCATCAAATTCAATTTTGAATGAGAGAAGTAGTTTAGTCGACAGTTTTCCTCTACCAAAGACACTTCTAAATGAACTGAAATTCAAAACGAAATTTTCTCAACTGTGTCATCGTCACTGGCTGAATCTTGGATCACAGTCTTGTGATGACAAGGCACAGATTGACGATTTGGTGGTGGAGGGAAGGGTGGTGAGAGATTTGCGGTTTACGAGTTGTGCGCAGAGATTTAGAACATGTGAATGTGGTGGTTTAGCCTTGACTTTTGAAAAAATAGATTAGGTAACCAAGGATGTGGAAGCTTTATGCAATCAAATGAAATTATGTATGAAAACGGAGTTTACTTATTCCATTATTAGCTTATGTTTTGTCATAAAAATACAAACATCTATTGATCGGGTGAAAAAACAATTGTTGTATGATGCTTCCATACTCCTTATTTTTTATACACTTTTTATTTGTTCATTCTTTCCCTCTTTCCATCTTGCGACATGCCCGCGCGTCGTGGAGCATACGTGCATTTTGGTTAGGAGGGTACAGACAAAACGTTGCACTCTTTGATTCCATGTCATTTGTCTCCTGACTCACTTTGAGAGGGCATTTTACTAGGTTGAGCGCAGTTTTCTGAATAAACTATAACTGTTAGAAAGCAATATTTAAAATTGTGTTGTTTTTATGACAGGTATGTTGAACTTTTATTATTAGCATTGTCATAAACATTACTTTTTGTAAATCATCTCTATTATTATTATTATTATTATTATTATTATTATTATTATTATTATTATTATTATTATTTTATTATTATTATTATTATTATTATTATTATATTATATTGTTGTTGTTGTTGTTGTTGTTGTTGTTGTTGTTATGATTATTGGCATCTTAATTTCTCATTTTTTAAATATTATTTCCATGAATTGTTTATGCCTTTGTGTAATGACAGTAGATGGAATACATGCACTTATTAACTTTTATCCATCATGAGGAAATACTTAATCCAATTAATTGATTAAGTGAATACTCGTGATAATCAGTTGATGATTGATATAAACTTATCATACCTATGATGTTCGCATGGGTGTACGATCCGATAGTGATGTCGTTTCTTCTTCTCTTTACTAGCCTATCCTGCTTCTTTGGTTTGTAATTGTATTTTTGACAGGGGATATTTTTTTTTCTGTAAATCTTCTGCCTGTTTGTTCTTGGTTATTTATAATTTAGCTTATGATATCTTTAGGTTGTGATTTTGATTTACATTTGTACTATTTTTGTTAGATTGCTTGTTTCTTTGTTTCAGCGGTCTCTCATATAACCTCAATTGTGTTGGAAGAGACCTAAAGCAACAAACAACAACAAAAAACTTATCATGATCTTTATTATCAATGATTGGGTGGGGTTCCTGACCTCCCATAGTGGGCAGGGAGGCACTAACTGTGTCTTCTATCCCCTATATCTATTTTACAACATGCTTTCTGTCTTTGTCTTGGGATGAGATTACTTGGTTTTGTCCTGGCCAGATGCTCTGGCTGAGAGGGAAACAGCCAAATTATGTATAGTTCAGTCAAATTATGTATAGTTATAATTTTCGGAAATTATATTTTTTTTCCCTTGTAAATCATCTCTCTGTTATGCATTGTATTATATTTTGTTTACATATTATTATTATATATGATTTGTAAACATGTGAGTGTATTCCTCTCAGTGGGGACCTGTGCTTGTATCTGGATGAGCGATCTCAAACTTAGTACTTTGATAGTGTGCTCTTGGAATCTACATCAGTTTCCTATTTGAACAAATTCCCCTTTGTCTTACCTTTCTCGGGTGATTTAGTTGTAATTCTAGAACTTTTTACTATCCCATTTTCTTCATTTTTACTGGCGCTGATATAACTTTAATGTGTTGTAAGTGCCGTAAAACCCTTAAAAAACAAACATATTATCAATGATTTATTATTTCACATTCCAATTCTATAGGCCTACTCTATTGTTGCTGTTGTAGTCATCCTGTCACTGTCTAATCCCTCATATTTATCTATCTACCTATCTGTCTATCTGGGTAGGGTTCCTGACCTCCCATAGTGGGCAGGGAGGTACTTGCCATGTCTTCTATCTCCTATATCTGTATTCCAACATGCTTTCTGTCTTTGTCTTGGAATGAGATTACTTGGTTTTGTCCTGGCCCTAGCCGACGTCCTGGCTGGGAGGTAAACAGTCAAACGCATAGTTGTTTTGGGATATGATATTTTTTTCCTTGTAAATCATCTCTCTGTTATGTATTATTATATTTGTTATTTTGAATGTATTATGTAAGCGTTTGAGTATATTCCTCTTAGTGGGATCTTGCGCTGGTGTCTGGGTGATACATTTTTGTGATCTCAAACTAAGTTTAAAATATTTTGCTTAAATTGAGCTTTATATAGCGCAATATCCACTAAATGTGCTCAAAGCGCTTTACCAGGGGTCCCTGGTCAACAACAACATTTAACATGTAGGACGGGACATTCCAATCCGAAAGCGAGTGTCATACCACTAGACCACATAGCCGCACAATCCATTGAGTACATTGATAGTGTGCTCTTGAAATCTACATCTGTTCCCTATTTGAACCACTCCCCTCTGTCTTACTTTTTCCTCAAGTCCTTTTAATTGTAAATCTTAAATCTTTTATTCCTCTTTGTTGGATTTTGTGCTTGCGTCCGGATGAGACTTATAGGTTATCTCAAACTAAGTCCATTGGTGGTGTGCTCTTGGAATCTACATCTGATCCCTATTTGTTCCCAGTTCCCCTTTGTCTTACTTTCTCTTGGATGCTTTAATTGTAATTCTAGAACCTTTACTACCCAATTTTCTTCCTTTTTATTGGCGCTGATATAACCTAAATCAGACCTGCCGTTTGTACTGATTTAATCGGGACCGTCCCGATTTGTATGCGAAATTTGCTGCTGTCCCGATTTCCTGATTTTTTAAAATCACGTCCCGATTTTTCTTTGTGTTGCAAGCGCCGTAAAACCCTTTAAAACAAACAAAAACAAACAAAAGAATTCTTACATTACTCTGCCTTGTGCAAAATTCATGTTCAGTTGACTGTTAGCTTGTAAAGCACTTTAAGCACATTTAATGAATATTGCCCCAAATAAAAGTTATTTACATTATAGTTAAAGTATTTGTAGGTGCATGAATGTGTTTGCATGTGCTTTTATGTGTATCCGGAAATGGGGGGGGGGGGGGGTAGAAGAGGAAGACATTTGGCATGAAGGATATGCGCAAAAGAGAATGTGGTATGGCGCAAATGAAAGAAAATAATATGTTGACTAAAATTTTGAATTATCCGAAATTGTTTGATATGTCTATGCTTACTATATTATGTATCATTGCTAATGTTGGTAAAGCGCTTTGAGCACATTTAGAGTACTATATCAAAGCTATATTTTTTAAAACTTATATTGTCTTTTTTTTTTTAACTGTTAATAATATTATATTTTTTGTATAGTAATTCTTAGCATTTTATATGCAGATAAACCTCTACTTTGTTATTTAAGCTAGTCAGACAGTTGTTACAGAATTTTGAAAAAGATTCTAATGTTATATCAATATGAGATTTTGTATACTGAATATATACATCAGTTTATATATATTTGTGTGTGTGTGTGTGTGTGTGTGTGTGTGTGTGTGTGTGTGTGTGTGTGTGTGTAAGACTCCTCACAAACTTGTCCCTTTCCATGTCCGATTTGGATATGCTTCTACAAAAGTGTCCGATTTTATTATTTTTTTCACTGATTCGATAAATAAAAAACAAATGGCGTGCACCAAATATGTGGCCAAATGAGTGATCATTGTTTCAGATTCGTTCCTTTCTATTCTATCGTTTTACTGAATCATTCATTACCAAACCTATCTGCTTTTTCTGGGTGGGATTCCTGGCCTCCCATACTGGGCAGGGTGGCACTATCTGTGTCTTCTATCCCCTTATATATATATTTTCCAATTTGTTTCTGTCTTTGTCTTGGACAGAGATTACTTGGTTTTGTCCTGGCCCTGGCCGGAGTCCTTTCTGGGAGAGATACAGTCAAATATATAGTTATTGTTTTGGGAGATGATATTTTTTTCCTTGTAAATCATCTCTTTGTTATGTATTGTTATTTTGAATGTTTCGTGCAAACATTTGAGTGTATTCCTCTTTGTTGGATCCTGAGCTGGTGTCCGGGTGAGACTTCGTACATTGATGGTATGCTCTTGGAATCTTCATCTGATCCCTGTATGTTCCCAGTTCCCCCATGTCTTACTTTTTCTTGGGTGCTTTCATTGTAATTCTAGAATTTGTCTGTTCCATTTTCTTCCTTTTTACCGGCGCTGATATAACCTAAATGTGTTGCAAGCACCGTAAAGCCCTTTTAAAAAAACTAAAACAAACACATCTGCATTTTCATTATTTACAAACAGTAGTTTCCGTCAGGTTGAAAGATACCCATCTACCCAATCATTAGTAGGTGAACATATGGAGCAAAATAAAATAATGACTGTAGGGAGTTGAGCCCGTTTGTTTTGTTATTTTATAAGTTGCACTTGAACGCCCCACTAATTATGCGGCTATGCGGTCTTGTGGTATGATATACGCTTTCGGATCGGAAGGTCCTTGGTTCGAGCCTTGCTTGGCGCATAGTTGAGTCTTTGGAAAAGGTTCTTTACTCACAATCTCTCACCGTATGCAGGTGTAAAATGAGTACTTGGATGTTAACAGCATTGTCTCTGTCCGGAAAAATTATAATGTCGCCTTACAGGCGTCATGTCTGTCTTGTCCTAAATGTTAAATGTTGCTGTTGGACAGGGACCCCTTGCAAAGCGCTTTGAGCACGTTTAGTGGATATTGCGCTATATAAAAGCTCAATTTTTAAAAAAATTATTTAGTCACCTCTCTTTCCTTGTCTTCCCAAAATAACAAAGGGATAATAATAATAATAAATGTACACTTATATAGCGCTTATGCCGAAGCTTCGAAGCGCTTCACATTGGCCATCAGTAAAAAACATTACATACTGCAGATTCGGACATGCGAACAAAAGCTCACATGCATCCAATTACATACTCTCTCTCTCTCTCTCTCTCTCTCTCTCTCTCTCTCTCTCTCTCTCTCTCTCTCTCTCTCTCTCTCTCTCTCTCTCTCTCTCTCTTCTCTCTCTTCTCTCTCTCTCTCTCTCTCTCTCTCTCTCTCTCTCTCTCTCTCTCTCTCTCTCTCTCTCTCTCTCTCTCTCTCTCTCTCTCTCTCTCTCTCTCTCTTCTCTCTCTCTCTCTCCTCTCTCTCTCTCTCTCTCTCTCTCTCTCTCTCTCTCTCTCTCTCTCTCTCTCTCTCTCTCTCTCTCTCTCTCTCTCTCTCTCTCTCTCTCTCTCTCTCTCTCTCTCTCTCTCTCTCTCTCTCTCTCTCTCTCTCTCTCTCTCTCTCTCTCTCTCTCTCTCTCTCTCTCTCTCTCTCTCTCTCTCTCTCTCTCTCTCTCTCTCTCTCTCTCTCTCTCTCTCTCTCTCTCTCTCTCTCTCTCTCTCTCTCTCTCTCTCTCTCTCTCTCTCTCTCTCTCTTTCTCTCACACACACACACACGCGCGCGCGCACACATCCATATACACACTGTACATAAATATATATGTTATTCACACACACGCGCGCGCGCACGGACGTATGGGTTTTGCAATAGATCCTGGCATAATCTAATTTAAATACTTCCCAAAGAGATAGGTTTTCAGTTTATTTTATAATTTATCAACGCTGCTTTCAAGTCTGCCTGATAGTGGGAGTGAATTCCAAGTGATAGGGCCTACTTTACTGAATGATCTATCGCCAAAACGTTTTAGATTAGTTTTTGGAATTTGAAGGTGATACAATTTTGAGCACCTGAGATTTCGAGTGGGGTTGTAGGGGATAATCAAGTCTTGAATATAGGCAGGGCTTCGTGAATTGATGGCATCAAAACAGAGTAGAGCAATTTTGTATTCAATACGAGCTTTAAGTGGTAGCCAGTGTAATGCCCTCATCATCGCCTTTAAAAAAATGAGCTTTTATACAGCGCAATATCCACTAAACGTGCTCAAAGCGCTTTACATGGGGTCCCTGGCCAACAGCAACATTTAACATGTAGGACGGGACATGACGCCTGTTAGGCGATATTACAATTTTTCGGACAAAGACAACGCTGTTAACGGCCAGGTACTCGTTTTACATTTGACTACGGTGAGAGAATGTGAGTAAAGAGCCTTTTCCAAGACTCAACTATGCGCCGAGCGCGAGGCTCGAACCCAGGACCTTCCGATCCGAAAGCGAGTGTCATACCACTAGACCCCATCGAGTCACTGCGACCAATGCCTAGGACAAGCCTTGCTGCTCTATTCTGAACTTTTTGTAGTTTTTCGAGTTTTATATACGTCTCATAACAAGGTTTAATAAAGCAAGAATGTAACTTAACTAAGATTTTGGTAAGAAAATAATGACGCAAACATTTTACAGTAGAAATGGAGAAGTTTTAGAGAGATTAGTTGTGAAATTGACATGGTTATCATTATTATTTTTTTTTTATCATCATCATCATCATCATCATCATCATCATCATCATCATCATCATCATCATCATCATCATTATTATTATTATTATTATTATTATTTATTATTATTATTATTATTATTATTATTATTATTATTATTATTATTATCATTATCATTATTATTAATAATAATAATAATATATATATATATAATAATAATAATAATAATATAATATAATAATAATAATAATATAATAATAATAATAATAATAATAATAATAATAATAATAATAATAATAATGACGACGATGATGATGATAATCATCATCACATTATTATCATTATCAACGTCAGTGATCGACGTTACTAATTTGCAGGTAACCCGTATTGTTTTGGGCTTATTGTTGTAATGGTAATGGAAACACACCACAAACCACCGTAACTTGTCCATTACAGATCTTCAAATATATAATAAAAAACAAGTCGTGGGTGATCATATTTTGCAGAAACGATATATAGATAGAATGCACTTGGCCAAGGAGTTCACAACATTGCCATCCGGAAGTATAAGGGACCAACACACAAACTCTGTGTAACCATGAACGTTTATAGTCAGGTTAATACAGTTTAGTGAGAACAACTCACAAACGCGGATGGCAAAAACCATAACAAAGGCCTGAGTGACGTCATCTGCATACTATCTATAAGAAGTCACTGCTATTAGGTGATCTCAAACTAAGTACTTTGATAGTGTCCTGCTCTTGGAATCTACATCTGTTCCCTATTTGAACCAATTCCCCTTTGTCTGCCTTATTATTGGATGTTTTAATTGTAATTCTAGAACTTTTAACTATCCCATTTTCTTCCTTTTTTACTGGCACTGATATGACATTAATGTGTTGCAAGCGACGTAAAGCCCAACACAAAAAAAAAAAAAAAAAAAAAAAAAAAAAAAATGCAAAACAACCTAAAGACTAACGGACGATTGATCGGCTCTATCGAACTTCCGTTAGCTCTTGATAGAATTTGCCAGTTTGGTATTTTGGAAGTCGTTCATTAATTTCATTTTTTAAAAATCATTTTATTTATTTTAAAAAATAATTTTGTCTTCGGCACAGAAATGATTACACAATCCTTGACGAAGAATTAGAGACAAAGATTAAAACTAAAAATATAGGGATAACATTAGAGGCTGCAAAATGTCATGAAACCATCATAAGGATAACATTTGTCACACAGCAAATTCGGATCCTGGGTTCAACTCTCCATCGCACAAAATTTGTAATTCTCTATCGTCTCCTGGTACTTGTCTACTCCATTTTTTAAATGGCATTCTAGGACAGTCCCAATCAAACACGATAAAAAAAAAAAAGAAAGAAAAGAGCGCTGCTATAGACCATCCTATTCCTGAAGCACGCACACGTTCCGGCATTTTTCCAAGTAACATAAGGCATGAAACTCCCTCCTCGACAACCTCAGAAATTCTTACAGTTATGAGAAGTTAACTTATAGATTAGAAAACATTTATGTCACAGGCGGGCAAAATTATTGTGATGCAGAGCCATATGGACCTAACAATATCCCACAACACACAAATGTTGCGCCTACCTTCTATATTGACGTTGCAAAAATATGGATAAGATTTGAAAAACTGCGCCAAGGTATTTGGTGAGATGTCAGAATGTAAATGTTAGGAAGGCGATAATGTTTTGATGGTTTATCCTGTCTTTATCATTAAATAAAGGGCATCGATGCTTATTATCACATATATTGTTTTATACTTTTAATGATAAATAAAAATCATAAATACCAGGTAGATTAAGTCAGACCTTTTATTCCTTACCGTTGTGACCGAAAGGCTCCGTATTTCTTTAAATCTGATATATACCTTGAAATTGACCAGAAAAAAAGTCAAATAATTTTGGCATTGTTTTTCACATTATTTGGTATTTTCACTATTTGGAATTTTTGAAAGGACAACAAAAGCTATCTGGCAATAGGCCTTTTGGAAGCAAGTAAATCTCCAACTCTACAAGAATCCATTTTTTAATGAAATAATTAAAGATTAGCTGGCTTATTTGAAGGTTACAAACGTGTAAGATGATTTTTTTTTGTCTAGATGTTTTATAATCTATATTAAATGGTGACACAATCAGACCAGCTTATTTTCATATCTCCTGGCGTCTGTTGTGCTGTCAGCTTCCAAGTCGAAGAAGGCCTGATTTATGATGATCCTAAAATTTTCAAAGTCAGTCAGAACTCAATGCCCTCAATTCGACCCATTCAGATATATTGGACTTGAAATAACATTTAATTTGATATCTCAATTATTTCTCTACGACAAACGGTTACGTTTAAAATTTCGCTGTGACTGATTTTTTTTTTTCACTGTGATTATTCCCAGACACCTGACTGTCCTGACTGCTGTGGACCAATGAAAATTCGTTATATTCCCAGTTCCCAATTCAAATTCCCAGACACATATTTGAAACTCCGCTCTTTTAAACACTTAGTATAGTATATAGTATAGTTTTCCAGCGTATTAGGCGTTTTGTGCCTTTGCTGGTCTTGGCATTCAGTTCATCGAGATAAAAGTCAATAAAAAGCCCTAACAGATCTTTTGACCTGTATCTATAATATATAAACTTTTTGATAAATTGAAGGCCCTAACCCTAACAGATCTTTTGACCTGTATATACGTCTAACCCTTTGATGGGATCTTAATGGGCGGTTCAACTATGCTAAACATGTAATCTGCTAAGTGGCTATCTAAGCTATTTTTGAAGGCGTTGACACTTGGAGCATTGGTCACCGTTTCAGGGAGACTGTTCCAGCGGTCAATCACACGTTGATTAAAGTAGTGTTGCCTAAGCGATGTGTTACACCTTGGTTTATGCAGCTTGTAATTATGACCTCTGGTTCCATTGTTTGCAAACACGAAAAGTTTACTCTCGACTTGATACAAACTGTGTGTAAACTTGTATGTTTCAATCATATCACCTCGTACTCGTCTGTATGTCATGCTTGGAATTTCAATACGTTTCAGTCTATCCTCATATTGCTTATCTTTCAACCCAGGAATTACTTTTGTTGCTCTGCGAAGCACGCCTTCAATAAGTTTCTTATCTTTCTCAAATTGTGGTGACCATACTGAGTTGCTGAACTCGAGATGGGGTCTGACTAATGCAGTAAATAGTATTTTCATAGTTGCTGCATCTAAATAGGTAAAAGATCTTCTGATGAGTCCAAGGATTCTGTTTGCCTTATTAACTTGTGTTTCTA
Organism: Berghia stephanieae; assembly: GCF_034508935.2. Classification (NCBI taxonomy): domain Eukaryota; kingdom Metazoa; phylum Mollusca; class Gastropoda; order Nudibranchia; family Aeolidiidae; genus Berghia; species Berghia stephanieae. The sequence continues at coordinate 14,569,740 of NC_088362.1, forward strand.
TATGCTTTGAGAATTTTAATTTAGTATCAACATGTACTCCCAAATCTTTCTCAAGTTTTGACTTATTCAGAGCTGTTCTGTCGCTACAGTGATGCTGTCTCATATCGTAGTGAAAGATTTTGTTCTTCATTCCAAGATGTAGCACTGTGCATTTTCCAGCGTTGAACTTCAGTTGCCAATCGTCTGCCCAGTTGACTAGATTGTCAATATCTAACTGAAGACTGTCTCTATTTTCTAGATTGTTTACCTTTCTGTATACTTTAGTATCATCGGCATACATTGAACATGAGCTAGATAAAATACTTGGTAAATCATTAATGAAGATTACGAAAAGAGTTGGACCTAAGACGCTGCCTTGTGGCACTCCACTAAGAACTTCTGTCCAATTTGACACTGTGCCTTGCACGCTAACTCTCTGTTTCCTGCCTACTAGAAAATGCTTAATCCAGCTTAGAGTATTTCCTTGAACACCATGAGCTTCCAGTTTGTTTAAGAGTCTTGATGGGGAACAGAATCAAAAGCTTTAGCAAAATCTAAGTAGATTGCGTCAACCGAAGATCCTTGGTCGAGAAACTCTGTCCAATCATTTAAAGTCTTTAGGAGGTTAGTTGAACATGACCTGCCAGAAACAAAGCCATGTTGGCATTCAGACAGTAACTTGTTGTTCTTTAGGTGAGTTATGACATAGTCTCTAATAATGCTCTCCATTATTTTGCAAACCACTGAGGTGAGGCTAACTGGTCGATAATTGCCCGGATTACTCTTGCTCCTTTCTTGAATAACGGTGTAACTTGTGCTTCTTTCCAATCGGGTGGAAGAGTTCCTGAGTCAAGTGATTTTTGGAACAGTAACGCTAATGGTTCGGAGAGTTCTTCTGACAACTGACATAATACGCGGGGGTGGAACATGTCAGTCCTGGGGACTTGTTCATATTGAGTTTGTCTAGTTTCTTCTTTACAGTGTCTTTGTCGAATTCTATATCTGATAGTATGTTGTTTACACTTTTTCTTTCACATGTAGGTATATTAGTAAGATCCTCGTTGGTGAATACACTGCTAAAGAACTTGTTAAGAATATTGGCTTTGTCAATGTTAGATGAGGCTGTCTTATGATCATCATACAAATTCGCAATACCGTCTTTAGTTTTCGTTTTTGTTCTAGCATATGCAAAAAACTTTTTCGGGTTCACTTTAGCCATACGAGAAATAGATCTCTCATAGTCCTTTACAGCAATTCTGCATGAGCTTTTGGCTTGATTTCTGGCCCTCGTGTAATTAATATAGTCTGCACCCTCTCTAGTTTCTAAGTACTTTTTGTAAGCTTGCTTCTTTTTCTTGAGTTTTGCCAAGACTGTAGGATTGATCCACCGAGGTGAAGTTCTGTCTGAACTACTTTTAACTTTTGGTACGCTGATGTCCACTGCAGACATAACTTCAGATTTGATAATAGTCCATGCATCGAGTACAGACAGGTGTATTATTTTTTGTGTTAGGTCTGCAGCTGAGACTAATTCAGAAAGCTGTTTGTAGTCGCCTTTATCGAAACAGTAGCGGGGTTCGTTCGAGTAACATTTCTTTGTGTAACATCTAAAGTCAAAATATAAAACCTGGTGGTGACTCTTGCCTAGTGGAGCCTCATGTCTTATTGAGTCAATCATTGAATGTTCATTTGTAAAAACCAGGTCCAAAATATTTGGGGTTTGCTCTGAACGGTAGTGAGTTGGTTGCTTAACGTGCTGTGTTAAGAATGAATCCCTGACAGCTTCCATGAATTTAGAAGCAGAGTGATTTGAGTCCTTGGGGGATAACTCGTTTGCCCAGTCTACTTCAGGAAAGTTAAAATCTCCCGTAACTAGAACATGTGATTTGCCTTCTGTCATTTTAACTAAAAGTTCATTAATCTTATCATTGTTTTCAAAAGAGCTATTCGGTGAACGATAAACCGAGCCAACTAACATCCTATCATTGTCTCTAAGTGTTATTTCACACCAAACGGATTCTTTGGATGATGACAAGTTGTCTGACAACTTGACTGGTTGAGCATTTAGCTTTGAACGAACCCATATGGCTACACCACGATGACAACTTTTATCCTGAATATTGTGAAAACAATCAAAGCCTGGAATCTGAAGTTCTACCGGCTCGATTTTACCTCTTTGCTGATTTTTAGGTAACACTTCAGTTATACTTATAACATCAACACTCTCAGCATCAATCGTTAATAAAAGTTCATCTCTCTTGTTGATAAAAGAATCTGAATTTGTATAAAAGCACTTTAAAATGTCTGTACGATGACGGTCTAATTTTTTGTACAAGCACTTAAAACTGTCCGTCTGATGGGGGTTAAAAACATTCTGTACATTAGAACTAAAATCGTTGGTTATTTTCTTTCCTCCTCCTCTCTCTTTCTGTCTGCTGGCCTGCCCTGTCTTCGATTGGAATCTACAACTTTCCCCCTCCATATTGTCCACTTCTCCTCTCCCCCTTTCTGTATTGTCTCTTCCCTTTTTTTGTCTCTCATCTCTACCAATTTCCTCATCTCTTCCCTTTCTAAAGGGGTGTAATCCTTTTTTTAAAAATATTTTTATGTATTTCTGATTGGCGGAGTTTACGACCATTTCTCAGAACTCCAGAAGCCTGCTCCTCATTCTTAATTGATATCAGAAGAGGTCTTGTACCAGGGCTTTGGAGTGTAGGCGCTTACAGGTTGATATGTCAACATCAGTGTCTAAAGTTTCTTTACAAAGCGAGATGAGAAAGGTCTTATCATCTCTAATACGCTGGTCTAGTTCCTCAGCACTGCTCTCTGGGATACCGAAAAAGACAATATTATTCTTCCTCCTATCTCTTTCTGCTAGTTCCTTTGCACTCTCTGCTGTCACTTGGCTAGCTAAGTCTTTTCTAACCTCTTCTGCATAACTTTGTTGGGCATTTGCTGTTGGGTTTCGTGGGACACTCTTATCTCTTTTCAAAGTATCAATTTCTTCCCTGAGATTTAAAATTTGGGACTTCAAATCTTCTAGAACATTCCTTTTAAAATCATCCAGGATTTCATTGCATTTCTGTTCTATTAATTTATCTTTTTTGACTGCTGACATAGCTGGTCGCTCGCACTCCTCACAAAACCAGTGAAACTTGCAGGAATCATCTATCAAGAGGGCATATTGTTCTATTGTTATTTCACTACAAACTCTGCAAACATAGCAATCACATCTGTCACAAATAATCATTTCATGGTTTGGATCACTGAACTCTTGGTGACATACTTTGCACTCATCAACTTCAATAGTAACATTTTTCGATGATTTGTTTTTTCCGCCATTTTGGGTGTTTACAACCTCAGTTTCAGAAGTCTTTCCATTGACTTTTTTATTCTTATTCTTTGACATTTTCACTTCAAAATGATTAAAAATATAAATTTATATCACACAGATAAAATATATTAAGAATTTCACTGAATTTCTCCTCTAAAAATTTGTTAACTTCGAATAATCTGATCACAAAATCCTTGAGAAATCAATGAGCCGCCATCTTGGATTTCCAGAATATGGAACATTTCCAAATGCACATAGAAACAAGGAAAGTTAATAAAATATCTATAAAAACATAAAATTAGGCAGTTTAGTGAGCAGCAGCAGTGGCAGTCAAATTTTGACCCAACTCGCCCATAGGAAAGTTGTGACTGGAAATTGCCGTTCGCATTTTGGGGAGTTCAATTAAAGATGCATAACTTCGTTATAAATAGGAATATAGCAGATATTTTGGTATCATTATTTTCTTCTTTCAATTTCCTTTTAAATGGTGCCAATTAAGGAAAAATCCATTAATAATTCCAGAAGTTATATGAAGTTAAAATTTGGCAATTTTCAAATGCATTTATTTTTTTATTTACCGCGTGTGTTTTTAAAATTTAAACGCTTGTTTTTAGAATAACATCTAAACTTTATTCATGCCAAATTTCAGGGTATATCGATGCGCAGACACCTTTTAACTCTGCGCCGAAATGCCTTGTTTAAATTATCTTCTCATCATGGCTGCCGGACGATATCAATATTCATATCGATATTTTAAATTTAGTCCATAATATTTTCAGCACTATTATTTCCTATGTTTTTATTTTTAATACAAACTTTCCAACTTTATTTATAGGCATTTTATAGTTTTTGTTTTAAAAGTTTGTATATTTCTTCTCTTTGTGAAATCCGATATTAATAATATCGATATTTTAAAAACCAATTGCTTTAATTTAATTTAATTTTACTTTGCCATCAAGCCATCAAGTTTCTTTCCCATATGTTTAGATATGTTTATCATTTGTATCCATAGTCTAAAGGCCTTAGCCTTAATAATTATTATGGTAAGAAGTTCTATTAGTTCTGACACCCCCACACATTGAGAGAGAGAGAGAGGGGGGGGGGGGGGATAAAACTATATTAATTGTCAGTTCAAATGATTTAATAGCAATAAACCCAAAGTGGTTCAGGAGAATTTTTTAAAGTATTAAAAGCCAGAACTTTCCTCCTAATTATAATAGGGAATCTGTTTCAATTTATTTGAACTTGTTCAATCTACCATTTTATTTATATGCAATTAAATTGCCATAGGTAAAAATAAACTCATTATGTCATTATACAACATGTTTATATCTTTTCATTTAAATACTCTCAAACCCTCTTTTATTCTCTATGTATTAAATCAAAGAGGGAATTATTTGCAATTGTTTCAGTGAGATATTGGGGATAAATCCAAAAGTGATATAGTTATAGCAAATTGTTTCTTACGTCTAGCCGAGTTTTTGATTATGTAACATTTGCGTCATATTATGTAATAATGTGTTAATTTGAAATGTTTATCTTCCTCTTTATTAATGTAAATGCATTGTCCTCGATAAGACGAACATTTTGGTATACAATATATGATAAGAACTCCATATTGACTGTTTTAACCATTTTTTATTAACATCAGGCGATTTCGGTCACAACTTTGCAATGGTAATTTTGGGGTAAAAATCGGTCTGAAATTTCAGACTTTGAACTGTCGTAACTACATTTCTTATCAAGATAGAAACAAAATTCAAACTGTTTTGTAATCTGTGTTGCCAGCTCTTTCATATGACATTGGTTTCAAGTGTGTGAGGTACATTTAGAATTTCTATTAAACTCCCTAATAAAATTAACCAAATTAAATCAGTTGTTACTGTTACTCTCGCGTCGACTTCGAAGTGGGTGTCATGGTTTAGTCGTCTGTCCTGGAAGTTTTACGAGAATTGACGTTGTGGGTTCAAATCCTGGTTCCGCCACTTTTTTTTTTTTTTAAAATTCCGTCTTCGTGGTGTGTGTGTTTTTTCTAAGTGAGTAACTCAGGAGCAAATGATATCCATTATTTTGCCAACAAAAAGGCATGAATCTACAAGATCAGAATGCGCAAACATTAAGATGATACAGAAGGAATGAAATTGATGTCACTGAGCTATTGCTTTTAGCCAGCCATTTTGAGAAGTTCTCACTAAATTAAAATTATATCCATTAGCCTATAAATGTTTAAGGTCACACATAGTTTGGTGTGATAGCACGTTATGTCCGGCTGGCGGATATTATGAGTATTTTAACTAAGCACGTAGCATGAATACTTGTACAGTAGGCTACATCACAGATTATGCCTCTTGTCTTACAGCCATATTCACCTATTTGTATTCATCGATTCGACGAACTTTTCAGGCTGTCCCATGTAGTTCATCGAATGTGTGTTGCATTGTAATTTGATAAAAATTATGCCATTTAAAAACTTTGTAAATTTTTTTTTCAAAATTGAGAGAGCAAAATAAAAGAAAGCGCATCTGATCTATGTTTTTGCCAAATTTCATCAAGTTTGAAGGGTGCACAGTATGCTTCATTTTGGCCACCTGTAACCAACCATTTTTTCCCGTGCTAATGTCCCATTTCAATCAGTAGTCAGCTTATCGAAAAGCTATCCAGTGGGGGAATTCCCAGTCACAAATTTTTAGTCATAAAATCGTCATAACTTATCCTAGATCCAAAAGTAAGGTATCATATTTAATGGTTTTTGAAGGCCTATCTATGTAAAAATTAATTAATTTTTAATTTTGAAAAAAATATCAAACTATACCTATTGTAATATGATAAGAATTTCATTTTGTTATTTCTCAAAGGAGGAGGATCATTCATCTTAATAAAGATGTCTGGTAATGGTAAAGAGTCATCTTTGCCGCCAGTGTTGCCTGAGGAAGAGGATTTGCCCCCTGGTGTGAGAAGACATAACAGATGCCACAGTAGCAGTAGTTCAGAGTCAGAAGATGAGGCAAACAAAAACAAAAAGTCTGTAGATATTGATTCATCAGACTCCGATTCAGATAAATCTGATGACTCAACAACAAAAGGTACTATAATCTTTCTATCTTTGTCATATAAGATATTGTGGGCATTTCTAATTGTTCAATATTAATCAATATATCTTGGCAGAGCTGCCAACTGTATGCCAAAAAGGCGTATTTTTACGCTTTTTAAATCAGATAAACACTTTTATGCTTTTTTTTTTCCCCCACATTACGCGTTTTTGTCATTATCAAGTTCGTGTGGATGATTTAAGTAATTTTTTCTTCGCACAAATCTCGTCTCAGTGATAACTTAAGAAAGCTGCATTTTCATCATCCACTTCCAGCTTGTTTCCTGAAGCTGAGTTGGGCAGAAGTAGCCTTTACCAAATTTATTGTAGAGAGGAATCTGATTGCGATTGCAGATGATTGTGGTGATAGACAGATCAATTTTCTTTCTTTTTGACTAATTGCATTATCATCACCTGTAGCCTTCTTGGCTTTCTATTGTAATATATTGGACAACTACAGAATGTATGTTTGTGAAGAACTCACAATATTGATCAACTTGTTTTTGATTCCATCCTCTTGAATTCAGATGGGAAGAAGAAAGAAAATCCTCATCCCGATATTTTAGGATCAAAGTCGGAAAGCAAAGATAAAGAAATTATGTCAAAGGTATTGTCTTCTTTTTCCATTTTTAATATGTCTTTGACACATTAGATTAATCCTTTAGGTGGATAGGTGAGGCAGGATTTTTTTCTTTTTCTTTTTTTTTTTTAGTGCTGGATCGGAATTTTCCAAATTTATCGGAAGTGACTCTATATTTTCAAGTTTCATCACTATGTTATGACATCTTTATTTTACTTCCAACATGGATTTGTAAGTCATAGACGCGGTGCCATTTTCTCGGACAAACTCTAGGGGCATGTATGAGCATTTGTGTAGAAGGATCTTCCAGTAAGATGAGTATCGTGAATGCATTTTTTTTTACCCGAAACTTCCACAGAATATTGTTTGTAGGATTTGATATAAATAATTAAAAATCCTGCCTCCTTTTTAAAAAAAAGTATACGATGGTGACAAAAGAATCTGTTTTAGATACCACATTGACCGTTTGCTTGCTATACATACACTATAGGTATAACAACTTCCACTCAGACAACGAGCTGAGCTACTGAACGGGTCAGTATTGGCCTGTCGTGCTGATCACTACAATCAAGAGTTATCAACAGTGTAAGTTAGGGTGCAAGGACACCCACCAGTGTAAGTAGAAGCGTGCACTCCAGCTTGAGTGCATGGTCAGTCATTTTACAATGAGTTTTGTATACATGTTTAGAGCTGTAATTTTATTTTCCTATATTCTTCGTTTCTCTCATCTTTTTTTTTTAAGCCTTGAAATATAGATTACCATTAAGCATATTTGTCAATTTTTGTTCTTTCCTTTTTGTCTGATTCCTCCTTTTCTTGTCTCTTTCCCTTTCTCTCTTTCTATCTCTTCACTCCCCGCCCCCATCCCCATCTTTTTTTGTTTGTTTTTGTTTAAATTATTTTAAGCATATTTTTTTCATTAAAAGAATTTAAGTAAGTTCATTGTTCAGATTTTGTTAAAAGTAAATGATACATTTATTATTTTTTTACACATAATCTTGACTGTGAATTTAGTTTGATGAGTATGTATGAATTGCTGTGCAAATTGCTTTTGGAACACATATTCTATTTTCAAATTATCTCATGTCATCGGCGTTCTATTGTTTGACATAACTCAACAAAAAAACATATCGATAATGCAAAATGTCTTTTTATTTTTCTTTAAAGAAAGTGTGAAATGGGTGATTAATTTATGTTCTACAAAGATCACAGCTGTGAACGATTTTTTGCTGACCTCAGCATAATGCAACCAAATGTTATTTCAGGTGCCTTGTATGGTTATCATCAAAATAAAAATAGTTTAGGGTTTAGTTTATTGAATATTATGTATTGTTTTGTTTATTATTATCATTATTAAAAAAAATTATGTTCAACCCAAACATATTTCGATTATTATTTTTATTCATAAATTGAATCTGTGTTTAAGTTTCTCCATAGTTTATATATTTAATGACATGGTTTTTTTTTAAATTTGAAACTTTAAATGTTTGTTTAGGGGTGCTTATTTCTTCTACTTTTTTTTTTCCACTCTTTTAGGCTGGACGCAGCAGGTCAAGGTCTGACTCGCGATCAAAATCTAGGTCTCGATCACCATCCCCAAAGAGAAGAAGGTCGTCAGAGAAAAGTAGGCGTTCTCGGTCCCGTTCACGAGACAGACGACACAGGAGAGATGTAAGTAAGATTAATTGTCGAAACGACTGTCTCATTTTTAAAAGTCATAAATTTGATATTTGGGTACTAAAGGTCGTAACAGGTCATAAATTTACGTCTGTGGTCGTTCAAATAACTTATTCTTTGAAAAAAGAAAAATAGGGTTGGGGGTCAAATTCAGGGCTGAGAATCTTCCGCCTAAATGGTAGTTTGCCTCAGCCCATCCCCATCACAATTCCTCCTTTTTCAAATTTGTTTTAGATTAATATACAGTGATTTCGAGAATTTCTCAGAAATATGCCATGTCAAACATTATTCTCAAACCCACAAAATCACCATTATGCCTTATGTCATATTTTGACACCTGTGTTCAGTCTCGTGAAATTTGGTGACAGTCCCGTTTTTACGAGGTCGGGCCAGACAGAATGGCACCAGATGTCACAATTGACACAGACGACCAGTGGTGTTCTTTTATTAGCTCGTTGATGGTTGAAGGAGAAGGGGAGAGACAAATGGGTCTGGATTTTTTTCTCTGTTGTTGTCAGTACCTGTTGTTGCCTTTTTAATATCTCTCTTTCTCTCTCTCTCTCTCCTTCCCCCCCCCCCCCCCCCCCCCTTCTTTGCCTTTCTTTTTATTTCTCTTTTCTTCTTTTTTAAAATATAGAATTCATAAGGTCAATGCATAAATTATTCTGGTAGAGAACTACTACTACGATTTATTTTGCTGGACACCATGTACCTATATTCCAAATAGAACAGCTACTGCCAGGAAATCGTTAGCAGGTGCATATTGACCAGACTTGGCAGTGTAAAATCAGGGGTTACAAGATGAAATTTTGTTCGAACTACACATATCATGAAGAAATGTACAATAATATGCCAAAATGGAATTTAGCAAAAGTCGATAAATCAATTTGAATTGCTCCATTTTAAACAAAATTTGGGGGTATTTTCACATATTCAAAGGTTAATAAATTTGCATTTTATTTATAAGGACATCTTTTTTAAACTGTTATATATACTGTATTGTTATGGGTAGCATAGGATTAGTAAAATTGTTATTTGTAGTTGTGGTTTTCTTGTAGTTTTTATTTTATTTATTAAATTTTATCTTTTAGAGAAAGCATCGATCTCATCGCTCTCGATCAAAAGAGCGAAGGCGTTCAAGAGACAGACATAGACACAAGAAAGATCGTAGACGGAGCAGGAGCAGAAGTCGAAGCAGAGACAGGAAGGATAGGCATTACAGTCGCAAAAGTAGTCGTGACAGGGACAGGAGGCGAAGGAGCAGAAGTCGCGATAGGAGGGACAGCCGTAGTCCAAGCCCTCATGATGGCAAGGTAAATTGTTACCCACTTACTAAATTACCATTAAGAGTGACTGGCACTGATATGACCCATGGGCACCCTTAGCTTTTCAACAGCTTGACTAAATTTCTTTGTGTGGTCTTGTGGCACTCAACCCTAAGGACTGCACAAAGTCAAGTCCTTGGGTAAGACTCTTTATTCACATTCTCTCACTGCCCTCATGTATAAAGTGGGTACCTGGCCAGAAATAGTACTGTTTACAGTAGTACAGGCTTCATGTCTCATGTTACATTAGGTACCACAAGAGACTATTTGTGAATATTTGAAATGGATTTTTCTTACTATATTAATAAAGCATTCTGATAGTCGTGGAAAACAGTTTTTAAATTTTGGAAATCCATACATAAATAAGAAAATGAGAGCAAATTCATTTTTCCAGAACTAACTACTACAAAGATTTATCATACATTTTTAAAGTACAGTGACTAGTTAAATAAAAGACAACAAGATTTGAACCAGACACACATTTTTTCATAAATTTCCAGTCTGTTGAATTCCCCCAAAACAGTCGCGAAAGTAAATGTTGTTTTGGCCTCCAGCATGACGAAATAGCATATTCCATATAGTATATTAACATAATGATCTTACAAAATGACATGTAATTCACGTCAACAGGTAGAGAGTACTCCAGGGGAGAGGTCCAATTTTTTGCAAACATTTTCTTCTAATGGTCTTTGCAAAATATAGAAGTGAACATCCTGAAACACGCAATTTTGCATGTTGGCAGAAAAATAGCTTTAATCACAAGCAAAATGCATAAAAGATTAAATTCTCTCGAAATAATGCAGATAGAAGAAAAATATCATATATTATTGGAAACCTCATCTACTGAATTAAAAAATCATCTTAACTTGTTGGTAAAGTCAATATTTCCTTCTCAAAATTCAAGATGAAATCATGAATGATATACACAATGTTCGAACCAGCAGCATAAGATAATAAATTAACATCTTAAGAAACTCATATAATCCCAAAACGTCATGTTTTTACTTCCGCAACATGTGCTTTCACTTCCATGCTGCTTTATGGACTTGTGTGGTAATTATATTGCTTGGTTTTGCTTTGGCCCTCTCTGGGATCCTTAACCGAAAGGATGAAGTAATATGTATTAGTCCTGTTATGGAGGATGACTTTTCCACTGTAAGTCTCTTTTATGTTATTAGGGAGGGGGTATTGGTATATTTGTTGGCAGTAGAGTGCTTTCCTCTTACAGGGGATCATGCGCTTGTGCCCAGTAGATGTGTCTTTTGTGCACTCAACCTCCTACCACCCCAATGTCTTTTAGTGTCTTAAGGTCTATGATGTGTGACTGTATTCTGATTTCTGTGTTACTGAATTAATTTTTGCTACCCTTTAGATAGGATGCTATATGAAATAAAGTAATTTCCGCCACACATACCCTAAAGACCTAGCCGCCCAATTAGTTTTGAATAACTCCCTTTGCTTGAGAGGCGAGTATTGTATGAACTGAGGTATCACAAATCTCACCAAAACCAAAACTGAAAAATAAAAAAACATTGATCTCTTTATTTACTTATTTTCTCGTCCTAAATGGCCTAAAGAATGATAATTTAACTTCTACAGATGTCCTGCTTCATTAGGCACTAGTAACTCTAATTGTTCCTATACATAGTCTATCATGAAAGCATTAGAAAAAAATTATTCGAAAATGAAGTGGCACTTCGAAGTCTTATTTCTCCCATCTTATAACTATATTACAAGTACACTTTTCCTAAATAAAATAAACAATAGCAATGCTTTTTCAATTTTCTAACACAACACAACATGGTACCGAAAATCGTGCTAAAACTGAACATTTAGCAAAAAGCCCCGGTTTCTGTGATCTAGCCTGAACGACGTGACTGCTTGCTGATTACAAGAGATAAAGCTGGCACTGAGTAATTAATTACCACTGCAGGCGATTGAGTAAGTGGAGATCACTGAGTAGGAAAATTATGCATAAAACATGCATTTTAAAATTATTCTGTGACTAAATTTTAAAATTATGAGTCAGGTTTTCTTCAGTTTACTTCAAGATCCATCTTTCTTCTTTTAAAATGATTTTAAATGAAGAAATTTCATCCAGAAATAAATTATTTAAAAAAAATTAAAAGGCCCCTAAAATGTAGAATTTTACCAACAGTACATTGAATAAAATATTAATTGTATTAAAATGTCACCATAAAGTTTTGATCTTTTTACGTTATGTGATAGTCAACATGTTCTATTGTATTGCAGTGAAAATAGAATTGCAAGTTAAGCGACAGTTATTGATGTATCGGCCGTTTTCAAAATAACGCCAAATTCGAGTCCTCCAATTTTTGAAAAGTCAAGTATTTCCCACATACTCATTATTTTGTGTATGCTTTCTGTGATATGTATGCGACATAAAATTGTAATAACAGGGCTTAATGAGTTTCCAGTGGTCACTTAATCATGTATTTGTGAATTACAATCTACATGTGACTCATTCCTGTTACGCTTAAAAAAATATGTCACATTACATAACACATTTTTCGACAACTATTGAAATAAAACATTGAAAAACAATAAACACAGAGCATTGATACTAATTTTGACAACAAAATGACATTTATTGTTTTACAAAAGGCATTCAGAAATCAGTTTTTGAAAACAAAGGATATTATTTGAGCAATCATCATCTCCAAAAATTTATAGGAAAATGGCAAAAATAAAAATTGTTTACCATATTCTAGGTATATAAGTGTTAAACCACCACAAATAATATTTCCTTTCAAGTATTTATATTTAGCATGAAAAACATGAAAAAGTCATTCTTAACAGGAATGAGTTTGTGTAACAGGAATGAGTGGACGTAACAGGAATGAGTTTTCTGTTACAGGAATGAGTAATTACAACATATTTATTCGAAAGGATTATAAATTCAATACGCTTAGTGATTGAAACTCAGAAGGGGAACAAAATGGTTAGGGCGCCTATACGATGATTTGGGGCTTATGTTGGTAGAGACCCACAAAAGAGCACCAACATTGTTTATTAAATTCAGGATACTCTTTCGTGGCAGTTCGGAATGTTTGGATAAACAGACAAAAGAGGCATTTTTAAAACAATGGAAAGAGCGAGAAGCTACCACATGCCCATGTATGATTTTGGTTTACTTAATGACATAACGTCCAGTTTGCAACTCTTCCAGGGTATCTTTATCACTTATGTTAACATCGGGAATATAAAGGTCCGAGTTTGTGACAAAAATTCAACAACTGTCTGGATGTTGTCATTGAGTGATGCAAGGTTTGAATCTGACAAATAATGGTCCTTGTGTAAAGCCAGCTCTTGTATCAATCTTACTCGTATGTCGTCTGTTTGTGTGTCTTTGCCAAATGCAAACACTGTACCACAGGCAGGCAGGCAATCCCCATCGGCCCTCAGCTTGACTGGAAATAACTGTTTCCCATCACACAGAGATCTAGGTATATCATTTGAAATTAAATGTGTACACCTGTTGTCAATACCAATGTGAGTTTTGATTACACTTCTGCTGGCCCCAACTATTTCACAAACACGTAATGCTTGATTTTCACATTCATCAACCACTTCATCAAATAATTTCCATTCATTCAATCTTTGATAAAACCATTGTAATCTATTTCAGTCGGCATCACCTTAATGTCTATTCATCTTGGTCATGTTCATCCCTTGATTCACTGTTTAAGTCAACCGGTGCAACTTCGGGCATGTCTCCATCATTACCTTTGAAAACCTGTTGCTTCAAATCACTTTGTAGAAATGAATGAAATTTAATTGATGTGACCAACAACATTATTGAACATTCTTGACTCCTTTTCTCCAAAGCGCTGAAGCAACCATGTTGATGTTTTCACATTTTTTACATGCACATGTTTCTCTGTCCCTTTTTCTTGGAGTAACAACCCAAAATGGCTGAAGTCGGAAGAATGAAGAAAACGACACGTATGTGTTTCAAGAGATGTATCACTTGTACAAATGTGACATTGTATCACATATTAGTCTTCTTTGTTTCTTGACTTTATTTCTTGTTTTTGTATTTCTCTTTCCTGGAGCTAATTTAGAAGTGTCACCTTTCAGGAAAAAATCTCTTACTATTTGCTTGACAAGATCTGGAAATTTTGGAGGCATTTGACGTCGTTTCTGAATTTTTCCAAGAGTTTATATTTTTTGAGAGTCATTCCAGCTGCCAGATGTTTCACGGATGTGTACATGTGCCTTCTGTTCCTCAAATGTTTGATGTCTTATAGGAGTGCAAAATGATTTTGTAATGTTCTTTTCACTTTCTTGTTTTTTATGCTATCTTTCAAAAGTTTTTCTAGTTTTTGATTGGGGTGTCAAGGAAAGTTTTTTTAAATTTTTAATGACCTGTCCAAGCGCTTTTTGTACTTTTCGGATTTCTTTTTCGATTGAGAAAGAGAGGACAGCCTTTTCACTTCTTCAAGACTTTGGTTTTTCAACTTTTAGGTTTCATTGGCTGTTTTAGTAGCTTGATATCTTTGACGAGAGACATACTGGAGTGGAGATTTTGAGTGTGAGGATGGAGTGTAACTCAGGTCAAGATTTTGCTGTTTCCGGTTTGTAGCGTGTGTGTGATAATTTTTTATCCAATTCTTTCTCTGTTTGCGTTGTTCTCTTGGTGTCTTATCTTTTATGGACTTTTTCTTTCCATTCGATTTGTCGCTCTGGTATTTGTCTTGTTCTTTTTTAAGATTAACAGCACGTCGAATAGGAACTCCATCTCGTCTTTGACGGTAAAGTCGTTGCTCTCGGCTGACATCATGGCTTTTTTGGCCTTTGTGATAAGAAAACAAAATAAAACAATCGTTACAACAAAGCTATGACCCTTGAAAATGAACAATAATATCAAGTTACATTTCGCCACCCTCATTCCTATTACAAAACAAGGTATAACATGAATAAAGTCAAGAAACAAAGAAGACTATTATGTGATACAATGTCACATTTGTACACGCGATACCGGGCCGTTAAAATCATAGTAATCATCTAAAATGTATCTGAGCCTAACAGGCAACAAACTATGTTTGGACATTAGGCATTTGGAATTGGCAAGGTAACTTTGCACTAAAAATAGTCTTTCAGCAATGGAAGAAATTAATATGTAAACAATAAAAATTGTTTTTAATGGTAACGTTGTAACAATGAATGTTACCACATCAATGGACATAGGCCTGTAACACTTCAGTGGTTTACAAAACACTTTACCAAACACATCCTTTTGAAACAAAAGAATATGCTATGAATCGATAAACCATGTGGAGGCGCCGTGGCCGAGTGGTTACCGAAAGGGACTCCCGACTGGGAGGTAACAGGTTCGAAAACTTCCACAACCATAGAGTGGTTTCCTTAATCAAGGAAATTCATTCCGGTTGCTTCACTTTGTTTCACCCAGGTGTATATCATGGTACCAGTGCTGCTGGGGAATGTAATTTGCTATAGACCAACCTCGTATTCATAAGTTAAATGTCTGTTTCATGCTACAGCAACAGGGATAAGCTCCGATTCTATGGGCCATTATGCTCCAAAGGACTTAGTGACAATAAAACATGTGTTCGATTTTATGAAAGTTCACATTCCTCATTCCTGTTACATCCCTCATTCCTGTTACAAAACAAGGTGTAACAGGAATGAGTGTAACAAGGATGAGTTTATCTTCGATTTATACTATCCCTAAAATATGATTTATTCCAACATTAAAGTATGACTATTATTTAGAGCCGTAAAAAAGCTATAAACTGATACTTTTTATTTTTAATACAAGTTCTAATTTAAATAACAAGCCCTGGTAACAGGAATGAGGGTCATGGTCTAATGTTGAACATTACTCACCATTCTTGAAGCGGTGTTGAACTGGAAATCACACTGAATGAAAAAACATGTGTTTGTAGTTTCGGCCGTGATGGAAAAGGGGCAGCTACGGCGAGAAAACATTGTTAGTTGCACTTCTATTGTTAAGAGGATTTTAATTGGTTTCACTGCTGTTACAGGAATGAGTAGCCCCCTTGGGGACAGACTTTATTAATATATAATAAAACTTTAAAAAGTCTGATTGTTACAGACTTTTATGAGGATGTTAGAAGATGGCAATTTGCATCAGGTGAATTCATAGGTGTATACAACAAGACACTCCATTTTGTTAAAAATCCGACTTAAAGCCATCATGCAAAAAAAAGGACAGGGTATTTTCCTCTACCCCAGTCATTACAAAACGTCATATCCATCCTGAATCTCTCTCGATTTTCGTTTTTTATGTTTCATACAAGTTAGTAATGTGTAGTGAGACTGTGTAAACAAGTATTTGCTAACAATATATGCATCAAATATTTCAAAGATCCAATTATCGTCACAGGACAGGAATTTGGCAGTTTTTTTAAAAAGGCCGGTATGGTCATTTGAAGTGAAATCGGCTAAAATAATTGAAAGTGAATGAATGCTATGTTACTGACAAAGTTGATAATTTGAATTATGTCTTTATATTGTTATGTGTAATCCGCATCAGTCTTTTAAAACCATAAATATCCTAAAGCCAATATTTATCAAGGGTTCACTATCATTTAAAGGACACCAACAATAGCTTCTTAATCTTTAGATAGGACTGTGGTATTTTTCTCAAGTAATTTCTGATCAAACAATACCAACTATCAAATCCTGATCTTTGGACAAAAGAATTTTTAAAACCAACTTTGCTGCATCCGCGATAAATATTGGTACTTATACTTATATTTATATTTGTAAGCTTAGCGCTCTCTCTTTATCCAAGTTAATAATAGTCGAATTCCATATAAATATTTCCACTCGTTGTCCTGTTGACATTTTTCATATATGTATTACTGGTGATGTGGAGATTATTTCTGGCCCAAACCCTCAAACCCCGTACCACCGATACACTAGTGTCTTATCCAGAGGGTAACTAGTGATTTCTTTCGTAATACTACAGAAACAAGGATAAACTCCGCCTCATGGACCTAGTGGCTCTTAATGACTTATATTTGTCTTTGTAAATCGAAAAGAAACTTGAATCTCTCAGGTACTAAAGTAATATAAGGAAAGAATGTCAAATGTAAAACGCTTTTCAAAGACAAGCATCACATCATAATGACCGACACTAACACGAGGGATGATTTTGAAAAGGAAGTAAAAGATTATATTTAACAGTAATCTTTATTATGCTCGATGGATTAAGCGATAGTCTCTAGATACCATGCATCAGTAATATTGTTTATTTATAATTAAATAAACATTGAATTTTCACTTCAGCCGAAACTACAATATCTGATGACATTGCTGGTCGAAAGCATTATTAAGTCAGTCATGCCACTATACTTTGCACCATGTAAAAGAATATCAAAAAAACAACTCTCTTAACAAACTTTTTTGGTTTCAATGATCATTTACTATTGATATGAGATGACACTATTCTGCTACACTTAGCCTACTTGCACTGGTAGAATGAAGACAGCCATTTTGTTTCTCTACTACTTTACACACATTAAGTACCACATGATTGTTAGGCATATAATCTGATTGGTTGAACTTTATAGAAGGGGTTTAGTTTGACATTAAATGTATGACTTTGTTAAGACTTTCGCTTCTTATTAAATGAAGTAAAACTTGGATTATTTTATGAGATTTAAATGAGCTGGCTATTATTTGTCCAGAAAATTGGCCGTGACTATGACCGTCATGTTCAAGTCTCATTCCATGGATAAAAACCTTTCAATATTTCAGTTTACAATATTTATGATCTGATCATATAGTGATGTGTCATCATGCTTATGCATGCAAGTGATTTGTCTTATATTTTAGATAAAGTAAATATCATTCATTAAAACTTTTTGAATTTGATATAGTTTTTATTCCCCAAAATTCAAAATACATTCAGTAAAGAGGTTGAAGAGTTCAAATGAATTAATTATTTTTAAGACAAACATAATTTTATTTGCATAACTATGGTGACAAACTTGGATCTGACTCAGGCTCTTGACTCTTATCGAGCTTTATTTAATCATAGATAGGATCTTTTTCAACAAGAAAGTTGTAACAGCAATGCAACTCAGGTTTCTCCATAGAAGACAGAATTGTATTGTTTGTATTGCTCCTTCTGTAAAAACAACTATCCAGTGAAAACAGTCAAATAAATCCCATATTTTAATTTTAAGTCCTCATAGTAAACATAGTAAACGAGAAGAGGGTTTTAGCCATACAATTATTTAGATGGAAAGAAAAGTTATATAATTTTTGTTTTGTCTGTTTTCCTTTGTGAGATCGCTATTTGAAGTTTCTTTCCATTATAATTTTTTTATTTTCTTTTGTTTGTTTTTGTTTTTGTTTTTGTTTCAATGACTTATCAGGTGATCAAGTTTGGTAATAAAGTCATCAAACCAGGGGCTAGCTTTGGACGACCATCATCCAATTTTTCCAAGCCTGTGACTTTCAAGGAGAAGATGAGACAGCAGTTAATCAAGGCCATTGAAGATGGAGCAGACACAAATGAAGTTCTTGCAAACAAAGGTAAATAAATTGCTTTTACTCCAAAGATTCGTTTTATGGCTATGATGATGTGATGAGCTGCTAACTAGTACTGGCAAAAGAAAAATGGATTTGGCTCAACAAAGATGCTACAGGTTATGTAGCAAAAATGCTATAGGTTTTTAATGATAAATTAATGTGTCTTTGATGTGATCCATTGTTTTTATATACAATAATACTGCCTTATAGGTGTGAAGCACTTAGAGACTGTTTACATATGGGACAAGGAGCTATAAAAATGCCACTTATTATTGTTTTCATTATTAATTATAATTAGCATTTATTATTAAAAAGTCAAGAGGCTAACAGTTCTTGAAGTTTCAGAAACTTCAGAGCATAGAATTGTGTTTTTAATGAAAATAGTTATAACGCTACTACAAGATTGGTACCAATCCAGCAGGAATTTCTGAAACAAAACAAATGCATTTCTGGAGCACACAGCCATAACGCAGGTGCTGCTGGAGACCCCTCAAACACAACCAGATTCGATGACGTGAAAACGCCCTTGTGATTGTGAGTAAACATTAATAAAGTTAAGTTAAGTCATCCATATAGTTTGCAATTTATTGAATGTTTTCAACAATTTTCTTAATGATTTTTAAAATCATTTATATTTTACTAGGAGGTTCAACCATTTGCACCCAAAGCGCAGGCGTGCAGCAGCAAGCGATACCCAAACCCAAAGGACCTCCAGTTCCCCTGATGGACACGATTGTATCCACTGCCAGTTTGGCCTCTATGACTGTCACTGCATCAGAGGCAGCCATGCAATCTATGCTGGCCTTACAAAAAGAGGTGAGTTGTTAGAGATATTTTTTTTTTCTTCAAGGTATAAACCGACTGACTTTGTCAATTTTGCATATTCAGCAAAAAGAAAAGTATGGTATCTTCCAGATGATAGAGCCAACACCACAGGATGAAAAATAAATCGGGACCAGAGGTCAATGTCGCTATCCAGGGAATGCACTTACTTTGTATTTGTTTTGTTTTTTGTTCTTATTGTTTTGGGTTTTTTTTGGAAGGGGGGGGGGGGGGGGGATCTTACAGGAAATTTCTGGCAGGATTTCTAAAATTCAATTATATCCAAGATATTTATCCTTGACGATTTATAGTTGGGTATACAGGTAATATAAATAATCGAAAAGGGATTTGTTTTAATGTCTATAGTACATCCCTGTGAATTTCTTTACAGTCTTGCAATTTCCTAATGATGCATTGTTTTAATGTTGCAAGATGGATTTATTTTTTTACCCCGATAAAGACTAATATTCGTTTTTCTTGAAATAATGAAAAGTTAATCTGAGTCTAAGAAATATAAAGTGTTTGCTGTAAAAAAAAATTAATTTCTTGTGTGTTTTTCGCTCAGGAAAATAAAATCCTGAAGCTTGCTGCAGTTGAATATTATGGAAATCTAAAATAAGTTATTCCCTCATTTGACTGCTGTAAAATATTCTCATCATACCATGTAGGAAGGCATATTAGAAATTAATAAAGAATATTTTTGTCTAATTTAATGGCATAAGGCGGTTTCCATTTAATATAAAAAGATTCTAAGTAGATTTTTACGTGTTTGTTTCAGGCAACAGAAAAGACAGGCATTGAGATCCCAAAATACTACAATCCTGCTGCCATCAACCCTATGAAATATGCAGAACAAGTTCAGAAAAGGAAACTTCTATGGTCCAAGGCAAAGGATAAAGTGAGGTTTTATCATCAATTATAGTTTAATAATTTCCACATGGTTTAGGAATTGATGAGATTTTGTGAAATTTTCCTAGAGTCTATTAAAATTGGATATTAGATGGTAAGAGAAAGGAGAAACGAATGGCAATATATCTGGGCCAAAGAGTAAAAGCCTAAAATTTAGGCTTCTTTTTTTTAAACAAATTAATTTTCTTTTTTTGGTCTGACTCTGAATTTTTATCTTTTTTTAACAGAAAAGTCAAGCCTCACTGACATCTATCTTATTTATACACTCCAGCACGGTTTCCTCAAACTCATTTGAATGTCCCGAATTTTTTCCTTTTTATTCTTTGTTATCATTCCATTCCTTCCTCAAGCTAATTTTTACCCCTAATACGGTTTCCTCGAACTAATTTCACCCAGCCAGTGTAAAAAATTAGATTAAATGATTTTTTTTTTTTTAATGTGACCTGTGATTTCGACCCGATGATTTACTGTGACATTAACGGTTACGGTTACGCATGTGTGTATATATCCATATGTGTATGTATACAGTATGATACACGCTATGTGGTATAATGCTGGCTTTCGAATCGGAAGGTCCTGGGCTCGAGCCTCACTCGGCACATAGTTGAGTCCTTGGAAAAGGCTCTTTACTCACATTCTCTCACCATACCCAGGTGTAAAATGAGTACCTGTCGTTAACAGCGTTGATTTTAAGTGAGCTTTTTTGTCTTTTTTTTGTTTTTGTTTGTTTGTTTTGCAGTGATAATGCATGACAGATGTACTTTACATTATGATATTTTAAAAAAAAGCAAGGTGGTAACAATATTTCTGCTATGTGGATATGATTTAATATTTAACAATATTAAGGTAAGGTATATTATTTTTTTAATTTTCAAAACCTTTTTATCTCTGTAGGATGTTAATTCTCAATGGCATGCAACAAGTCTTTCGGGTGATGCAGATGATAAATCAAAGGAGAAGTTCCGAAAACTGATGGGAATCAAGAACGACCCTGCCAGTGCGGCTCCAAAAGAAGGGGAGAAAGAAGAGAAACAGAAACAACTTTTTGATCAGCTCAATAAAGAATATGAGTTTGCGAGAATGACCACGCATACTCATAGGGGTATAGGACTTGGCTTCAGTTCTTCTTCAGGATATCCACAACCTACATCTTCTGTCCCTCTACAACCCCCTCAGCCTCCGACATCTACTGGTTGAGAGTATTATTTTGATAAAGTTTTGTTTGAATTCAATGAATAGATGAGTATCATTTCATTTTTCTGTGAAATTGGTCAAACCATTGTAAATGTTTTGTAGCTGTTGCTTATGGATGGCGATAAAAGAACTATATGTTTGTTTGCTAGGTGCCTGGTCTGGTAGATTTTCCTAATACTTGTGGGGAGGGAGAGAGTAGGGAATCATCCGTTGATTTCAATAGCTTTCTGTGAAATTTGCTGTAAAGCCTCTTGCATCTACTAAAAGTCATTATATTCCAAAATACTCTGTTCTAGTCCCACACATAAATTGGTTATTATTCTGTATTGTAAAAATTAGTTGTGCTGGAGTGGTGAGTACCACAAAGTAAACTTAACCAGGGAATCAATTCATTTATCTATAAGATTTCAATTTTTTAAAAATTACATGACTTTCTTTCAATTTTAAATAGATTTACTCATATTTTTTTTCAAAAATATTGCAATGAAAATGATCTAACCAGATATTGGCAGAGACAAGCGATTCGTTGTTGGTGTTTTTTTGAGGCACATCTTTCAACTTATCAGTAATGTATAAAAATTACATATTGGGGAAATCTTTTAGTTTGAGTTTCAGCAACTGTTTCATATGTGAATCAAATAATGTAATAGCATTGATGGGCAATCATACAACTCTAGCATTGAAATTTTAATGAGATATTTTAATTTCTGTGGCCGAACTAGTGCATTCAACTTGGTCTCCCAGATTCGTCTTGTATGTTGATCTAGGTGTTTAATTTAAATAGGTTCAGTGCAGTAAATACTTAGGAAAAAATGACAATCCATAAGTTATCATAGAAGAAAATTGCTGGAAATTAATTCTTCAAAAAGTCCAGTGAATTAGAAGACCAATTTTCTTCCTCTTTTGAGATTATGTCTTATGAAAAAGATATTGGTTAAATTATGAAACACAGCCAGCTGCAATCTTCATTAATTTTTTTAAATCACTAAGCAAATTTTCAAACATCAATTAAAAGTGAATCTACAACAAAATTTGATATTAAACACTCAGATGATTAGATCTACAGCAAAATGCCATAGATTTTGACCCTTCACAAGAATGGGAGATCAGTTTTGAAAATTAAATTTAAACAAGCATGCCTTCATCTGCAGCTTTCAGAAGCCTAGTTTGTATGAGAGGTGAATATGATTAAAATAGTTCAAAACAGTGCTGTAACTTGTTTGAGGTGTATTCTTCTTTTTCTTCCTTGTTATGTAGACACCTCAAGTTTGAGAACAGAAATACATTTGATATTAAAATGAATAGTTTAAAACAAATATATAGAAATTAATGAAGGATTGTTGAATGTGACATATTGAACTTTGGCGTTTGAGGATGTTTTAAGTACACAGTGATACCAAACAATTAAAAAGATCAGGGTTGTAAGATTCCACTGCATCAGATTCCATAGTCTATTAGAAGATGGGAGTAATCGAACAATTATCAAAACAAGCTAAGCGGGTGGTTGGATGGGAGCATCACCCTTGAATCATATACCTATGATGTTCGCATGGGTGTACGATCCGATGTCGTTTCTTCTTCTCTTTACTAGCCTATCCTGCTTCTTTGGTTTGTGATTGTATTTTTGACAGGGGATTTTTTTTTTTCTGTAAATCTTCTGTCTGTTTGTTCTTGGTTATTTATAATTTAGCTTATGATATCTTTAGGTTATGATTTTGATTTACATTTGTACTATTTTTGTTAGATTGCTTGTTTTTTTTTGTTTCAGCGGTCTCTCATATAACCTCAATTGTTTGGAAGAGACCTAAAGCAACAAACAAAACAAACAAACAAAAACCAGATAAGCTATAAATGAATGATAACATGATTCACTTTAGATTAGGGTGACATTCTAGAATAATGCTGATTTTAAAGAAAAGATTTTTTTTTTTTTTATATTGTCAAAAGCTACAAAGATATCTCAACATAAACGTGAAATTGGATTTGTTATAATGGGAATTTTTTGCATTAATTTTGAAAAAGATTGATTCTATTTTTGTTTTTTTAATTCTAGAAAAATCATCATATCTCAGAAAAATCATCATCATCACACTTTCATTTATATCCTATTTTTGCCCAAAAATATTCCCCAAACGTTGAAACGTAAGGTCTTTGTATTGTAAGCTTAAAAAAGTTTTTTTTCAAAGGCCTTGACAGCTCAACTTCCAAAAATATTCTCTAATTGACCTAATTCTGTTCACCATTTTGTCATTTTAATGTTAATCTTTTCAAAGGTAATTATTATATTACCCAAGCGCTGAAAACTCTCAAATACATCATTTACTCTTTACCAATAAAGACAGATGCACATTTTTGTATCATAGTTTCATGATTGAGTGAAAATACACAGCCACCTGAATATAATGCGATGGTGTTCTATGAAAACAATTTACAGTGAAGTCCCAGGTTTGAACCTAATTTGACAAGACGAGGGTCACTTTAATTGTTGGATATTTGAAGGATGAGTTTTTCTGGCCAAAATTTAAGGGGTGTGATTTTCTGAAGAGTACGGCAGAATATAAGAGATATGTGTTTTTTGTCAAATTACGGCAAAATATCAGTTTCTATTTTCATCACTGTCTTGTTGATTCGTTTTCTGTCTCGCAATCTCTCAAATTATTGATGCAAGTGAAAAATGATTTATACTGTACATAATGATAAATAAAAAATTGTATGATCTTCCTTGCATGTTTTATTTTATTCTTCCTGGTTGACTTCTTGTGCTACCCTTCAGTTAGAACCATCGCGTTATGGTACAGTAGAACATGAAAGTAACGTACTCGGAAATAGCGAGTAAAATCTAAATCCCCGTTTTTTTTCTCTTATTTGAGTCAATAAAATTAGCATGCAAGTAGCGAGTATGAAAAAGAGGTCAACTCGGAAATAACGAGCATTTCCTGCCCCAGCCTAGGACTTCGAACGAAGTAAAGCAAAACACCAGACAAGGGCGATTTAAATATTTTTAGCCTAGCTTCTTTTCTTTTCTTATTTTTCGTTACGAGTAATATTACATAGTAGCCTAGTCTAGAGTACATAGTAGTAGTAGGCGAAACAAATTTGGGTGGGGGTTGGGTGTGTGTGTTTCTGTGCGTGTGGGGGTCAATTATTCACCCAATGTGGTGACATGCGACGCGCGAGGTAAGCACTGGCAGCCAACATGTCAACATGCCTCACTTCGCAGCATCAGTCAGCGAGTCGCATTCGATCAGCGAGAGAGGGGAGCGTGGAACCATCATTTCAGTAGATTGAGTGATGCGCTTGCTTACCTCATCAAACATGCCTAGTGCATACAAACACTCGCACACACACATACATGAAATCTTGATGGAAATGGAAGGGGCGGATCAACTTCAACCTGTGGCCATCATTACGTAGTTAACGAAGGCATTGTTCAACCCCGCCCTCACTCCACTTTATCCACACACAGTCATTTGCACGCACGCGCGGCACAAACACACACACACATTGTCTTTCCATATTTTTGTACGGCCGAGTGACCTTTCCTGGCAACTCGGGAATAGCGAGTAATCAGGAGTGGACCTGTCGAACTCGCTATTTCCGAGTTCTACTTTATTATGTGTGAATGACGATTTGTTAAATTATATTTTTTTTGTAAATAAGTATTAATCCAGAAGGTTATATGCTTAGACTTTTGTTCATGTCAATGGGCTGAATAATTCCGAGAGTGTCCCAACTCAAACCAATCAAGCACCAGGAGGGGTTTAGGGCTTGAAGCCCAACACGTCCCCTACCCTTGTGACCAAAAGAGACTAAGCACAATCCCATTATTTTGATGGGACTGGGACTAGTCATTAGACCTAAACACATATGACAAGTGATAATGCAGAGACACACAGTCGGACACCATATCTAGCATGTCATATCATATTTATATATATCTTCCACTTCCAGTCTATTAGTATTAGCAGGTGGTCTGCTTTGGGTAAAACCAGCAGTTTGGATTGCAAGTGTTTAGTGGATTGGCAGGTTACGCTTACTGCTTCTCCTTTATCGCTATCTATTTAGCTTGTCTTTAGACCTCCCATGGTGGGCAAGGAGGTCACTTGGTGTCTTCTATCCTCTTATATCTGTTTTCCGAGTACCATTTTGTCTTTGTCTTGGAATGGGATTGCTTGGTTTTGTCCTGACCCTGGCAATAGTCCTTAGCTGAGAGGAAACATAAATATTTAGTTTTTAAAAGATTATTTTTTATTCCTTGTAAGTCATCTGTTATATATTGTTATTTTGGGTAGAGTTCCTGACCTCCCATAGTGGGCAGGGAGGCACTTACTGTGTCTTCTATCCCCCCATATCTGTTTTCAAACATGCTTTCTGCTTTCTGTCTTTGTCTTGGGATGAGATTACTTGGTTTTGTCCTGGCCGGATACCCTAGTTGGGAGGGAAACAGT
Source organism: Berghia stephanieae (assembly GCF_034508935.2). Classification (NCBI taxonomy): domain Eukaryota; kingdom Metazoa; phylum Mollusca; class Gastropoda; order Nudibranchia; family Aeolidiidae; genus Berghia; species Berghia stephanieae. The sequence continues at coordinate 14,595,646 of NC_088362.1, forward strand.
CAAATGTATAGTTAGAAATTTGGGAGATGATATTTTTTGTCTTGTAAATCATCTCTGTTATGCACTGTTTTATTTTGTTTACATATTATATGATTTGTAAACATTTGAGTGTATTCCTCGATGACTTATAGGTGATCTCAAACTAAGTACTTTGATAGTGTGCTCTAGGAATCTACATCTGTTTCCTATTTGAACCAATTCCCCTTTGTCTTAGCTTTGCTTGGGTGCTTTAATTGTTATTCTGGAACTTTTTAATATCTCATTTTCTTCCTTTTTACTGGCGCTGATATGACCTTAATGTGTTGTAAGCGCTTTAAAACCCTTAAAAACAAAAAAAAACAAAAACAAAAACATATATTGTTATTTATGTTTTCTGTTTTGCATATATTCATTAAGTTTAGAATGTGAGTGTATTCCTCTAAGTGGGATCCTGTGCTGATGTCTGGATGAAACTTTTAGGTGATCTCAAACTTACCCTGATGTTGTGCTCTTGGAATCGACATATGTTTCCTATATTTGAGCAGTCCACTTCGTCTTACTTATTCTTGGGGGGACCTTTACTTGTAATTCTAAAATTGATTTCACTACAGTGGAACTCTGATATAACGGGGATGGTAGGACTAGTAAAAAATCCCCGTTGTATCCATGCATACAGAATTTTAAGGGAAGCAATACCGAGGGAACTAAAATGATGTGGATTCCAAGAGCATTAATCATCGTATGTAGTTTGAGATTACCTAAGTCTCATCCAGCCACAAGTACACGATCCCACTCAGGGGAACACACTCAAATGCTTACATATATACATTCAAAACAACAAATATATCAATACATAACAGAGATCCTCCCATAGTGGGCAGGTCGGTACATTCTGCGTCGTCTATCCCCTTATATCTGTTTTCCAACATGCTTTCTGTCTGTCTTGGAATGAGATTATTTGGTTTTGTCCTGGTCCTGGCTGGGAGGGAAACAGTCGAATGTATAGTTAGTTTTGGGAGATGATATTTTTTTCCTTGTAAATCATCTCTCTGTTATGCACTGTATTATGTTTTGTTTACGTATTATATATGATTTGTGAACATTTGAGTGTATTCCTTTTAGTGGGGAACCTGTGTTTGTGTCTGGATGAGACTTTTAGGTGATCTCAAACTAAGTACTTTGATAGTGTGCTCTTGGAATCTACATCGGTTTCCTATTTGAACAAATTCCCCTTTGTCTTACCTTTTCTTGGGTGCTTTAATTATAATTCTAAAACTTTTTACTATCCCATTTTCTAACTTTTTACTGGCGCTGATATGACCTTAATGTGTTGCAAGAGCAAAACATAACAGAGATGATTTACAAGGGAAAAAATATCATCTCCCAAAACTTAACTATACATTTGACTATTTTCCCAGTCAATGTCTCCAACAAGGGAAAGAACAAAACCAAGAAATCTCATTCCAAGACGAAAGATAAAAAGCAATTTGGAAGAAATATATGGAGACAGGAGACACAGTAAGTGACCTACCTGCCTACTCTGGGAAGTCAAGAATCCAGAAGCAGAACGCTTAACACAGCTATGTAGTCTAGTGGCATGACACCTTAGGATCTGAAGATCTAGGGATCGAGTCCCACTCTGAGGACGCATAATTCAGTCCTCGGAAAAGGCTCTTTACTCATATTCTCTCACCATACTCAGGAGTAAAATGAGTACCTGGCCGTTAACAGCTTTGCTTGTCAATAAAAAATGAACTATCACCAAACAGGCATAGTGTCTCATCCTACATGTTTAAGTGTTGTTTGCCTGTTGGCTGGGGACAAGCGCTTTGAGCTCTTTTTTTTTTTTTACCTTTAAACTATCTTAGTGAACTTGTACTTGTATCGACAATGGATGAAAAAAAAATGCACAAAAAACGATTTTTTCAGAACTATCCAGGACCCTCCCCTCGATTACTTGATGTGATTCAAACACACACAAACTCTCTCTCTCCTCCTCCTCCTCCTTCCCCCGCCCCCACACACACACACACAAACACAGAGACGAAAGTTGCAACAGTACATTGTAATTTCTATCACTTATGTGAATAGTGTTGTGAGTGAGTGAAGTGACTGCATAATGTTTATAATGTCATTCATTGCGAGTAGACAATGTATTTGTATGGAATCAACTTTTTAAAGAGAAACAAAATGAACAATAAGCAATGTTTCAGTCTCGGCTGCATCTTCTGCTTTTCAATAATAATATAAGAATAATATTTCAATGCATTTATTCAGTGGTATATTAATTTCTATTGGGTAATTGAGGATGGTTTTCCATGTATTTAATGAAAAATTCATTTAATTAGATTTTTATTATTTATATAAATATATATATATATATATATATATATATATAAATATATATATATATATATATATATAATATATATATATATATTATATTAAATACATAATCTGTGAGTCACCAATTAGAGCTGAAAAAAGTTTTGTGTATGATTTCTGCTCATGGAACATGTGTCTTAAGTACAAATAATAGCCCCACTTGTGTGACACATCATTGGGAAACAGTGAGACAGGCTTAAGAGCACTTTTGCTTTAACTTTCGATGGCACTTTTTATGTGCTGTAAGGAATTATAATTGGCACAGGTAAGTGCGATGAAAGATAACTATTATCTTCAGCAAATGTGCATAATAACTGAAATATCCCATAAAATGAGGTCCTCAGAATTGGCACTGGAAGAGACAAGAGAATCACCACTAATGTCTCAGGCATTATTCCAAGTGTGAACATGGGCAATATAACCTGCATGAGTCTCATCAAAACTTTATTTAAACAAACTATTCGACTTGATCTTTTTCTTGAACACATTTTTGCTGGTGGCAGCTTGCATCCAAGATGGCAAACTTCTTCCAGTTTTATCTGTGGATCCTGATCTTTTTATCTGTGACTGATTCTGTGTCGTCTGGCTGTCTGCTATCAAATCTACATCCCTGGCAGGCATTGTTGATTGGGTGGTTGATGTAGTGAAGTCATCAGATGGAATGGTTGATGATACTGTTGTAGGTGGTGATGACATAGTTTTGTGCATCTAGAAATATAACAAGAGTCAAGATCAAGACTTAGATTTTAACCCTTAACAGCCCAGCTGAAATTTCATACATTTGTAAGAAAAATACTTAAAATCCACTACCAGGACAAAATAAGGAATAACGAGCTGTGAGAAAGAACAAAACACCAGAGAGTAGATATTGAGATCCAAATTCTTGTTGATAGATTGGTCAAAAAATCAGAAAGCCAAAAGCGAATGAAATCCATATATCTGTCATCTGCATTTTTTGCCAAATTGGGACCTGAAATTTGCCCAAAAAAACTCCCAAAATTTGCCAAAAAATTTGCAGAGGAGAACTAAGCGTTTCAGTAAAAATTAACACGCGATACAGATAAATATATATATATATATAAGACAATTTATTACATTTAAGGAGGCTACATTATGAATAGCGTTGTTACAAAGATTTTAAAGGATCATTATCCGTAGAGAGTTGCTTCCCTTGGTTTGGGCCCAGGCAAAGCTGCAACATTTCTCAAGTTTCGCACCTTTTTTTTTTTCGTTATTTTGTTTTCGATTCTTTTTTTTTTCCCAAAATATGCCATGCGATTTGCCAATTTTCCCAAAATTTGACACGATTTGCCAATTTTAGGGAATTTGCCAAAATTTGTGGATCGCCCTATTTGCGGCTGCAAAAAATGCAGATGACAGATATATGGCAACAGGAAAAGGGGAAGACCATAAACAATACATGGAGATGGGAGTTGGAGACAGCCTTGAGATACGATGCAGCTGGACAGAGGTAGAGGACAGGATTATGCGGACAGCTCTTGTTTATGGCCGATACTCTGATAGATTGAAGGACCCCTGACATTTTGAGCATTTGGTACATCTGTAGTCCAGTGGACACTAAAGTAGTTCTGGAATGAACATTTTCGGTGGCTTAAGTTCTGATATGAACAGTTTCCAAGTAAATAATAATCAGGTTTAATTTGTTTAATTCGATTTAATGCCATTCATCTTTAAATTGTTTTTCTCGATTAACCTTTGACTTGTTATCAATTTTTTACATCATAGGGAAGCACCACCAGAGCATACCTACCTACTTGAAAATTTCAAATTCAGTAAGAAATACAAAATTCATCAGTAATTAACGGTCAAATTTCAGTAATACTAAAGCAAACAAAAATAATGATAGATACACCCTTTTATATATGTAAAATAAACTTACCATGTTATATAGAGGACAGCCTGATAAAATAATATTGGGGATCTTTTCCTTACAAAAAGCTATCACACTATTGTCTCTTCCTAGCATTGAGATTTTTTATTGTAGCATGCGGTAAATAATTTTTTTTTAAATATTTTTTTAAAATTTAACGTTGCAACCATTTGTATCAGTAATATTTCTTCTATTTCCGTAAGTCCGTAATTGTCCTTACACTTCCGTACCAATTACGGATGTTCCGTAATAATAGGCAGGTATGCCAGAGATGCCAAAACTCTGGTTCCACCAAAAAAAAAATCTGGTCTGGAGTTTAAAAATTCCGGTTTACAGACAACTTCTGTCAAATTCGATGAGGGCTGATGATTCCAAGGATAGCCCAAAGTGTCATCACAAACACCACAGCATCATTTTCACTGCCACAACTATCATCATCACTACTACTACAACTGCAACCACCACCACAGCCATCATCAGCACTGCCACAACGACCAACATCACTACCACTATGACTACCATCACACCACCGCCGCAATATCTTCACCAATACTACTACTGAAACCATCACCACCACCACGCCACCATCACTACCACTACTACAACCACCACCTCCACATCATCTTCTCTACCGCTATTACAACTACCACCACCAACACATTATCATCACCATGACTACTACACCAGCTATAACCATCACAACATCACCGTAACTACTACTAATACTATCACATAATCATTATTACTGCTACTACTACCACTACTATTAAAACTACCACTACTACAAATACCACCACATCATCATCACTGTCACTACTACTACACTCACCACCACCACATCATCAACATTACCACCACCATTAGGTATTGGAGCTTTACTTAATTTGAAAAAAAGGGACTTTAGGACGGTATTTGGCATTGAGTTTACATATCGTATTGTTCTAAATAGATAAGATTTTGGCAAAGGAATTTCTGCAAGTCATGTCCAAAATTCCCGTGAGTCAAATTTTAAGTTGGCATCTCTACATCACAAAAATATATTTGTCAATGATTAATTCTATGAAATAGTTTTACATTAAGGTCTCTAATGCCCCTATTACACACATCAATATTTACCCTGGAAAATCACAGTTGACTGTTGTATTACACAGGACAACAAAAACGATGGGATAAGTTGTCAATGTGATTGCTATTACACGTTATGATTTTGTCAAGCATTGTCTAGAGTCTAGACTACAGAAAGGTAGAAAGTGAGAGATGAATCACTCCATGATTTAGTTCTGTATGTTGTTGTGAAGAAAGCCCATAAAATAAAACACCAATAGATAGATAGTTAAATAGATAAAGATGTATGATTTGTGAGATAGATGAATGAATTTAAAAATCGAATGAAAATATAAAACGAATGTATTTTTACATAAATCCAATGGTGGAATTTAAATTGTCAAAAAAAAAAAAGAAAAAGATTTTAAAGATGTAAATGAGTTATGGCCAGTGACCCGTTGTGCTAAAACTAAAACAGGTGTCAAATGTCACTACGCCACATCTGAGAAAAAGGGCAGTACGGACTGCATCATACTACAGAAAGAACTGATGGGTGTGTTAAAAAAATGCCTGATATTTTTTAAACTGCCTTTAATCTCCGGATCACCTGTAGATTTTTTTTTTTAATGTCTTTTTACACAGGCAGATTTGGTCAAAATTCTTAACAATTATCCATTGATAAACCACAGATGGTCGGGTGATAAAAATCTGGTGTTCATTGATACATGTAATGGGTCCATAAATGTGGATGCTTTCACTTCTATTACCTTATTGGGCAGAGGCGAGTCTGTAACTGGTGAAAGGTCTGACCCTGATCGCTTTAAGGACTGGAAAGGTGAGGAAGGCATTGGTGAAAGCTGGGAGAAAATATTTATTTGAATTAAGCAAAATAGTTTCATCTATGACTAGAATGCTAATATCAGTTGTATGATGAAATTTTGATAAATTAGAAACAAGTCAATTAATTATGACATAAATTTAAACGATCACGCTAACTTAGTTTCTTTTCAAAATGCTTTATTCAGCTTAAAACCTTTTCAATATAAGTAAGATCATTCATTTTAAAGTTTGTGACAAAGGTGCTAAAGAACAATGGCTGGGAAAATAAGGTCAAAGGGTGATCCAGATAGCTCATTTATCAGAGCCCTCACAAAACAAGAGACCGTCATCAGTCCCGGGTATAGCAAGGTTCGTTTTTGTTTTTTTTTCCTGACACCTCTGTCCACCCAGCAGTGGTTGGCTAACTTTGCCTGTTATATCCCATATGACCACTCCTGTAAAGTCTGATTGCCTAAATAAGCTTAGAAGACACCAGCAAAGCATCATCTTTCAACTAAGAACACAACACATACCGCTCAACAACCATTTAAGCAAAATTACAAAAGACACACCACTTGCTTGAATGTCAACCTCTTGAAGACCTGAGATGCACATTCCTCCCACCAAATCCAAGCATCAGTAACACACTTTATAGTCACCTGGAACAACTACAAAAGACGTCTAACTTCTACGTCATGGCACAAGACAGAAGGGCTAGAGCTCAGGTGGTCGCTGGTTCGGATAAGTAAGTAAGACTGTTATATCTGGCAAAAAAATATTTTGCCATAAACTAGCATCTATCCTGTCCATTCAATACTGCAGAAACCGGAATAATATCCAGCTCTACAGGAGTTGTGACTCTATCAGAATACTTGTTTCATTGACAGGAATTTTACCCTTAACCTATCAATCAAAAGGCTAGTGACTTATCACTAAACTAGCTCACATCTAAATTCCTTGATGAAAAAGTATGTGGTAATAAGCTAAACAAATGATCAAATGTTACTAAGAAAAATGACAAAGTGAAACTAAGTTGTTGGAAACTGTGGACTGTAAAAAGTAGTAAACAAAAATGAATATAACAGCTTCCAAAAAGAACAAAATACCAAACACGGAACATTTGGGCTCAAAACCCTTCTTAAGCGAATGAAATAAAAAAAAAAAAAAACAATTTAAAAATCAGTCTTCGATCTGTTTTTTTTTTAGTAATGGATGTCTGTTTTTATTGTTGTAGGCTGAAGAGGGGTTTTGAGCTTGAAATGTCCTGTATTTGGTAATCTGTTCTTTTTTGAAGCTGTTATATTCATTTTTTGTTTATTACTTTTTAGAAAAATGACAAAATTCCTTACCACTGCCTCATTTTTAGGTCTTTGCAACGACCATTTCCCATTTGCATTCAACTCCTTTCCATACTGCTCGGTGAGCTTTGCTATCACAAGTTTCACATGGTTGTATTCCACATTTGGTGGCAGTCTGTCTTTGATGCTGGTTAAACTAGATATGTCTGATAAAGTCATTTCAATGAAACATCATGACAAATCTTCCTTGTATTCTGATAACTAGCAATTGGCTTCAACAGTTATGACGTCACTTTCCTCGTTATGACACATAGTAACTTAGTAACTGGCTCTAAACTATCGGAACAATGGCGGATGCCCTTATGAAATATTTCTCCGACGAGCATAAACATGTATCCAGAGGAGAAAAAACATTAGAAATATGATAATGTTTTGACTGATATACCTTCTGATCACATGAGATATGAAAAGTTCTAGCCAGAATGAAGAATAAAAAGTACCAATTTTCTTTGTTTAGAACCGTTGCTAGACGACGTGAGATCAGATTATTGAATCCAATTGGCAAACTTTCAGACAGAAAAAAAGATATCTTCACAATATTTTAGCTCTGCTAAATTTAACATCAAATATTCACTGTTTGATTTTTATCTTTTAAATTGACTTCCATACAAAGATTTAAAATCATCTCTGAATTTTTAATATAGACAAGTTTTTTTTAATTTGTTGTTTTTCTTGGGTTTGTTTTTTTTGTCTCAAACATTTTTGTGTATCAAGATACTAGTACTAGTTCCCACGATGCAAAATTGTAGTTGTTTCGATGGGACATCAGTCAGGATTTTTCGACACTAATCTACTCCATCGGGGACTCACAACTATTTCCAATTGATAGCCTTCTTCCAAACAAAAGAAAACAGGACTTATAACAGGTCCTGCAGTCACGAATTAATACTCATCTCAATTCATTGTTTTTTCAAGTACCTACTATTCCAATATGGAATTCTCTGACCAAAAATATTGTACTTGACAGAGAAGATAAAATCAAAATGAAGACTTAGGCCTGTCCAGTTGTTCTCACCACACTCACAGACACAATTATCTTCGATGCATAGAGTTGCATTTTAATTATTTGAAATGACTTAATTTTCTTTTTGAGATGAATAAAGTATTTTTAAAAAATTATTATTATTATACTTATTATTATTATTATTATTATTATTATTATTATTATTATTATTATTATTATTATTATTATTATTATTATTATTATTATTATTATAGTATTATTATTATTATCATTATTATTATTATTATCATTATCATATATTATTATATTATTATATTATTATTATTATTATTATTATAGGTATTATTATGATTATTACCGCCATTGATAGGATTTCCCCAAATGGTGCGAGTGATGAGGTCCTTGTGGTGCTGCGTTATGCCGAGGCGCTGTATATCTACATCTAGTCCTACAAGAATGGCATCACACAGGTGTGACACAATAGTGGAGGTCTTCAAACCACGTTTACTAGCAACGTCTTCCTGTTAGAATATAACGATGTAAAATAAAATAGATCTCTCTCTCTCTCTCTCTCTCTCTCTCTCTCTCTCTCTCTCTCTCTCTCTCTCTCTCTCTCTCTCTCTCTCTCACACAAATATGACAGAGAACAGGTGACAATCACGATGGTGACAAAGGAAAGAATGGCTTGGATATTGTTATTAAAAGTCATATTTAAGAATTTTTTATAATAGTAAATTCTTTGAAATTTCAATTAGTCAATGCACAATCTTTATAAAAATATTTGTATAATAAATAAAATTCCAATATATGATGAGCAACTACATAAACAGTAGAATTTGATGGATGCCCATTTGGCAAGTTACACAAAAAGGTCCACAAGCACATTTATCACATTTTGTGTTGTTCATTCATGAGTCACATTTATCACAATGTACCGTGGGAATAATGCATTTTCAATGTGATGGTGAATCTACCTCTTAACTCACTCAACTCTAACACTGACTTTATCCGTAGCTTTCCCAGGGCTACTTTTACCCCATGCCTATTTATTTTTTTTCTGAGACAAATTATAGGCGTAGTATCAAAGCTAATGTTCTTAATTTTTTACATGCTAATGGTAGTTGAATAAAACTATGTACATGCTCTTTTTTTTTCTCCAATCTTGAAAAGTAGCAATAATCTCTGGGATTGAGTGAGTTAAGCAAGCACATTTATCACAACTCTGTGGCAATGTAAAAATAAGGCATTGTCATTGTGGTGGTATATCTACCTCACAGATCAAAAATTCATTCTAACAACTTTGTTATCAAACACCTTTTTTTCTTACGTAATTCATATAGTAATCTATTTCAGGTTATCATCATCATTGTCATTATTCTGCTCCCACTATATCTCACTCATCCCTTCTTCCTTTGTTTCATCCCTCTTGCTCCTCTTCCTTTTCTTCATCCTCACCATCATCATTAACACTAACATCGTTATAATGAAAGTGTCTATTTACCAGTTTGTTGTTACACAGCATGAACAGCTGATAGGACTCTTGCTGGGTTGTCGTCAGTTTATAAATTTTTGTCTTCACGTCTACATTTTCCTTCCATTCCTGAGAATAAAAAAAGTCCCTCAATTAATTTTTTTACCTTAAAAATCAGAACCAAAAATAATTTAGGAGGATGCTCAGAATATATTTATAAATTAAAATGTACATTTACACTCTAGCATGTTTTCCACGAACTCCTCAGGACATGCACAATAATTCGAGAAACTACAATTTCCTTGAACTATTTTGCATGTCCTGTGGAGTTTGATGACAGGAAACCGTCTCTTGTGAGTGGCTGTGTGTCCCCGCTTGTGTATCATACTGTATATGCACAGCTGCAATGTTTCGTTGCTGCTGTAGTTAAACACGATAGACACAAACGTAACTGTCAATGACATGGTAAATCATTGGTTGAAATCATCGGGCATATATATATTTAAAAAATATCCTTAAATTAAAAGTTTTTACATTGGCTGGGTGAAATTAGTTTGAGGAAACCATGTTCGAGGTTAATGACACAGTAAATTATCATTGGATGAAATCACTGGACGCATATATAAAAAAAACAAACCTTTCACTAACTTTTTAAAAATGTTGACTGTGTGAACTTAATTCAAGGAAACCATGTTCGAGGTAAAAATTGGTTTGAGGGAGGAATGGAATAAAAACAAAGAATAATAAGAAACAAAATTCGGGACAATCAAATGAGTTCCAGGAAACCGATATTCGAGGAAACTGCTCTCTAGTATATATATATATATATATATATATATGCCATAGAATTTATTTCTATAAAACATGATAGTTATTGTTTCAGTTTTACCCTTTATCAAACTATAAAACATATTGTTGTCCGATGTGGAAAAAGAAATAAAAGAAAGATAAAATGTATTGCTTGTGTATTGACTGTTATCAGGGATATGGCATCAAGATTCAATGCGATTTGGTAGTGATGTCATCTGCATTATAAATTATTTACACACTTACTTTGTCAGCATTGTTTTGAGGAAAATTATCCACATCAATAGAATTCTCTTTGCAAAAGGAGTTAATGAGAGCTATAAATTTCTGTCCAAATCGCTCCACTTTGACCTGTGAGAAATCCTCTATCTGTAATAGTTTGGACAGGCTTGACGGTCTGGGGAAAGAGTAATTAATAATGCCATGCATGTTTCAGGAGGTCTAGTCACTAACTATATTTCCGGTGGGCCATTAAAAAATTTGTTACTAAAATTCTTATCAAAATTTGGCACATTTCACAACGACAGAAATGATTCATTTTTAAACAAGAAAAGTCAAAGCGCTTTATTTTAAGTGTAGTATTATTGAGAAGAATATATATAAAAATTAATACACAAAAAATAGAAATTGCTGTTTCTCATTTTAAATATTTTTAAAAATTAGCTACATACTATCTATTCCATTTTAAATCATAACCCAAAAAATGTTTAAAAAACAAAGAACAACAAATTAACGAGCTTTTATAAAGTGCAATATCCACTAGTTAGAAAGTGTAGGAAGCTCATTACAAGGGGTCCCAAGCCTACAGCATGTAGGACAAGACATCACGCCTGTGAGGCCATATTTTATATATATTTTTTTTTGACAGAGACAATGCTGTGAACAGCCATGTACTCATTTATTTAGTTTGGTGACAGAATGTGAGTAAAAAACCTTTTCCAAGAACTAAACTTTGCGTCAACCATCAGGACTCAAACCAAGGACCTACAGGTTTGTTTGTTTTGAAGGGTTTGATGGTACTTGCAACAAATTTAGATCATATCAGCACCATTAAAAAATGAAGAAAGTGGGATGGTAAAAAAGTTCTAGAATTACAATTTGTTTGTTTTGTTTTGTTTTTAAGGGTTTTACAGCAAAACATTAAGTTCATATCAGCGCAAGTAAAAAGGAAGAAAATGAGATAGTAAACAGTTCTAGAACTACAATTAAGGCACCAAGAAAAGGTAAGACAAAGGGGAATTGGTTCAAATAGGAAACAGATGTAGATTCCAAGAACACACGATAGAAAGTACTAAGTTTGAGATCACCTAGAAGTCTCATCCCGACCCAAGCACAGGTCCCCACTAAGAGGAATGCACTCAAATGTTTACAAATGATATATAATATGTAAAAAAACAAACATAATACAGTACATAACAGAGAGCTGATTTATAAGGGAAAAAAATCTCCTCCCAAAAACTAATACAAAACATTTGAGTGTTTCTATCTAAGCCAAGGACTCCTGCATGGGCTAGAACAAAACCCAAGTAATCCCATTCCAAGACAAAGACAGAAAGCAACTCGGAAAACAGAAATCGGGGGAAAGAAGACAAGGTCTGAAGGCAGTGCCATGACAAAAACACACACACAAACACACAAAGCCTGACAAAAAATGTATAAACAGCTACCTGATTTTTGCCATGTCAAGAAGCATCTTATTGCTAGCTATGCTGTGAGGTGTAAATCCTGTTTCCTTAAATATCTCATCTCGAATATGCAGCAATTTAAGATATAAATCTTTTTCTAAGCTGGCCACTCTTGGATCCACTGGAGGGGGAGGAGAAGAAGGAGGCTGTGTGGTGTGAGAAGATGGCACATCTTCTGATGCCTTTAGTCGAGAGGAAGTTGATGACGTAAGGCTAAACTGTGACAAGTGAGATATGTCTGCTTTTGATAAGGGTTGAGATCTGGAGGATATTTTGGTTGAAAAAATTGGTTGGATATAGTTATGTAAAAAATAAAATGAGGTCTTATATAGCGCAATATCCACTAAATGCGCTCAAAGCATTTTCCAAAGCATCCCTGACCAACAGCAACACATAACATGTAGAAAGAGGCATGATGTCTGTTAGGCAATATTACAGTTTTATCAGACAGAGACAACACTGTTAACAGCCATGTACTCATTTTACATCTGAGTACGGTGTGAGGGAATGTGAGTTAAGAGCTTTTCCAAGGACTCAACTATACGTTGAGCGAGACTCGAACCCAGGGCCTCCCAATCCAAAAGCGAGTGTCATACCACAAGACCACATAGCTGCATTTGTACTTTGCCAATTCCGTACGTGAACAGTTCTAGATGCCTTTCCTTTACAATGTCACCAACGCAGGCTCATACATTAAGCTAAATAATGTTTCTCTGACTGTCAAATATAAATGCTCTCATAAAATAGGTTTTAATATGGCCTCAATACTCTAGAGCTACATGTGTTAATTCAGCACACAGAAAAATAGGCCTATTCCAGTGGGCCACCACACTTAAATCTTTTGAGTTAATTAAATCATGTGATTTAAAAACTAAAATGACAAGGTTTGGATCATCAAGTTGTAACTTTAAAATTTAAAAAAAAAATAAAAAGATAAATCAAACTATTATTGATTCGATAAACAATTGTCAATATGTAAAACAGAAAAAAAAATTAAAAAAAAAAAAAATTACTAAATTAAGAAATTAAGGAGCAGGCACCGGTGCAGGATAACGATCTGAACAAGTGTGTATGAAAGGTGCCAGACAAAGCAAGAAAGGTTCGATCACCAGTCGAGGTCGACTGAGTTTTTGGGATGGTTTTTTTCTTGTTATTTTCGTTCTTGCTTTGTCTGGCACCTTTCATACACACTTGTCCAGATCTTTAAAGAAAAAAGACTACAGCTTTTATGAAGTCATTGATAACTTACTCAGTTTGTAAGAAAGTGGGTTTTTTCCTCAAATTGGGGTCTGCTGCTAAAAGATCATCACTGGGTGAGATGTCGATTTTGACTTCATCGGGATTGGCTTTGAAACTTTTCATCCATGTCCAAGCCTTATTTGTCATCTTTACACTTTCACCAAAACAATTATGCATTCGCTCTTCCTTCAAGAAGCCTGCGTCTATCAAACAGTGGCCTGTGACAGTGAAACATTAATATGTGAGCAAGTCCTATTATCAAAAGTGATTTGGTGAACCCCCTATTATATATATATACATATGTATATATTATATATATATATATATATATATATATATATATATATATATATATATATATATATATATATATGAGGTTGTTTGTCAATTCATTTAAGGATTCACCCACATATCAACCTACCCAATCAACTATCAATTCATATGAGTACATAGACTACATAAACACCTACATTCATCTATACATTTAAACATACATACATACACACACCCACACATACGCATATATACACACACACTCAAACAATACAATGCAATGCATACATGCACATTCATTTATTCATTCATACATACCTACATTTGTTCGATTGTTTATTCGTTTGTTCGTACCAATACATAAGTACATACATACATACTGACAAAGAGAGAGAGACAGACAGATGGACAAATAAATAGACACTTAGATATTCCATCTGTACACATATACAGAGAGGTGTGTGTACAAATAATGATGCGATGAGTAAATTTACACATTTTCAAGTTATGACAGACAGCAGAATAATCTGAAACCTAAATTGACCCCACTGATTCGTTCCAATGAAGCTTTTAACATTCTGAGTAAATTCACTTACCCAAAGCCTTCCAAAACTTTTCACTCTTGGACCTTAAGGAGAAAGAGAAGAAAATAGGTAAATGTGGAGAGGTCAATAGGTCAAATATCCACATTCTTTTTCTTTTTCTTTTCTGCTAATCACGGACATTTCAACCAAAAACTATCATGAGACTCCATTTATTTCTATGTTAATTAAAAAAAAAAAGCATATTATCAAACAACAATTCATAATTTCAAGAAGCATGATTCAATTGTAAAGAAACCAAAAAAAAATTATAGAAATATCATAATATATTATATAAGCAAAGAGCAGGAGATCATGAATACTGATCTACAACTGAAAACCTGTATTGTTTTTTTTTTGTTTTTTTTTTTTTTTTTTTTTTTTGGGGGGGGGGGGGGGGGTTAAAATATATCATTCCTCAACTCTTGTATGAGTCCAAGTAGTCCTTCCAAGCCATCAGGTCCATACAGCCTGAGTTTATCCTGGTTTCTATAGCATGAAACGGACAATAACATTTGCTTGCTACCATATGGATAGGATGCTAGTCTATTGCAAAGTTCTTTTCACCAAATCTAAAAGACCCAGCTATCCGATCGCTGCTGGGTGGACAGAAAAAAAAAATCTCGACTTCACAAGGGATTGATATTGGTTGCTTTGCATGTGCAGTAGCGAGTGCTCTACGAACTGAGCTATCAGAACCCCCCGTGTACGAGTCAAAATAAATGATAAATTTAATTTTTTCATATTCTTACAAATTCACTCACTCACATATTTGTGTAATTTGTACGATACTGCGTATCAAAATAGAGAATTCCATTACCAGTTGGCAAGTCAAGTTTTGAAAAGTGGTTAAGGGTTTTAAGGTGCTTGCAACACATTTTAGGTCATATCAGCGCCAGTAAAAAAGAATAAAATAGGATAGTAAACAGTTCTAGAAGATTGAAGTACTCAAGTAAAAGGAAGACAGCAGGGGAATTAGTTCAAATAGGGAACAGATCTAGATTCCAAGAGCACACTATCATTGTAATTAGTTTGAGATTACCTAAAAGTTTCACTCAAACACCAACACAAGATCCCACTAAGAGGAATACACTCAAATGTTTACAAATCATATGTTAAAAATAAAAAATAAGTGCATAACAGAGATGATTTACAAGGAAAAAAATATCATCTCCCAAAACTATAACTATACATTCAACTGTTTTCCTCCTAGTTAAGGACTCCGGCCAGGACTATGACAAAACTAAGTAATCCCATTCCAAGACAAAGACAGAAAGTAATTGGAAAACAGATACAGGGGGATAGAAGACACAGCAAGTAGCTCCCTGCCCACTATGGGAGGTCAGGAACCCCACCCAGTAGTTGGCAAGTCTGTAATCAAAAATCAAAAAAATATTTACAGACCTACCAACCCTTCGCCTTCACATTCCAAAAGTGGAATCAGAAAGTCAGAAAATAGGAATTTGAGACCAAAAAAAAATAGGAATTTGTCACCATTGGATAATTCCCTATCAAAATGACCACAAGCTTTGCCACCAATCACATAAATAAAAATAGTGTTCTGGCACTGCTGGCAAACTGGATAACAAATGTGGTAGAGGTAATGGAATGGGGAAGGGAAGGGGGGAGGGGGGTGGGGGGGGGGGGGGGGAGGAGTGAAAATCATTTTCTTACTTAGCTCCCTTTCACTCTGCCAAAAAAAAATTCTTTTTTTTTAAATCACCTTTTTACCTCCCTCCTCCTCTATTTTTTTCTTCTTACCATTATCATCATTTTTGAAAATCAAAACTTTAGAGACAATGGTGGAATAGTGGAAAGGGAGAGTGAAAATAGGAATGATTCCGCCAAAAGCAGAAGCATGGGTAGGTATGTATTTATATACAGGAAAGATAAAAACTAAAAGCAAACAAGAGCCCAGTAACCAAGGAATTCTTACTTTCCCACTCCATGACATGCAGCACTCTTGAACTTGACAGCTTTCTTGGCACTGGACCCCATCAACACGAGAACTGGCACGGCCAAACCATAAATGTTACCAGTCACCTACAAGGAATGGATGAGTGTATTATTATAGATTGACTGGAATGTGGAATATTTTGTTAAGTTTTAAAATTTCAACGTTACTTGCATGACACATTTTAACGACTTGAGTGTTGAATTAAAATTTTGAAGTGGATAAGAACTGGGACTTAAATTGGTACAAAGTTTAAATAACGCCTACAGTTTTTATTGACTTAAGTCTATCTTAGAAAATATCAATCAGATTGCCTTAAATCTAAACATATTTGGAAAGAGGAACAGTTAAAACAATAAGAAATTTGAAAAGTCATGAATTCATGGGCTGTTTATATGTGTATGAAGTCGCGTTAGCAAACCATAGAACCCAATTTATTTTCATAATTAAAAAATAATTAATTTGATCCCCGAAAAGCTGAAGTGGCACACCTCGTAACAATTAGAAAAATGGCATACAAACATAATGTTATTGCTATTATGAAATTCCAGTGGACTTGCTACTTTCTTAAATTGTAAGTAATTACATCTACAGCTGTGAAAAGGTCTTTTGCTTCTTTAGAATAATCCACAGTTGTTTCTTGTTCTGGCACTCCAGACTTCTCCATCAGGTGACTGGAACGGAATTTAAAATATTAAACATTTTAAAACTCTCTGACCACCACTAAAATAGGGATATGCAAGCAGGTCGCATAAAATTAATTGATGTGACAATCCATTCTACTGTATGAACGTTCCCCCCCCCCCCCCCTGCCATTTTTTTTTCATAACTTTTTGCCCTCCCACCCAAAAGCTCAATCGCATCCCCCCCTCCCCAATTTCAGCTCACGAAATGTGCCGGTGAAAAATATACTCGCTAGGTTGTCACTGATAATTTACTAGCAGTATATTTGATTAATCTAAGACAAGCAACTTAGTCTGGCAGATATTTGCAAGTAAAATCATGTATTATAACAACTAAAATTAATTTGGGCGAGGTCTGCGACATTCAGTGTTAAATCAAAGGAGTCATGGTCATGGCCACTCACAGTAAGAAGGTTTAATATTCAAGTCCTTTGCTGTTTTCTTCCACCTCTATAATTCTCTCCTTAACAATCATTTTCAGTATTTTCCCAAAAATGGCAGGCTTACCCAGCACACGAATTTATGTTCTTATTAATCAAACAAAGATCATTGTGAAGTACAAAATAAATCTGAATGAGACAAATTGTATATTGTGTCTTAACAAATGTGACGATTTTGCTGTAGGTGGTAAGGAGAGGGTTAAACTTAATTTTTTTTCTAATTGATTTGTTTGCTTTTATTTGTGTTTAAGGGTTTTACGTTACCCATTTAGGTCACATCAGCGCTAGTAAAAAGGAATAAAATGGTATAGTCAAAAAATTCTAGAAAGCATATATGAAAAAGTAAGACAAGGGAAACTGGTTCAAATAGGGAACAGATGTAGATTCCAAGAGCACACCATCAATGTACTTAGTTTGCGATCCCCTAAAAGTCTCATCCAGACAGAAGCACAGGATCCAATAAGAGGAATACACTCAAATGTTTACAAGATAATATGTTCAAAACAAAAAATATAACTATCAGTACATAACAGAGAGATTATTTACAGGAGAAAAAAATATTACCTCTCAAAAACTAACTCAGCCAAGGATTCTGGAAAGGCCAGGACAAAGCCCCATTCCAAGACCAGGACAGAAAGCAACTCAGAAAGAAGATTCAACAAGTGACCTCCTGCCCACTATGGTCCAAAGACCTCACCCACATTACTGATTTGAATATTTAGAGCTTTTTTCTTTCTTTTTTTTTTTTCAATCTTTTCTTCATTTTGATCTTTGATGACAAAATGGCCATAATCAATTAGCTTCACTTTGTCATGGAAATTACCGTCTTTTGCAACAGTCACAGCAATGTTGGAATCCGCCAAGATCGTCTACATTACCTGGTTCAAAATGGCTGAGAAGAACTCTGAAAACAATTTGAGAATATAATCGGGTTGAAATCGGGCTGATTGTTGAGTTGACATTGGCAGTGACTAATCAGAACTTTGACATGCTGTTAACACTTTGTCATATAGAATGTGTGGGAATTTCATCACATTACAACAAAAAAAAAAGAAAAATTAAATACACAACATGTCATATTTTTAATTTCGTTTCCAATATAAATAAATAAAAGACACGATCATAATGTAATTAATTCTTAACTGGAACTTGGCGTTCCTGATAGATAATGTGGAGAAGGAATTTTTCTTCTTTATTTGTACTTTATAATTCTGCAATTCAAACACCAATTTCATTAAAAGTTAATTAAATAAATGGAACCAAGTTTTTACTCATTAAATTTAAGAAACCTGTGAATATTGTTTTTAAATAGTCCAACAGGCACTGGTCAAACTCCAAGGAATGGCAAAAAAATATTTGATCAGTGACTTGATGTATACATAAAATTGAAAGTACATTATGTAAAATAATAATTTGAATCTTGTTCACCACATTCATCAAATATGAGTTGGATGAAAGCCTGTTGGACTGGAACTATCACTGCCTGTAACCTGAAATGGATTTTCACTCGAGTTGATCCATTAAACAAAATTGAATTAGCTTGTTTATCAATTCTGCAAGCAAAGTCAGTCATCCAGTAATTGTTCAGCTATGTGGTCTTGTGATATGACTCTCACCTTCAGATCGGAAGGTTCTGGGTTTGAGCCTTGCTCGCCCCATAGTTGAGCCCTTGGAAAAGGCTCTCTACTTACATTCTCTCAATGTACTCAGGTGTAAAATGACTTCCTGGCCATTAACAGCGATGTCTCTGTTTGCAAAAGTTGTGATATCGCCTAACAGGCGTCGTGTTTCGCCCTACATGTTAAGTGTTGCTGTTCTTTTAAGACCCCTTGTAAAGTGCTTTGACCACATTAAGTGGCTATTGCGCTATATAGTTGCTCTGGTTTGTTAAAGTTTACTGTCAAGAAAACTTTAATTTAGAACTACGGCTAATGAAGGCCTGCAAAATTGTCAACTACCAGACATAGTAAAGAAAACTTCAATCATAATCCTGACAGGCACATTCAAATTTGAACAATCATATATCCTTTATTCATGAAAAAAAGCTCCACTTTTGTCATCTACACAAATGCTAATAATCTGTGTCAGAATATGCATAAAATCACTTCCAAGACACACTGGCTGTAAATTGAAAATAAGGAATAAAATATAAACTGGAAATCAAACTGTTTACGCTGAATTACTCAATTTTATATTTCAAACATATTCTGTTTAATTGACCTAAATGAGTTCCCCAAAACAAACAAACAAACAACAACAACAACAAAAGAATTCACAATTCAAGCATTATATGTAAGATTATTTTTTTTTAAAAAAGGTTTTCTCACCTCCTCCTACAATCTCTGGTCGTTAAATACTGCCTCATTTTGTGAAACATGTTAAACTTGTGTTCCATGAATGCCTTGGAGCTGTTGTTGCTGATCAGATGTCTGGAGTAAAAAAATATAGGATACAACAATTGATGATGAAGACTTTGTGCAGAAAATGACTGATGTTCAAGATTTGTCTCAATCATTCTCAGATTGACAATTTCTTTCATTCATCCTTTATCATTTTCTCATTGATCGTCTTCATCTTTTTCTGACACTATAAAAAAATACAACAGACAGCTGGACAATATCAGCTTTAATTCAAACGGATAATTGTCATCACAAAAAACAAACAAACAAAAAAATCAAAATATAAAATATTTACAAATTATCACAAAATGAATCTTCTAATAACTTCCTGTGGAATATTCAGTCAGATCTTCATAAAATTTAAGCCTCTCATATTGTTGATTTCAATTGTCAATTGATTTGAAGGGCTAGGTGATTCTGACGGTTTAGAATTTAATTGATAAGTGAACATAGTTTAAATCACTATCATTTGGATACACTAGTCTGATCAATATCTTCGAGTAAGGCAGCCAGCATCATCACGTTGACGATTAATGCTGCTTTGAAGTATACATGAGGTAGACGGACAAGATTTTTTTGAAGGCTTCCAAGTTGGGCACATGGACAATTTCTTCTGGGAGGCTGTTCCATTCCTTTGCTGTTTTGGGGCAGAAACTTGATTGTCTGCAAGATGTTTATGAGGCTAGAATATTGTGTTTCAGTGGATGTGTTGTATGAGCGCTGTGTCTAAGAATAATTTTTTATGATGTCCTTGATTATGTAGAGTATAATTACTTTCTCATTCACGAGATACAAACCAGGCCTTACTTCTTGTGTCATATGTCTCTGAATGACAACGTTATTGTTTTATCACTGGGTAAAAACATTGCATTCCTTTACAAAGAATAGGCTTACAACTTGATCCTTCGAATATTGACTTCAGAGATTAATTTCAAGGCAAGAAAAGACAGAGGGTTATCACTTACTTACTTATTCAAACCAGAGACCACCTGAGCTCTAGCCCTTCGGTCTTGTGCCATGACGTAAAAGTTAGACGTCTTTTGTAGTTGTTCCAGGTGACTATAAAGTGTGTTACTGATGCTTGGATTTGGTGGGAGGAATGTCCATCTCAGGTCTTCAAGAGGTTGACATTCAAGCAAGTGGTGTGTTACTGTTTCATTGGGGTGTTGACATAGGGGACAGGAAGGGGATGTGTCTTTTGTAATTTTACTTAAATGGCTGTTGAGCGGTATGTATTGTGTTCTTAGTTGAAAGATGATGCTTTGCTGGTGTGGTCTGAGCTTATTTAGGCTATCTATCCATCTTTACAGGAGTGATCAGTGGGAAACCATACATCTACCCGTGGTGCTCATTGCCCAACTGTTCATCCATTCTTCTCTCTTATTTGTTTGACTGTCTAAGGATACTGGAATTGATGGTTGTAAAAGTGTTGATCCGAGTCTGGCCAGTCTGTCTGCATTGTCAGGGTTATCAGAAAGACAAGAAAAAGACAAATATAAATTAAAATGAATTCTTTTTTATACTAACTTAATGACAGCAAAATCTCCATCTGAGTATACAACAGTACAGACACTCGGCATCCCATCTCTACCTGCACGGCCAATTTCCTGGTAATATGTCTCAATCTCTTTGGGAGCTGGTTGGAATAATAATTTTTAAAAGGTGAATGGTGCAGATTAAAAAAAAAAAGTACTATGCAGAACATTAATAACAAAAGCAATCTGTATATCTATATAAATGTAAAATATATATATCATTTTTAAAATGTTTTCTTCTTTGGGGGGGGGGGGGGGAAGAGAGTCAGAATTCCAAGAAGAAAATCTGTCTCAACCAATAGACGATGGTTTAATTTATATGGATTATCACTCTAAACATCAATATCAATGTATTATATATAATTTGATTATAAATCGGTTTTCCTGTAAAAAATAGTCGTATTGTCAACAGTGAACTTGGAGAAATATCTCAGAATTTGCCAAATTTGTCCCCACAAAATCTGTATATCTACAAATCAAACAAGTATAACTATCAGTACCGGAATAGCATTCCTTTAAAATAACTACTTTATTGCAAAGAAACGGCATATAACCCATCACAAATTAGCAAGGACATACCACCATAGTGGATGACTTGTCTCACATCAGGCTTGTCAATTCCCATTCCAAAGGCTACGGTGGCCACCACCACCTGTAACATAGAAACATAAAAGATGTTAGGGGGTAGCGTGGCTCAGTGGTACAGTCTTTGCTTCTTTACCGAAAGTTAACGAGTTCGAATACCCGCTGCGATGTGTGGCCTTAAGCATGTCACCCCAACCTCACTCAGTTTGCAGAACTGCACTGCAGCTGATGCCTGGATTATTCCAGTCTTCCCTTGGAATAGATCCTGAAGGCAAATTTTCCCAATGGAATGAATAAAGAAAATTGATTTATTTTTCAATTTATAAGATGTATCCATTTAAGAGCATCAAAGAAGTTTTTGATAAAGAAGGGGGAAAAAATCTACCAAAGAAGACCTTTGTAGCACAACAGTGGATGACAAGGAAAAATAAAATAGAAGATAGATAAAGAGCAAAGCAGCAGTATAGACTGATATCTGAACAGTACAAAGCTGCTCAGACAAAACATCATATCAGAAAGAACAAGACAGATTTCCTTGAGAAAAACTTAACAGCCATTGAAAAGGAAAATAGTTCCAAAAACCATTATCAGATTTACAACAAATAAACTTTTTGAACAAGAAATTCAGCTCGCATCTCAAGGCAACATAAAAACAAAGATGAGATGAAGTAACACTTGCTGTTGAGAAAGAAATAGAAGATAGATGGGCAGAATCCTGCAGAGAGATGTACCAAAGCGATGGTGTGGAAATTATCCCAATGCAGACACATGGCTGTGACCTTGAACCACTCAGAAAGGAACCTGGGATATTGGCGATATCCCTAGAGGAAAAGCTCCAAATGATGAATGGATCAATGGAGAAGAGAGTACAAATGCGAGAAAATATGGAGAACAGAAAAATAGCATGAGGAATGGACAACAGTAGTCTTCATCTCCATTCCTAGGAAAAGGGATCTTCAAGTGAGCTCCAACTTTAGGACACTCGATCTAATCAGCCATGCCTGCAAATGCCCCCTAAAGATTATCTTAAAAAGGCTTGAGAGAAAGTTAGATTAAGAGGTAAGCCAAACACAAGCCGATTTCAGACCAAACTGAAGGACCCGAAATCAAATTATATTCTTTCAAAGAATGCTGACACAAAAATACAGAGCACTACTCAAAACTTTTGACAATGTTATTTACCACAAGATGACATACACAAAAAAATCTGAACTGTCGTTTTAAAATTGTCAAGCTTTTTAAAGTACATGGCCTATACACCCTCTGAAAACTTGTGTATGAAGCAGTACCAGACAAAGCAAGAAGAAAAAATACAAGAATAAAAAACCTTGAGGAAGACTGATTTTTTTCTTGTATTTTTCTTTCTCGCATTGTCTGGTACTGTTTCATACACAATTTTTTAGATCTTTATCTTATCCCAGTGCCTGCCCCCAATGTATCACTATCCACCCTCACTTCCTCTCTTTGACTTGTATGTTTACGAGATGTTGGCTGGCAGCTTCCCAATGATCTTCAATCCTGTTTTTTTTTTCTGTCCATTTGTTACCCAAAATCCTCCTTACATATTCATTTATGTGGGTCTGTAAATTGTTAATTATGCTTTTCGTTGCCTTTAAGTGTCTGACCAATGAACTAGACAATGGTATTGAAAATTCTCAATTTTGTTTATTTATTTTTGACAGTTCCTTTCATAAGAAAATGAAACAAATCCATATGAGTCAAAAATAAAAAAAGGAACAAAAATTGCTTTCAAAAGATATTTACCATTCTGAACAAAAGCTTTGATCTTTTCAAATGAAACAAAATAGATGCAAGTTTGCAGTTGATATCAAGCTAGAAAGGTGTCATAAATAAAAATACTACTAAAAATCATGCCAAAAAAATCAGATGCCTCAACTGGAGATCAAACCTCAGACCTTCTGATTACAATTAAGACACACTGCCATTATGACTACTTAACGGTTGGGCTTATTTAATGCTAATATACACCTTTTCAGATTTTTATCTTACACTGGCAACTCCGTCTGGCTAAATCCCAACTGTAGATTAGTTGAGGATGCACAGAGCATCCACCACCCACCTGTATCTTGTCTGTAAGGAAATCCTTGTGGCATTCTTGTCTGTCACTCAGGGAAAGCTTGGCATGATACATGCTGGATGGCACTTTCATGTCTGAATGGGTATGTAGAATATCATTTTTATTTTTAAATATCACATTTAATTTTTATTTTGATTTTTTTTAAAAAAGTTCTTCAGAGCCATTAGGCCCATTGAGCCGAGTTTATCCTGTTTTCTATAGCGTGAAACGGACAATAGCAATTGCTTTCTAACTTTGTATAGAATGCTAGTCTACTGCAAAGTACTTTTCACCAGACCTAACAGGTACAGCTACCGCTACCCAATCACTGCTAGGTGAACAGGAGGGGGGAGGGTCCGAAAAAATCTCAACTTCATCCAGAATCGATCAATGTCCCTTTATGTGTGAGTTGAGTGCTCTACCAACTGAGCTTTTGGGTCCCCTTTGATTTGTATTACTTAGTATCAAATGGTCATTTATTGATAATGATCATTCATGTGTATATCATATTAAAGCACTTGGAGCAAAGGATAACTATTGTGAAAATGTGACCCACTACAAAAATCTGGTGTTATGTCAGAAATAATTAAATGAATAAAATAAAGTTTAAAGTCAAATTGATCAGAACAAGGAAATTTAAGCACTTTGAAATTTCACAAATAAAACTCATTCTCCTAAACAGGGATATTTATTTCAACTTAAATGTTATAAGTTAAGCTCAAAATCAATTTTAGGCATGAGGGTCATTCTGATGTAATACCGTATTGAGAGGAAAGGTCAAAAGAAAGCACAGTTAATCTGTATACATAATACCTAAAGCGATAGAGATACAGTAGACAATTAATGAAAACAAAAATGTCCCATTCCAGTAGGCACACCAGTTAGTCAAAGTAACAAGCCCTCATTTTATAAATATATATATATATATAAAGTATAGTTTTTAAAAACTAAATTTCCCTTCATTCATCCCGATGTGAAATTTGTCTTTCAGGTATACTTCAAAGGAGGTCTGAAATATCCGAAACGTCAACCTCAATACAGTGAGCTAAGGCAAGGTAACTTGCTCAAGGCCACACAGTGCAGAGAAAACCCAGTACCTCTAAGGGTATGAAGTAGTAGTAGTAGTAGTAGTAGTAGCGTATGGCTACATCTCACGCTGGAAGTCTCCAGCCAGTCTTTAAATTCATCACCTCAGTTGAGGACAGCCCTGTAACCTCCTGTCAATCTCGTCACAGGGCAGTGTAGGATTATGTGGTCGGCTGACTCCCTCAGTCCCCATCGGTGCATGTTTGCAGCAGTCCTGCCGTGGCCTATCAGTAGTCGGTTTGAGGCGACCCACTGTTTTCGATTGCCATTCCTGAAGCCTGGCATAAGTACTGTTGGGTCTTTGATTACCCTCTTGCAGAGGATCGTCACATTTACGCCGTGCAGGAGCTTGAGTATCTTAATGATCCTGAAGGATATGCCATCCCAGATACAATCATGTTGGAACAGCTGATGGTGAAATGTCAGACCTTAACTCGCTCAACCCTAACACCGACTATATCCGAAGTTTACCCGGGTTACTTTTACCCCATGCCTATTTATTACATTTTTCTGAGACAAATTATAGGCGTACTACTATCAAAGCTACTGTTTTTAGATTTCACATGTTAATGGTAGTTGAATAAAACTATGTAATAAAACTATTCTATATGCTCATTTTTAATACAATTTTTTTCCAATTTTGAAAAGTAGCAAAAGTCTCTAGGATTGAGTGAGTTAAGACAGATCCAACCCAGCATCTAGACAAGCTCTACACCTCCTGGACCCACAACTCCACAATGAAGGGTATGAAGTAAAGACAACTCCAATGTACATGTTGCCCCCTGTAACTTTTTGCAACTTTTATCTCTCTAAACCCAAGATAAAAACCATAGATTTGAAAGCTCATTCCTTAACTCTCTTCCCTTTACAGTGACAATACGGCTGTGCTCGTGCACTCTCTTCACAAGCAAAGACACTGGTATTAATCCAATGTGAAGTTGAGGGTTTTTTTTCTGACCCCTCTGTCAACCCAGTCGAGATTGGGTAGCTCAGTGTGTTAGATATGATGGAAAGTACTTTGCATCAGGCATGCATCATATCCAAAAGGAGCAATCAATATTAACTATCTATTTAATGCAATATGACCAAGGATAAACCCTGGTTCCTAATGGCTCTTAACACTGAAGACTATTTCTTTATATGTTTATCTCATAGTCTTGAATTATAATTCAGGACAGTTTGAGCTAAGCTAATGGCCTCTTTTCCTTTATATTTTTTTTTTCAAAATCAGAATGCTCAATTTTTATTCTTTTTTATTTTTTAAAATTTAAAGTTTTGATTTCCCAAAGCTGTTTTATCACTCTTTTATTACCACGAATCATTTTTTTTTTTTTAAGTTTCCAAAAGCTAAAAATTATGAAAGCCCTTCTTATTTACCATCAAGAACATTTTTCAATGCTTCTGTGGATTTTATGGTAGGGCAATAGATGATAGTAGGTCCTTCAAACTCATATCGGAGGCCTTTCTGTTTCATCAATTTCTTTAAGTCATCAATTGGATTGCTTGACTTCTTGTTGACACACAAAAATAAGTTTGGTCTGAAGAGATAAAAGCAAAAGTGAATAATTATACATTATCAATATATTGAGAGGTTCACTCGTGTTGAACAAGTCCCTATTTCATGGACCACTGTAGCTTCTATTATGTTCACATAATGGGCCTTAGTCACCCAAGTTAATGGTATTTTTAAATGACTGGCCTTAGTCACCCAAGTTAATGGCATTTTTAAATGACTGTCCTTAGTCACCCAAGTTAATGGTATTTTTAAATGACTGGCCTTAGTCACCCAAGTTAATGGCATTTTTAAATGACTGGCCTTAGTCACCCAAGTTAATGGCATTTTTAAATGACTGGCCTTAGTCACCCAAGTTAATGGTATTTTTAAATGACTGGCCTTAGTCACCCAAGTTAATGGTATTTTTAAATGACTGGCCTTAGTCACCCAAGTTAATGGTATTTTTAAATGACTGGCCTTAGTCATCCAGGTTAATAGTATTTTCAAACGACTAGCCTTACTCACCCATATAAATGGTATTCTCAGATAACTGTCCTTAGTCATCCAGGTTAATAGTATTTTTAAATGACTGTCCTTAGACACTTAGGTTTCCGTTTTTAAGTTTATCCTTGACATATTTATTGGGAATATAATGTTGTTAACATGTTGAATCAATTTCTTAGATAAATAAAAATGTTTGAAAAAGATGTAATAATAAATACCTATCAAAACTTGTGCGGGTAATATTGGGATTATGCAGCTTCAAATTATGGATGATATCCACCTGTACTTTCTTCGTGGCAGTTGCTGTTACAGCAATTATTGGAACCTAAAGAAGAAAAAAAAACAAAAAACAAACAAACAAAATTGTGGTAATACTGAATATCTTTTCAGAGAATGTAAAAACATTTCAAAGATTCAATCTAATGTTATAGCTGCTTATATCAATAAAAATGTTTTAGCATCAAGCAAATTTCTTACAAAGTTTTGTACGTTTTATGTTTATGTTTTGTTTCTTTTTTTTTGTTGGGGGGGGGGGGGGGGGGGGGGGGGGGGGGGGCAGAGGTGTTGCTTTTGTTTGGTTATACTTTTGTTTTGCTGATTTTTTTTGTTCGTTTTTAAATTTTTTAATTAAAGCCGAATGTAAATTGATCGTGTTATCTGGCCTGTGATTTATGCTGCAGTTAATATGTTGCTTGTGGAATAATATAACCTATCTATCTTGAATTTTGAGCCAAAGTTGTCTTCTTTAATAAACAAAAAAAAAACTTTATCTCCGAATGCACAAACATTTTTGAGCCTTGACCCTTTAGCCAACGAAGTGAAAAATACAGAGAGTAGTGAAAAAGAGCTGGTTCTCATTACCAATACATGCCAAACAGTAGCAGATACAGAGACAGCACGTTCAATCCAAGACTTTAATGCATAAAAGTGAGTAGATGTCATTAAGACATTAAGAATGAGCAGATATCACAATTTTTTCCTTACTTGCAATCTAGATAATGATAAATCTTTAATGTCCACAATATGGAAATTCCAATGTTTACATTGCTCAAACAAATATCATAAGAATCTAAATGTTTAAGAATTATAAAAATCATCACAACAGAAGTTACTCAATCGCAATACACATACATCCTTTACTTATTAATGTAACAGTGAACTTAATGTTTTTAATGAGTTGAAATTAACACTGATTACAAATTCATATATACAGATACAAGAACTATCCATCTGACATTAAGAAAATAGCCATCTGTCAATGAATTCACAGATGCTGTCTGTTTGTAAAGACCTTTATCTAATTATCCTTTATATAATATATCAACCAACTGCCCATCCTCTTGCTTAAATTTAAACTTTCGTATGACACTGGTATCAACTATGTCTTCAGAGAGAATAGAGGTAAGCATGAGAAATAGCTAAAATTGTATTTGATTAGTGATCAAGTAAGAAAAGACACATCCTTACCTTAGGAAAGTTCTTTTTGAGTACATCAAGTTTTCGATAGGATGGTCTGAAGTCATTTCCCCACTGGGATACACAATGTGCCTCATCAATAGCGAATAAATCGATGCCTTAAAGAATATAAAAATGACAAATAACAATGGAAGTTCCAGCCACATTATTGTCAGAGCACTGCAAAACTAAAGTTTGCATATTAGAAACTAACAAACGTTCCCCTCTTCAGTATCTGAGATTGAAAATCATACCATGTCTTTTCAATTAATCTATTGTTGTCAGTACATCCTTGAGATAGTATATAGGTTTTCTTGAGACAGACCAAATAGGTACTAGGAATGTAAATTAATAGAAATGGAAGACTTAACACTTCATAGAGAGAGAGAGAGAGAGAGAGAGAGAGAGAGAGGGGGGGGGGGGGGGGGGGGGAGGGAGAGAGAGAGAGAGAGAGAGAGAGGGAGAGAGTGACAGAAAACTAAATAAAGAGAGAGTGAGAGAGAGCAAGAGAGAAAGAGAGAGAGAGAGAGAGAGAGAGAGAGAGAGAGAGAGAGAGAGAGAGAGAGAGAGAGAGAGAGAGAGAAACTGAAATCATCAGGGGCTGGGGGGTTTTTTTTAGGGAGGGGAGGGGGGGGGGGGGGTTTGTTTTGTTATTTTGTTGTTTATTTTTTTCTTCCAAGACAAACTACAGTAGTGAGAGACCATAAAAAAAAAATTTTTTTAATGTTAAAATACCATATAATTTATCTACATCACGAACGACTGAGTGGACAGTAATCTTTTAACATAACACTTGCCAACATCTTTGTTCAGACGCATGAAATAATCAATGTAATGGACAGCAGATTCCGGAGTGATGTATATGAGTCGGTATTTGCCGTCAAAGATTTCGTCTCTGGTTCTGGCTGCATTCTTTTGTGAAGATCCCAATACACAAGCCTCTATACTCGACGCTCTAAAAAAAATAAAAGATGAAATTTGGCTAAAATAATTTATTGTTTTCTTCTTTTTGTGAAATTTATTATGAGAGAGAGAGAGTGAGAGAGAGAGAGAGAGAGAGAGAGAGAGAGAGAGAGAGAGAGAGAGAGAGACAGAGGGAGAGATCAATAAAGGGAACTAAATTAGGGATTCCAAATGGTTTTAGAAAAAACCTGAAAACGAGCGGAAGCATCACATCTTCCCTAAAATAAACCTGTAAATGAACAAACAGAAAATCTCTCTTACTCTCCCCTTTGCTTTATATAAGTGTCTTGGACCTTTGTTGCATCAATTCAAATAATATCATTTCTGTCTTAACCCTCTCCTTACCAACTATAGGAAAATCGTAACATTCCTTGCGATACAACCAACAATTTTCTTATTCATATTTTATTTCTCTTGTACATCATAAAAGTTAAAGAAAATGAACAGTGTGTTGTAGAGCATGTTTTGCTAAAGAAATTTATCGCAAGAACTTATTGCTATTGTGTTTGAGTGATAAAAAAATTATTTTTGTGTTAGTTGGATGTGAAGTTTTGGGGAAAATCCAGAAAATGGCTGGTTGCAATATTATTTTCATATTTTGTTGTTGTTAAATTGAATTCGTATCACGTTTCCTTCACACTTGTCTCACTGTAATATGTTTTGTTTTATATCACTGTAAAGCGCTTAGAGCCTGTGACAACGGGGTAAAGCGCTATATAAATGCCATTTATTATTA
Organism: Berghia stephanieae; assembly: GCF_034508935.2. Lineage (NCBI taxonomy): Eukaryota > Metazoa > Mollusca > Gastropoda > Nudibranchia > Aeolidiidae > Berghia > Berghia stephanieae. Next base: position 14,626,054 of record NC_088362.1, read on the forward strand.
TTATTATTATTATTATTATTATTATTATTATTATTAAGGAGAGAGTTAAGAAGAAGAACCTTTAGCGGCCATCTATTTTAGAGACAGGAACAGCTGTTAAGGTGTGAAAAAAAGCGGAAAAGGCGAGGAAAACCAGATATTTGGCATCCCCACTGAATCAATTTATCAATGTTTTGATCAAGCCTTACTTCAATGCTAATACTTGATCCTCCATGAGAGAGATCAAAGGACTTATAATGACTGAGCATCTTTTGGTGAACACTGATGGGAACTGGAAGGTCAAGCTTTTTCCATAACCTGAAACGTGAGAGAAGTTTAAAATGGAATGATACCAATTATACAACTTTGGAACCTTATAATACGAGGGCAAAACAGTGGATGGATCTGTGATCAATCCCTGTTAAATTTCATGATAAATCAGTTAATTTTTTGTCTATTCATCTAAAGGAAAGTATAATCATGTTATAGACTATACCCTACCTCAAAGTTAGTAAATTATTGTTTTTCTTTGTTTTACACTTACACGATACAGATAAACCATGGCTCCATAAACTCCTACATATCACACCAATTCGGCTGGTGGATGTTATGAGTATTTAAGCTTTATCTCTAAACGCATGGCATTCTGTGTCGCGAGATTGTCGCACAGTATCTGTAATTGTATACCCTTTGCTGTTTAAGTCATCTGTGTCAGAATAATATAATGTGACCTATAGGTAGAACGAACTTGACATATTTAGTTTCATACTATAGCTTTGTTTCCTGCCCAGTGAATGTTTTGAATAAGGGGCTCCATATACAGCATATACACACATATTAGAAACAGCTTATTGTATACAATGAGAACTAGAATACAAAAGGAGCTAACCACTCATGATCTACTTTATATCTCATCTATGTATTGTTGTACGAAAATCACTCACCAGTAGACATGATAACAAAGTTGTCTCTTTTATCTTCCAGTACAGACTTGATAATATTCCACTGCAATCTATCAATGAAACAAATGCTTAATATATTGAAGATCTAAAAAGTAAGTGGGTTGGTTTTAATATTCATCAAATAAATACACCATTGAATTCAACAATTAATGGGTGGTGTTAAATGTTCAAAAGGGATTGTGTTTAATAATGCATAATAATAATAAACTTCATGTAACTTAAATTAACAGAAGAATGAGCTAAACACTACAACAATAAGGTTTAAGGTTACGATAAACATAGCTAAGAAGCTAACTTCTTTTCACAATTAAAAATATTGAATTGAAATAGAGCCAATACATAGAATTTGTTCCAATTAAATGGTAGTCCAATTAACTGATTCCTTCAGATGGCCTTCATAACTGGAATAATCCATCAAGGCTGCACATATGTAATAAGTGTAATAATGTTTGTAGTAATTGTAATAAGCATAGCAAAAATGAAAACAAATCATCCCCGCTGTTACTTGCCTATAATTTTGCCTTCTGTTCTTTATGATATTCAATGTTACATGAGTGTGCCACCATGATGGTAGGTATCAAGATAATGAGTGATCATCTAATGACTAAACATAAATGAAGAACTGTCAAACTCCTTAGGCATCCAATACAAATCAGAGATGCAAGAAAGTAGTCCCACTATAATTTAAAACAAATTGCATTATTCTATCTACTGTGTCATGCTCATCTGTTTTTGCAAGCAATCGTTTGTGTAATAACCTGTGCTCTTAGTTATTATACATTGCTTGACATGATGTTCAATTTGTAAAAGCTAGTAAATAAATAAAAGGGAACTGATTGTGACTCGTTCACTGTTGATTGTAAACCTTCAACAATACCATTATTGTTGCTTTTAAAAAAGACATTTTGTATAATGTAATTTTGAAAAAAAAAAGATTGATAGAGCTCTGAAATCGTTCCAATTCACCAGTGAGTTTTCTGATTAACCTGTTGAAATCATATAGAAAAAACGGTCTCCTACAGACTGCTTCAATTAAGCGGTTGTTCTGAGCAAGAAGTGTTCCGATTACTAGTTTCAACTATTAAAATTTTCTTATAGGTCCTTAATTTTGACATTGTCATTAACAAAAGGCAATGTAGATTTAATAAATACATTCAAAACACTTACGGGCGAAATTTAGCATAACCAAAGTTTCTTTTCAAAACATTTGTGTACTTGGGATCTTGAGGCTGGCTGGATTCTGTGAATTATCAATATGAATTCAAGTAACAAAACAACACCTTTGTAACATTTATGATTATAGCAAAAGGTTTCTCCTTCAATTTTTCAAAGGCCTTTCATTTAAAATAACAGCAAGTATAACTGGATAAATTTTTCTTACTTTTTTTCCCCCCTTTTCTTATAAACACACTCAGCCAATATTGATTATTAGTTTTAGTGTCAATTTAAAAAGAATAAATTAGAACCGGAGCATGCGTCTAACAAGTGAAGGAATTGGTATCTGTGCAGGGTTCAGTTGAGGTTCTCTCTGACCTTTGTACTGCCCAACAATGATTAGGGAACTGGGTCTTTTAGAACAAGTGGAAAGTATTTGGTGATAGACAAGTGAGTATTCCATCTGAGGGTAACAAGTAAGTTTTACTATCTGTTTAATGCCACAGAAATTGGGGAAAACTCAAGCCCCATGGTCCTCATGGCTCTGAAGGACTACAATTTTAATATTTGAAAGAAAAGCATAACATCTCGACTATCACAGTGTTTAATTTCATACATTGAAGCACAATAATTCCAATATCTCCACTAATTAATGAAGTATTTATATTTCTGATTTGAAGTCATTCATTCCATGGTAGCTGACTGCAAGGCTTAATATGTTGAAAACTATGAATAATGCACAACTACAATTCATTGAGTTAAAAAAAAAAAATTGCCCCAACAAACCATAGTTTTCGAAAACTACACTCTATACAATTTATACTTGCAATAATCAATACCGACCTGTATCATCTTTTTCTTGTTGAAGGAATTTTTGCTCAGCAATGGTAATCTCCTGAAAAGAAATAGAGAAAATATGGGAATCAAAAACAAACTATGAATGTCTGTGAGGAAGGATTTAATCGTAAACTCTATGTAATGTATATCGAGCTATATTATTGTAATAGAACTTTTGAATCAGGATTATTGCTTTCCATCATTTCCATCTCTCCTCATGAAGAATAGGGTCGTGTACACAACACCAGACTGCCCTGTCAGCTGCAGTAGTACAGACCTCCCTCTACGATGCAAATGCCATGTTGTTTCTTTCCTCTTCAACTGTCCTCCTCCATGTTTCTCTTGGTCTTCCTCTCTTCCTCTTACTGTCAGAAGTCCATATCAGAGCCACATATTTGTTTACCCTTAAATAATTCAAAAGCTTAGTTTAGACAGCTTCCCAAACAAACTGGAGCAACTGAATATCTATAAGAAGTACAATTCAAGTTCTTCCTCATCTGCCTTGTTCACCTTACGAAAAGTGAATAGTAAGCTGGCTACAAACTGTGAACTATGAAAGTAATTCACAAAAATGAATTTAACACCTTTAAAAAAGAAAGAGTACTTAGCATTTCATTCTTCTTTTATCTGTCACATTCATTTCATACAAAACTCACCCTATTTCCATTATTTCAGGACTGATAATCGACATGATGTTTTTTTATCAATATCTTACCACAGTCCTGACAATATTGATATATTATCCGTCCTCAACTGTATTCAGTGTACAGCTTTTGTAAGACTGAGCCAATCAATGGTTTTATAACAATAATTGACCTACTGCCTCAAAACTGTAATGGGATGATGTTGACACTGAAAGGTTAATTTGTAGTCAAAATATATAAGACGAGTTAAATTTTTATGTTTTGTTTTAAAAGGAAAATTAATGTAATTTCTCAGGGACAAAGTCTAACATTTCACATTACTGGTCATTTTAACTTTAAAATAGCTTTTTGGCATCTTGCCGTTTTGAAAAGACGGGTCACGTGTATAGGAAAGCAAACCTTGTGATGTATGTAGTGTTTTTTTTTTTGGCTGATTTTTCTCCTCAATCATTATTCTATATATTCCTGTCCATCTTTTCCTGATTATAATGCTACACAATTTCAGTATCTAGTGGTTTGCAATATAATATAAAAACATTACCTGCAAAGTTGTTTCGCTGTTCATTTCTGGATCTTCTATTTCATTAAGATCATAATCATCAATTCCCAAAAGAATTTGATTCTCTTCCTCCTGAAAGAAATAAAGGCAATTGTAGAAACTTTAATAATTTCATGTCTGTATTATATTATTATAGGATCACCACAAAATTTCGCCTGCAGACTGATTTCACTAATACCATGACATCACAGTCAAGGGGCCTAACAACATGAGATGACAAAAAAATGTTAAACAGCAGAAAATCATCTATCCAAACAATGATGACATAAAAGGAAAACTTCCTATGACACAGTGCAAAGTTGGGATTTTTTGTGAGATAAAATAAAAATATGAGTCCATAGTAAAAACAAAAGAAAAAGAGGACGATGTTAACTTTTGAACTACACTCCTTTAAATTAATAAATTCGCTTACATCACTTAGCCCATCAAATTCTGTTGCAGAATTATCTTTGTGTGAATTGGAGGATGTGGAGCAATGCGACGAGTTAAATACATTTTCCAATTCTGTCCTTTTTGTCTCAGTTTTGTCTGTAGGCTCAGGCTCAGGAGCATTATCATTATCACCACTATCCATAAAATCATCAAAATCAAAGTTACTGAAGTCATCTTCGTCTTCTTCTACTACTAAACATTTGACAACAGGATTTTGTTCACTTTTGTTTGGCTCCTGATCTTCGGAAGAAAGATCAATAAACATACTTTTTGGGTCGGGGTGATTTTCATTTTTATTCTTTTCGCGAACTTTTGTTGTAGAAACTCCATCGCACACTAAATCATCTACTCGCGTTAAAATTAATTTACACTCATCTACAAGAGCATTTGCTTCCTCTTCTACTTCAGATTTTGAGGAACATTGCACTTTTTTTATTACGCTGCAAACTTGTTCCTTAACTTCATTTAGAGAATGAAGTAAGTCATTTATTTCCATTTTCCCAGAATTTTTTTCGTAGTCTGCAGTCTGCAAACTGCAATGAAAACAATCATATAAATGGAACTTCTCGCGCTGAAGATTTATTCATGAAAATGTTATTTCGTTCTTTTTCTATTATATGATACAATATTTTCCAAATAAAATTGGCATTAAGCTTCAGTTGTATTTATAGTAACCAGGAATTTACCTATGATAGTAACATAGTATCTCGCCAATGAATGTGTAGATATCGTTATGCTTATTTTCTTTAATCAAACAAATGACTAATTTCAATAATTAAAAAATATGATGCGATTAGCCTATAATATTTTTTAAATTCAATATAACTAGTATTTATATAGTGTGTTATGGTAATGCTCTGTATAAATATAATAGTAGAAATGATGTATGTACGTAGTAGCAATGACATTATATACTCATTTGTAGTAGTGAGGTTGTTCACTTGAGGTTAGCATAATCCCAAGGACGCTTGCCGGATTTGCCCGTGAAAACAACAAGGGCTGTACAGAAATATTCAAAATAGTGTTTCTAAAGTAATTTTCAATATCAAAATTAACGATAGATATTTTAACCCCAATTTTTATGGCTTCCAGTTGCAAAATGCATTTGAAAATTAGATCGTGTCACCTTTAAGTGTCAGCATGGTCAAGCTCCCAGATATAGCCGATACCTCCTACTTTCCAATACGAGATGACAAAATGCTTCCAAACAACGACCAACTTTCTGCTCCATTCAACTCAAATTTAGGCAACCAAACTAGTGCATTATTCTGAGGCCGAGTATTTTTCAGCATAGCTTTTAAAAAATATGGACCTTTCAATCAATTACAAGAAAACTAACACCGACCCCCCCCCCCCCCAATATGAGCCCCCCCCCCCCCCCTCCCTTAAGTCTACAAAAAGACTAAGCAACTACACTTTTCAAACAATTCTTTATTTTAACTAATATCAATGCAGACAAGCCAGAAAGTTGTGCGGCTATGTGATCTTGTGGTATGATACTCGCTTTCGGATCGGAAGTTCCCGGGTTCGAGCCTCGCTCGGCGCATATATGAGTCCTTGGAAAAGCTCTTTGTGTAAAATGAGTACTTGGTCGTTTACAGCGTTGTCTCTGTCCGAAAAAAATGTAATATCGCCTAGCAGGCGACGTGTCCCACCCTACATGCTGTTACTGTTGGTTTAGTGTATATTGCGCTATATAAAAGCTCATTTTTTAATTTATTTTTTTTAAGTTGTGAGGTTTGTTTGTTTGTTTTTTGTTGTTTTTTTTTTTTTTTTTGGGGGGGGGGGGGTTTGGGTTTTTTTTTTTTCATTCCTCTTTTAAAATAAACATATCTAGACTGAGACACTTAATCCATCAGAGGTACTCCGTCTGAATTATGCTGGTTTAAAATAATAATAATAATAATAATAATAATAATAATAATAATAATAAATAATAATAATAATAATAATAATAATAATAATAATATAATAATAATAATAATAATATAATAATAATATAATAATGATAATAATAATATAATAATAATAATAATAATAATAATAATAATAATAATAATAATAATAATAATAATAATAATAATAATAATATTCTTGATAAAGATGACGTTTCTCGAGTTGATGTTTCTCGTTAAGTCGTGCTTTCTATAAATCTGCTATAACAACACATTAAAATTGAGAACCAATCATTGTTTTTAAAAAAAACAACAAAAAAACAAAAAACAAAGATAACAAACATTTTGATATTTTAAAAAAAATAGTTGAGATCATGGGACAGGAATTATAATATTAATATTTTTGAATTCCTGCATTTGACATTTCTAACTCGTTCCCACTCTTGTGGAATCCCCGTACGTTCTAGCTGTACGTAGCTTATCGTATCTATCGTACGTAGTAAGTAGTAACATAGGCGAGCTCCTCTTTTTCATTCTACCAGAGACGATTTATATTAGTTCATCGGACTCCACTTATCTCTCCTTTGTCTGGCTGGCATCCTACCATGCATAGCTACCTAATTATTAGATCTTTATCAGGAATAGGTACACTAGCTTCAAAAATATCAAAATGCCAAACGCGGAACATTTCGGGCTCAATTCCCTTCTTCAGCCAACAATAACAACAAAGAGTAAAAACAACATTACTTATATATGACTGTAAAGCCAGACAGGCGGCAGAAAAGTATAATTTCTATTAGGCCGGTGAAAATGGCCTAGTGGGATGATGGTTATGCGGGATCTCTTATTAATGCTATTGCGCCTCTGCGTTGAGGTAAAACACCCACCTGTTCTGCCCGCCGGTTAAATCTTTACGATACTAAATACTATGTATAAACTTTACAAATTAAAGTTTGATAAGGGGACTTAGTGAGAACCAATCACCCAAAAGGCGGTCTCAAAACAAGAACAAAGGGCCGAGTGATATCAACTTTATTCATTCTTTAGAGCCTTGATTGCCAGAATATAAAATGGGATCAGGACGAACTGCATTTATTTGCAGGTCTGATAACCCAATTTATGATGAACTTATTGTTGTAATGAAAATCTCAAAAAATGACGCAACATACAGATTGTCCATTATAATCATGTTAAACTCAGTCCGTAATTATGTTCAGATGTCAGACCTGCATTTATACACGTAGGATCAGGGCGATGTCCTGATTCCCCCCCCCCCCCCCCCCCTCCTCCTCTCTCTCTCTCTCTCTCTCTCTCTCTCTCTCTCTCTCTCTCTCTCTCTCTCTCTCTCTCTCTCTCTCTCTCTCTCTCTCTCTCTCTCTCTCCACCTCAAGACAACTCACTCTATGCTTATGAATGATTGAATGTATCCTGTAATAGCTTCGTCAAGAGCTTGGATCATGTTACATTGGCACTGGAAAGGGTTTCAAGTACGTAAAAGTACACGTTTTATTTTGGTCTTGAGCTAGAACCTACCAGCGAAATGTCTAAATTATGTGTACTGCACTGACAAAACACGTTTTATACATTTTGGCAAGGAAGAGTTCTTCATATCGATGGGACTTCGCGAAGATGAGGGTCGTTTAAATCAATCTATATTTTCTGGCCATTTTTTTTAAAATACATGTTTTTCCAGAGCACGACAGTTAACCGGTTAATTTTCATTTGACTTTATTTATTTATCTTTTTTTTTTTTAAAGTTGGGCGCGTCTTAAGTCGATGGATATAATATAACGTAATGATTCCAGGGCCAAAATGTATATATATATATATATATAGCTATAGACAACGGTTTTTGTTTACAATTTAGTACATAGCGATGAATGGATTGGTTTTGTTTTCTTTTTGCTTGTGTTTTTTTTTTTCTTCATTTGTTTGTTTGTTTTTCAGGCTTTTATTATTATTAATATTAAAATATCTAGTTATTTTTTGTCCTTTTCTTTATTATTCAAATAATTTGTGATTAATTGCAAAATAATTTGTATTTTAATTTCACCAATTTCTTAATTTTTATATAAATGAAATCCATACGAAAAGAGTTTTGATATCATGTTACACTTTATCACTCCTAAGAGAGAGAGAGAGAGAGAGAGAGAGAGAGAGAGAGAGAGAGAGAGAGAGAGAGAGAGAGAGAGAGAGAGAGAGAGAGAGAGAGAGAGAGAGAGAGAGAGAGAGAGAGAACAATAAAGTAATTGATAATGACAAAACAAACGCCAGTAAGTCTACTGCAGAAAATCGCTATTGTAGCAAATAAAAGTAATTTAAGAGGAAAGGAAAAGTAACTAAATCCCCCCCCCCCCCCAAAAAAAAGGTAAAAGAGAAAGAGATTATAAAGAAGAAAAGAAAGAAGAAAAAGAAAAAAAAAGGGGGGGGGTGAAAGATAATGTAACCTATCATCCCAAAACTCGGTTGGAACTTGGAACATACCCAAAAAGTGATATAAAGTTTAAATGGGTAGAGATTTTAGGAGAATTTGTTTGTTTGTGGTTGTATTTTTTTTTTGTTGTTGTTTTTTTTTTCGTTTTGTTTTGTTTCTTTTCTTTTTTTAATAAATTGTGTACGAGTGTTTTTTTCTTTGTGTTTTTTTTTTTGTGGCTTTTTTTTGGTTAGCTTTGTTGTTTGTTTGTCTTTTTTTCTTTGTTTTGTTTATTGTTTTTTTTTTTTTAATTTTGTTTTAACTTTTGTTGGGTTGGGGGAGGGGTTGTTTTGTTTAGTTTTTGGTTTTTACTTTAAGGAATTATATCCGTCGTCTTAAATAACGGGGGCATTATCATCATGAGACCCCCCCCCCCCACACACACACACACACACGCACAGACACACAAAAGAAAAAAAGAAAGAAAGAAGCGAATAAATTTAATTACTGAATAAAGTGGCAATCACAAAAAGGGGAGAATTCAGTCACACGATCTGAGCATCACTTTTTATTGTAAACTTATGTTTTGAAAACTCACAGTCACAGGCTGACAAGTCCAAAATTAAATTTAAAAATACATCCGAGTACAAGGCTATGGTCACCAAAAGAAAAAAGTTGGTAGTTATCCTCAAGGTGATGAATTCAAGCATTTTATTAATTCCTATTATTTTAATATTCAATGCAGCCCATTGTACACTTTGTTTTGATGATCATCATAGCAGTGTATTATTGTGTATTTGTTTGGGAAGTATCAAGTAAAAACAATGCACAGTCCGTTGTTTTGTTATTCTTTGTTTTGTTTTTCGTTTTTTTTTTTTTTGTTTTTGTTTGGTTTTTGTTTTTTGTTTTTGTTTTTGTTTTTTGTTGTTTTGTTTTGGGGGAGGGGGGGGGGGTTGGTAATGATGCCATTAATTGCGATTTTTAAAGAAATATCCCTTTTCCTCTGTTAGAAAACACACAATCCACACAGGGAAGTTGCTTTCTTGAAGGATTGACTATTGAAGAGAAGGCTGGCGGTGCCTTTTTATCACCGTGTATCGCTTTTACTTGGCAAGAATGCTCTGGTATGGCGTCATTATGAGAGTTTTTGTTTGTTTTTATTTCTTTGTTGTTGTTATTTGTTTTTGTTTGTTTTTATTTCGTTTGGAGGGGGCGTGTTTAATATTTTTTATTTTATTTATTGTTTTGTTTGTACGTTTGTTTTTGTTTTTGTTTAGTTTTTGCTTTTCATCTGTCGTATTGTGCCTATATCATAAGAATGCTCTGTTCAAATTAAACTTTGCTGTGAAGTATTAGTGATTTTGAGTCAACGTATAGGCTACGTACTTCAAGTTTAAGCACATTCTGATTAAACAGGTTGTTCATAAAGTCTTTCTCTGATTCCAAAGACTTATCACTCGAAAACCGTTATAGATATTTGCATCTGGTTTTCGCCATCTTCTAAAGAAAAGTCATACATTTATGCCCATTAGTCATCAACCCAAATTACATAACCGAATTTCACTGAATATATAAACCTGAACCTAGAAGATATCATTTTTCTTCTTTTTATTTCCGAATGGAGGAAGTGCGATACAATTCTTTTTATGTGATGTGATTGCATGAAACAAAATCGTCAAAGGTCTATGGCTATCTCTGACTTTAGTCAATGACTTGAAAATATCGGATTTCATGTGAGCTGACTAAGCAAGTCCCAGACTAAAATCACGACATCTTCGGACTAAGTTTGGTCAAGTTTTAGTCATTTGCTGAGGCAAGACTCCCTGTTTTAGTCTGAGACTAGTTACTAGGATACGTCAGATTCGTTAAGATACTCGTACAACCAACATTATTCTCTTTCTGATTTATTTTGTACGTCACAAAATCTAA
>NC_088362.1:14641858-14696858 GCF_034508935.2 Berghia stephanieae
GAATAGTTTTTAGTTTGATAAAGATATATTTTTCTTCCCAGCTTCCATCTTCAGGTATTTCCAGTCGCTTCAAACCCTTCTCACCGGATGCATCAGCTAACACGGTTTGCTGGACTAAGGATGGAAGACCTGTCTACGCCAATTTCGCTTCTCCGGATAACACCGGAGAGGAAATGATGCCAACACGACGAAGAAATTTTGATGGTGGTGATCGTGGTGGAGGAGGCAACGAAATGGAAAGAAGTCGAATCTATGTTCGTAATGGCGGCAAACCTGCTCACAGCAATGGGTGTCCTATTTACAGCAATAGACGAGACGATAGTAGTGATGGAGCAAGAGGTTCTCCTTATTATACGACGAAGCAGCAGCCTGCAGGACAAGAAAGACGAAGGCAACAACAGCTGGTTTCAATATCGATGAACCCACGGCAGTTGGACAGAAGGTGGGATGTTTAGTTCATCATTACAATTAATGTTACGCGTTTAAGTAAAACCCTCACAAGTTCAATTGTAGCAACCCACAAAACTGCGTGACCCTAAATGTTTATGGTTTGATTAAGGGGAATCAGTGAGAACTTGTCACAAAATGATGGCGGTCTAAAAACTGTAGAGCTGATTGCTGTCCACTTCGTACATTCGAAAGGTTCTAGTTTATGTGTATATATTTATGGGCTTGACTAAACACTATTTAGCGTTAGTATGAGTGAATTTCCATTACAACAATGAGCCCACAACAATTTGAGTTACCAGACATGTAAATAAATAAATATATTTAGTTGTGGTCAATGTATGCCAATAGCCCCTTAATTCAATGAATTAACAATGTCAAACATTATGGTTCCGTCATCGTATCATCACTCTATTTGCACTTAAATTATAGAGTTTGGGCAAATAAAAATGATTAAAAACAAGAAAAGGTAAAGAAAGGAAAACGAAAATAATTACATGTGATAAAGATGACTTTAGCTAGAATACAATAGCCAGTAATGTAAAGAAGAAAAACTCATATTCTCCAGTACATCTTATCAGTATAAACTTTCTCATAATCTACCATATTCCTTTAAAGAAATGTTAAAGGCCAAAAATATCACTCTTAAGCTAGAATAACATATTATGCGATAATAATATAAGATATAAATTTTCAACATATTATGATGACATCAAATAATTTAAAAATAAAAGTATATTTTTAAAAATTTGAGCTTTTTATATAGCGCAATATCCACTAAACGTGCTCAAAGCGCTTTACAAGGGGTCCATGGCCAACAGCAACATGCAACATGTAAGACGGGACATAACGCCTGTTAGGCGATATTACAATTTTTTTTCGGACAGAGACAACGCTGTCAACGGCCAGGTACTCATTTTATACCTGAGTACGGTGAGAGAATGTGAGTAAAGAGCCTTTTCCAAGGACTCAACTATGCGCCGAGCGAGGCTCGGACCCAGGACCTTCCGATCCGAAAGCGAGTGTCATACCAGTATATTCATGTAGCCCTACTATTCTTTCAGACAGGGGGATTCCTTACCCGGTCGGAAACGCCTTTCATCAATGTCAGCAAGTTCATCCTTTTACCAAAACCATCGTGCTACTTCAACCACACAGAAACGGCCGGCATCGAAGTTCAAGGCCGGTAAGAATGTCGCCCCTCTGAGGTCATCTGCTGAGCCGTTCGCAAAACCGTCACCGCCATTATCAGCAATGAAACAGATCATACGGAGGCGCACTGATGTGCATGACGAGGATATAGCAGACATTCGAGAAAGATATTCCGAGACCAGGAGCTTTGCCAACGATATGTCGGGTAAGACAAATGGTGCGTTTTTGTTAGGTTAGAGTAGATATGGGGTGGGGAGGGGAACGGGGTCGAGGTTGCAGAGTAGTCAAGGCGATCCGGGAGGTTCCGGGTTCGAGCCCCGCATCAGAACACTTTCGTTTTAAATTTACCTTGGGAAAGGTAAATGACCCCAATTTGCTCACTTTAACAATAACTTTAACAATGGTGATTTCAGGTGGCATAAGACGTTTGCTGTAGCATATTATTGTGGTATAAACGCAGTCGGTGCCATCACAACAAATAAAATAAATAAATAAATTTCCCCATAGGGGAAATTTATCTCTAGGGTCTATTCCAAGGGAAGACTGGAATAACCCAGACGTCAGCCGCAGTGCAACGATAAAAACATTCTAGATGACCTGCTCAAGGCCAAAAAGCGCAGCGTTGGGCAATCGAAATCGGTATCTTTCGAGTACGAAGTAAAGACCGTACCGCAGAGCCACACCTATTTAAGGTACAAAGTGGAGGAACTTCTGTTAAAGTAATATAGCTGGAAAACACTAATAACAAAAACATCTAATTACTATCCACAATGACTATTTACCTTTTCTTCAAAATGTTAGAACACGTTGTATGATCACCTTTCAGGCACTGGACAAAGACATGTATGGCTATGTGGTTTTGTGGTATGACACTCGCCTTCGGAAAGGAATGTCCTGGGTTCGAATCCCGCTCTGAGTTGATATTGTTGTCCTTGGAAAAACCTAATTACTTACCGTACTCAGGCGTAAAATGAGTTAGCAGCGTTGTCTCTGTCGGAAAAAAAGTAATATATATATCAGGTCTTAAGTTTATTGTTGCCACGTTAAACCCCACATTATATGATTTTTAATATTATTGTTAACAAATACCCAATAAATTTAATTAAAAAAAGGAGGAGGAGGATTTGGTGGAGAATAAGGAGGAAGAGGAAAACAAATCACAGACGAAAGAGAGAAAGAAAAATAAAGAAAAGAAAATAAAGTACATACTACAAAGACAAAGGAAGACAGAGGGTGAAAAAAAACCCCTTCATGACTATAATATACTATCAAGATAACTTCTTGTGTTTTCTTTTTCAATAGCTTACGACAACCGGCTATCGATCCTTGAGAGGCAAATGGTAGAGTTGGAAAGTAAGTTAAGTGCCCTGAGCCCAGCACTGACCGCTGTGGCGTCAATGAATGACAAAATCAACACCCTTTCTCAACAGTTAGAGACGCTACAAGACTATTTAGATGTAGTAGGTAAGAATCAAATTATATATTTTAACAAAAATTTAGTTCCACCAGATTTGTTAAGGACATTGCTCTGTGTGGCCGAGTGGTTAAAGGCATTGCACTGTTACCCGGAAGGTCCCGGGTTCGAGCCCCGCTTCAGGCACTTTCGTTTTTTTCTTTGGGCAAGATTATTAACACCCAATTTGCTCACTCGGACAACTTGGGCGATTCTTGTTGACATCAAACTATTGCTTGAGGAATTATTTATATTTCTTCTTGGAATGCCTAGATGACGGTATCTTATGATGCCGCAGCAGGAGGGCGTAAATTAATTATAGCTATGTTTGTAGAGCGCTTGCTTCACGCGCAAAGGGAATGGGATTGATCCCGGGTGAAGTCAATATTTTTTTTTATCTGACCCCAACACCTTGTCCATATCTGACCCCTGCTTACGTTTTAGGATACAGAAATATTTTGAGATGAGGAAATAGGATGAACTTAAAACCCATCTAAATTGTATAAGGGTACAAGCTAAGAGCATAAGCAAAGACAAATATGTATAGAGAAAAATATCCTTCCCCCCTCCCCATCTTTACGAACTGTGAGACAAATATATAATTAATTTCTTAGCTATAAGTATAAGAGAATTAGCGAGTCAACAAAGTCCACATCATCACATACGTAGCTGTTTGGCTGAGTTCCTGGCCTATATTCTCCTGCGACGACAGAATAATTGAAGATCCAACCACAGCCGAACTTGCTGATTTGGCTTTGAGATGATTTTTAAAACATTAATCTTTCTGCATATAGTGGCCTTCATTTGTCTGGGATGATTTGCAATCATTATAATATGGATTGGGCACTTTTATATGAAATCATATTCTTTGGATTCACTTCAATATACGCGTTAAACAAATTTTAACCCTTATACGCAATACTTTTGGATGATCATATTATTTAAAAAGGGCTCATATCAAACAATTTAGATATTGCGTTTAATATAAAAATATTAACATTGACTAATATAAAAATGTTAGCATTGACTTCGCAGCTCATTAAGCAATGTTTTTGTTTCATTGGGTCAAAGTTAAGCAGCGTTCATGCCTTTAGCAGAAAACCCTTTCCTTTTTCTTTAGGTTGCATTCAGTGAAATGATTTGCGAAACCGAGCGATAGAATCTTTTTCTCTTCCAAAATGTTTATGATATATCAGTATTTCCTATTGTTACTACAATAAAAAAGAGTATTTATATAGAGCATAATCTACTAAACACGCTCAAGGCGCTTTCTACTTTACAATTGATCCCCATTATAATACTTTTGTTTTTTTATCATTTAGCAGAAAGAGCACAGCATGTGTCAGCTCAAAAACCTTCCTTACAATCCAAAGATGGGAATATCTCGAAACCAAACGATATAGCTAGAGATTGCAGAACGCAGTGCAAAGCCAACAACCAACCCCCACCACTCCCGGACAAAGATGTCGTACAAGCATTGTTCCCGAATACTTCAAATGTTGTACAAGCCCTAGACAGAGGACCAGAGGAGTTTTACCGGGAATTGAAAATGGCAATAGAACACAAGAACAGTGCACGTCAAAAATCCAAAGATGAAGAAAAAGACGGAGGAATTTGGGATAGACAATGGGACGGCGGAAAGAGAGTTTCCCAAAATAAAGGGCACATCGATGATAAAACCGAACAACCGACAATATGGAAATATGGACAAATGCATCCGCAAAACAGTCCAAGAGAAGTTCCAAGTATGACTCAAAGGAAAAGTCAGAGTAACCGTGCGGATTCTTTTGCGCCCTCTGTGTTTGCAAGGCTACCCATCTGTGTTATTATTTTGTACGTTTCTTACAAAAACCTTTGAAATATGACTTCACATATGTCATGCAATGCAATGCATGACATAATCAGTCGGATGGTGATACTTTTGGAATTGCATTCTTCTTCTTCTTATTATTATTATTTTCATTTTCTAAAAGAATATGCTTCCTGTAGCATTTTAATCTTTATTTGAAGTAAATCGGGTGATTTTTCATGAAGTTATGGTCTGATGGGAAAGGTATCCAGGAACTTTTCTCAAATTTCATACTTTTTCAACTTGGCTAGCTGTAAAAAATATTTAGAAGTGAAATTAAGCTTTGTTATTTCCCGAAGATGTACAAAAAGGATTGATTTAATCATGTATGACAAGAACTCATTTTTGATTAAAAATGACCTTCTAACTAAACTTGGCAATATCTCAGTTCAAACATTTTCACCATCCGACTGATTATGTCATACATTGTAACATATTTTTCCCCTAGTCTTTTAAGTGTGATGGGGCAACAATGGACAGGGTGGATAAGTGGATAAGTCATCATAGTCATACTTTTATAGTAAATATTCTTATATATTCAAGCTTGCAAAATGGCATCTTGAAAGAAATGAGAAGACTTGAACCTTCTGGATTTTAATTCAAAAAGCAAATAATAATGCTAAGACACTGATCGTTGTAAAGATTCAATGAATCATTCATAATAATATTACAAACGCAATAGGGAAAGAAGTGTGATGTTAAAATAGCCAATCCAATCTTCTTGGAAATGTGAAACCAGTCCTACGGAGGACTCGGTACATAAATTGTGTAACTGATCTTCTGGTTTCAGAGTGATGGCATCTTAATTTTTGTTTTTGTTTGTTTGTTGCTTTAGGTCTCTTCCAACACAATTGAGGTTATATGAGAGTCCGCTGAAACAAAAAAACAAGCAATCTAACACTAACAAAAATAGTACAAATGTAAATCAAAATCATAACCTAAAGATATCATAAGCTAAATTATAAATAACCAAGAACAAACAGGCAGAAGATTTACAGAAAAAAAATATCCCCTGTCAAAAATACAATCACAAACCAAAGAAGCAGGATAGGCTAGTAAAGAGAAACGACATCACTATCGGATCGTACACCCATGCGAACCTCATAGGTACGGTATACGATTCAAGGGTGATGCTCCCATCCAACCACCCGCCTTAATTTTTGCCTAAATGTGCTGAGCGTCAATAAATATCATCCACGCTCACACTTACTTTTACGACCCGTAATCATGAGAATCTGCCTATACATCCTGCGACTAAAATAGTTGTGCCACCTTACGATTCAAAATGAAATTTATTCATCGTTAGTTCTCCGGAGGACTGGTTTCCCAAATTCCAAGGAGTTTTGAAACGGGAAGAGAGGAAGATGTGCCGTTACGACTTCAGTTTCCAATTTAGGAACACGTGTATCATATACATGTATTATATAATGTACATACTGGCGGTGTGTTTGTGTGTGTGTGTTCCTCTCTTTTCAATATCGATTTTAAAATTATTAAAACAAAAATGTATGCACATTTTCATTTAGGAAGGAAAAGATCAATCATTGATTTTTTTTTTTTTTTTCTATGGAGTTTTGAGTTGTCCAGTGGTTTAATTTACATTATATCAAAAACACAGTTATACATCATAATGTAGGTACAAGAAACAGAAAATGTTTGAAAATCTCTGAAGATATCGAGTTTACAAGAGAAAAAATGGTATATTGTTCCAGACTTAAGAACCGAAATGAGAGAATGCCTTCTCTCCAGCCTTTAACACTCTCCTTACTCCTTACCACCTACAACACACTCGTCACATTTGTTACGACACAATCTACATTTTTCTTATTCAGATATATTTTTTTACATCACAAACGTTGAAGAATGATCTTTGTTTAATTAATAAGAACATAAAAGTTGTTTTGTAGAGATCTTGTTTGAGTTTTAAAAACTCATTTTTTTCTGCTGGGTAAGCCTGTCATTTTGGGAAAATACTGAAATTGAGAGAGAGAGAGAGAGAGAGAGAGAGAGATAGATAGATAGAGAGAGAGAGAGAGAGAGAGAGAGAGAGAGAGAGAGAGAGAGAGAGATAAACTCATCCCAGAAACTTCAAGTTGGAGATTGTATGACGATGACCTCAGTGATCTCTGAAGTGTATACAGTAAAATGAAATGAGTTCTCCAAGACAAGACATTCCGCGTCTGTATGTCAAGACACTTAAAAACGACCACAGCAGCCTTGTAACGGAATCTTTCCCCTGCATGAAGCCAGTGGAATAATGGCTTTATCTCATCACGTTTCTTTAGGTTCAAAATGAGTAGTGCTGTTAGTATTGTGTGCGGCTATGTATGTAGTCTAGTGACATGACACTCGCTTTTGGATCGGAAAGTCCTGGGTTCGAGTCCAGCACTCCGCGCATAGTTGAGTCCTTGGAAAAGACTCTTTACTCACATTCTTTCACCGTACTAAGGTATTAAATGAGTACCTGGTCATTTACAGTGTTGTCTCTGTCCCAAAAAATTGTAACATCGCCTAACAGGCGTCATGACCCGTCCCACATGTTAAATGTTGCTGTTGACCAGGGACCCCTTGTAAAGCGCTTTGAGCACATTTTAGTGGATATTGCGCTATATAAAGCTCAATTTTTTAATTTAAAAAAATGTCAAGGATGAACTTAAATACGTATACCTATATATTTAGAGGATATTGCTCTTTATAAAAGCTCAATTTAAGAGAAAAAAAAATTATTTGGGACTCTTTTTAGACGTCTAACATAATATTGTTGGTAGATGTTCCTCAAAGGAGAGAATTTCAGTATATTCTAAATTTGCGAAAATAACACCCACAAAAAGTAGTTCACATTACATGTATTTCTCGAGATAAAGTACTGAGTGGTGCCGATTATCTCTGAGTTTGAGTCAAAAAATTGATGATTTTTGTTGGGTTTTTTTTATCTTCACCATGAGTCATCATTGTGAGCTCTAACACCAAGATTCTTTGCATCACTCGAAAAAAAAAAGTTATGGAATGATGCTCTTCTTCGACTACGTATGGTCATAACCCCCACCTTATCACAGCTCAGCTTTTTTTTTTGTCTTTGTTTTTAAGGCGCTTGCAACACATTTAGGTCATATCAGCGCCAGTAAAAAGGGGGAAAATGGGAAAGTAAAAAGTTCTATAATTACAATTAAAGCACCCAAGAAAAGGGAAGACAAATGGAAATTGGTTCAAATGGGAAACAGGTGCAGATTCCAGGAACACACTATCAAAGTACTTAGTTTGAGATCACCTAAGTCTCATCCAGACACAAGCTAAGAGGAATACACTCAAATGTTAACAAATCATATATAATATGTAAACAAAACATAATACAGTGCATAACAGAAAGATGATTTAAAAGGGAAAAAAATCATCTCCCAAAACTAATCATACATTTGACTGTTTCCCTCTCAGCCAGGATATCCGGCCAGGGCCAGGACAAAACCAAGTAATCTCATTCCAAGACAAAGACAGAAAGCATGTTGGAAAATACTATAGGGGGATAGAAGATGCAGTAGTTAACCCCCTGCCCACTACAGGAGATCAGGACCCCCACACAGGGAGAGTAAAAATTTATAGAATCAGAATTAAAGCACCCAAGAAAAATTAAGACAAAGGGGAAGGGTTTAAATAGGGAACAGATGTAGATTCCATCAGTGTACTTAGTTTGAGATCACCTAAATGTCTCATCCTGACACAAGCACACGTCGCACCTAAGAGGAACAAACTCGAATGTTTAAAAATCATGTAATATTTGTAAACAAAAAAGAATACAGTGCAAAACAGAGAGACGGTTTACAAGACAAAAAATATATCATCTCCCAAAAACTTTAACTATACATTTGACTGTTTCCCTCCCGTATATCCTTATGACTGGCCTGGTCTGAGTTAACTTACATGGTCCAGATCCTCATCCAAAAAGGATACACATTAAGAGATGTGTGATAGCACTTTGAGTATAACTATTATGTTTTTGTTTTTAAGGGTTTTACGGCGCTTGCAACACATTTAGGTTATATCAGCGCCAGTAAAAAGGAAGAAAATGGGATAGTAAAAAGTTCTAGAATTACAATTAAAGCACCCAAGAAAAAGTAAGACAAAGGGGAACTGAGAACAAATAGGGATCAGATGTAGATTCCAAGAGCATACCACCAATGTACTAAGTTTGAAATCACCTACAAGTCTCATCCAGACACAAGCACAAAATCCAACAAAGAGGAACACACTCAAATGCTTAATTATACATTCAAAATAAAAATAATAATACATAACAGAGAGATGATTTACAAGGAAAAAAATATCATCTCCCAAAACAATAACTGCATTTGACTGTTTCCCTCCCAGCTAGGATTCCGGCCAGTGCCAGGACAAAACCAAGTAATCTCATTCCAAGACAAAGACAGAAAGCATGTTGGAAAACAGATATAAGGGGATAGAAGACACAGTATGTACCCCCCTGCCCACTATGGGAGGTCAGGAACCCCACCCAGGTATAACTATTAAGAAAACAATATTTTTCTTTTCATGAAATAACAAAAGAATTCATGCAAGAAGGCAATGTTCTTTAATAACAGAATCAAGAAAAAGAGTCCGGTACAAAACAGTCAGGAAATTATAAGATCATAAGCACCTGTACAAAATGCAAGAATCATGGGTAAAACTTATGGACAAATTCAACATTGGACAGTTCAAACAAACAATGCTGGTAAGAAGTTCCAGACCTGCCATAGACAACAAAAGAAAAACCTGTACATATTTTCTCCCCAAAAATCAAAATTTCAAGAGAAAAATCATTATCAACCCAAAATGCCTGTTTTTTTTTTGTTTTGTTTTTTAAACTGTTTTTTGGGCCTTACACGCATTTTCACTTTAAAAGGCTTTAGAATACTTGTGGTTTGGTTCAATTCGGTAAGATCTCTGTTTCTGAGTAAAATCAAAACTTTTTCACAGATTTTTTTGCCTCTTTAAAATTTTGGTTGAAAAATCATTGGCCAAATATTGGTGCCCAAAAATGTGTGTATTCCGATTAGTGAAACTAAGTTTCTAGATGTGACTGTCAAAAGTCTTGAACAAAAATGAATATAACAGCTTCGAAAAAGAACAAAAATACCAAACATGAAAAGTTTCAGGCTCAAAATCCCTCTTCAGCTAATAACAAAAAAAAAACAAAACAAATTAAAGTATTAATATATCACTTAATATCCAGACAGACAACAGAGAAATACTGATGCAGGTTGTCTCAGAAGTTTGGACCCAATAAGAAAATAGTTTACGGAGAAACAGATAGCACAGGATGTGTTAGTGAAAATAAATAGAGAAAAAAAATTCAAGTTTTATTTAACGCAAACCAGAACTCGAAAAATGATTTAACAGATTTTTAATGATTTTAAAAAAGACATACACCTTTAATGGATTTCAACGTGTCCACCATTTTATGTAATCGGTACTTTGATGTGTCGCTTAAGTGTTTTTGAGCATATCTTTGCTGACTGATTGAACTACCATCAATAAACGTGGCAACAATTAAACCTTGAATGATTTCTTTATGAACTGAAACAAATTTCATAATGATATCTTCATTATTTTCAGAATAAATACGATTTGTTCTTGGTTACGGACTTCTGGGACACCCTGTATGTGGCATGTCTAGTCCACAAGTAATAAATGAGATCTTGAAATATATATTTATATTCATTTTTGTTCATATATACCGATTAAATCTGTCCAAGTGGCAGGTCTGAAGGATAGGGAATGGTTTCAATTAATTTAATTAACATTACTTACAAATCTGAAATGCATAGTAACATGACATCACAGACAATCTTCAAACTAAATCAAACAAAAACAAAAAACAAAACAAAAAAAGATAAATTTATAAAGAAAAATGAAATGGGTATCTCAACTGATCAGATGAATTCAAAGGTGAATGATCCATAAATTTTGTAAATATAGAGAGACTAATTTGGAAAATAGACTGAAAAATGGATATTGCCAAAGTATGTCTCAATCAGGCAAACATTTTCGGAAACTCATATCACTTTCACATTTAGCCTCCCTGTCCTTTGTCTTATTATTCATGTTTTATCTGATAAGCATTATAAACAATTATCATATCTTTTTGGCTCTAGTTTACCATACAATTACACATAGCATTTTAAAAATTAATTTATAATAATATGTTGTGATTAAAAACTATTGTTTGTCTTCCTTATTTTCCCTCATGTCTAGACTTTTATTGCCAATTGTTGTCTAGATTTTATTGTTTTTAAGGGTTTTACGGCGCTTGAAACACATTTAGGTCATTTCAGCGCCAGTAAAAATGATGATAATTGGATAGTAAAAATAATCCAGATGTACAATTAAAAGAACTTGAGGAAAAAGTAAGACAAAGGGGAATGGTACAAATAAGGAACAGATGTCGATTCCAAAAAGCACACTATCAGTGTACTTAGTTTGAGATTACCTAAATGTTTCCCCCAGACACCAGCAGAACCCACCAAGAGGAATAAAGTCAAATGTTTACAAATCATATGTTAAAAATAAAAAAAATTACAGTACATGACAGAGAGATGATTTACAAGGAAAAAAATATCATCTCCCAAAACTATAACTATAAATTCAACTGTTTCCCTCCCAGCCAAGGACTCCGGCCAGGGTCAGGACAAAACTTAAATAACTCATTCCGAGACAAAGACAGAAAGCAATTGGCAAAAAAGATACAGGGGGATAGACGACACAGCAAGTACCTCCCTCCCCTCTATGGGAGTTTGTCAATCGTATTTAATCAAACTATTGTTCTACTCACAAATAATGCAATCTTTATCACGTTCAAAAATACTTTCTATAATTTCGAAATTGAAACATTGATGGAGTAGAGAGAATAAGTCACAACCTTTATTTGTACATCTTCACTCACACCTTAAAGGTAAATAAATACCCATAGCCAGACCCAAATTGAACTTTCCATAGCTTTTATTGATGTTGCATAAATTACACATGATTTAACTGATAGAATTTTTAAAAAAAAATGATCCCGTGGGTAGCTGAGTGGTTAAGGCCGCTGTAATCTGAGGGTTCAATGTTCGAGCTTAAACCCTGACACTTTCATTTTTTTCCCCCTTGGGCAAGGTTGTCAATTTCAATTTGCTTTCTTCCGCAACAGGGGTGATTTCATTGACACCAGTCGTTTGATAGATTATTCATATTATTCTTTCACGGAATGCCTCAGAAATGCATTCAGACACAAGCATAATATTATTTATTTGCTCTGTTTAAAATTGCTGCACTTTAAAGTATGTGAATACAATAAAATATTCAAGCACTCCAGAAGTTAATCTTTTAACGCAAGTGTTCTAGTCTCATCCAAGACTTCATTTAATTAAGAAAGAAAGATAATATCATAATATATATTTTGCTCCTTTGATTTTGAATGAATGGGTTGATATTCAAGCCAAAAAAATATTTAAAATAAAATCTAAAAAGACAGAATTATATATAAGGGTGAACAGGAATATATGACAGAAGAGAACTTAGCTATGAACGGGAGTCTGAGACATACTATACCAGCATCAACCAGATCTCTACCAAACTCATTCACAAATATGTCATAAATAATAAACAAATGTCAAAATATAGGACACTCATCTAGGGATGTGAGTTGAGGGGGGGGGGGGGGGGGGGGGTGGTTATTTGTATTTGGGTTTAAAACACTTTAAGTAAATCATGAAATTCATGATAATCTGCCCTCCAAAACATTTTATGCATTTACCAACATCTTTGGTCGGACAAAAGAAATTTTCACATTGCAATGCAAAAACAGGCACTTGAGCTATCTTATCTATTTATAATGGCAAAATGAGTCCAGTAACTTTTGATCATGAAAAAAAAATTGCAACAAGATTAAAATAAAACATCAAGCAATCCACGATACCTCAGATACATAAAAACAGATCATTCAATGGCCTCAATTTGTGCACAAGACTAATCACTAAAACAACTTTCAGATTAAAAAAAATAAAAAACCGAGAGGGAGTAAAATCTTTTCCAAGCAATAATATGAAAATCATTAATTAATTAAAAAATGATACAAAGAGGAAAATGAATATTATAATTGCTATTCAATTTATGTCTGATAAATTGTTAAATTCTAGTTGTCCTGTAACATTAATGCATTTAAAAGAGTAAAGCCACGTATACATTATCATACAAGGCTTAACACTACAGTGAAGGTAAATTGAGTCCTTGCAAGTTTTGTATCAATTGTTTTATTTTCATGTTATGTTCCAAGATTTGTTTTGCAACTCCTCTGGTTCCCGTAAAGAAATTGGTCAAATGCGAACAATTTACTTAATTCACATGTATGACAATATAAAACATGACTGTGTCTACAAAGTAGTAAGCATTCTGAGATCAATGATAAATAAGAAGAAAAGAAAAAAAAAATCACTCATGTTTTTTAGACTGTTTACTTATCCAACTACAATATTAAATATGATGCATCACTTTGATTCAAAAAGCACTTTTTTTTGGGTCTTTTTTTAAATTAAATATTCAAAAACTCTCTTTTGCTTCATTTAGGTAAGTCTTGTTATCTTTTCAGGCCACTATTGCTCAGTCTATTCTTATTATTAAATCCAAGTTTGATTTTCTTTCAATTTTTTCTCATTTTTTCCCCAAGAGAATTGTACGAAATATAATTTTATAGTAATAGTTGTAAGTTACAAATGAAATGAACACCACTGGAATCTTAAACAAATCATCCCTATTGCACATAAAAACAGAACCTTGATTTATCAATAATATAAAGATCGCTTTTATATAAAAACGGCTAAAAAAAAAAAAAAAGAAAGAAAGAAATATAGAATTTATACTCGATTTCATCACCACAAGTCATGTTAGTTAAACCTGATTACACAAAATTTACTAATGCCTGCTTGATAAATGCTTGTAATCTGCAACACAAGAACATTTTCTGTTGATAAGCTTAGTATGTATTATCAATATCAAAAATGTCTTGTTCTGTTTATATGAGTATTCTAATTACAAATTGTCTGATTACAATATGCCTAATACCTTTTTTAAAAATGAAATAAAGGAACATTAATGTAAAAAGACCTGACCTTGATTCAACATAACCCAAATAATGTTTTACAATTATTGAAAATATACTCTGGATAAAAAAGCAAAAAAAATAGTTGAAAGCATAAATTATGAAAATGGACTTGTGTACAAGATAAAAATGTCATAAATATTTCCACAACCAAGAAAAAAAAAAAAAAAGACCATGAAAAACTTTTTTTAGGAGAGCTTTTGTCCATCTTATTATTAATGAATTTTTTATGTAAACTGAGCCCACATGTCAGAAAACTAATAATTGGATTATAATTCAACTTTTCCAGCTTACAAATTTTACTTTTTACTTGAAATTTCAAGCATATTTGAATTCTGAGATATCACGACAATAACTGATTTAAAGCATAATTTCTCTTCACCTACCAGTTGGCTGGTGAATATAAGTAAAATAGACTAATTCGCAGTTGGCATTTCATTTTCAAGTTTATCTAAAGTCAAAGCAAAGCTAAATCTTGAAATAAAATAATTAATCTTCTTATTCTTAAATCAGTAAAATTGATCTTGAGACAGCCTAGCTCAAAAGTTGTTCTAGTGAGATGTCCACGATTTTTTAATTTCCCCGTATAATTCTTCAAAAGCTCTACTTGAAAGAGTATAAGACTAAATCCTTCCTACTACAAATTGTAATATAAAAGCTTCTAACTAAATGCGACCCATTACCTCAAAACCGTGTTATGTCCCTTGATTTAGATGCAGGAAATTCAATATATAAAAGTTATAAGTATGTCATCGATTCTGTCCCTTAGTTGTGTCCAGCACAATAAACACTCTAATAACTACTCGCATTACAACATTTCAAAGAGCTTTGATGATTTCTAGGTAAGAAATAACACAACAAAAAAAAGTTAAAATATATGACAATGCTGGATACAAGTCCAGTATGTGTAGGCCCTTGGAATTATATTATAAAAGTAACGAGTCACGAATCAAATGACTCAATCAAGAAGGAAATGCATTGACTCAAAATTAATTTCAAAAATAAGAAATTTGAGATAAGGTAATGCTTTACTGAGGTGAAAGAATATAGCGTTATAAGTGCATAAAGCACAATTTAGTATTATTTGACTTTTTGGCATCTGTTTCACCTAACATATTACCCTTTTGAAGCAATGGATCATTTATGGCATATTATAAAAAACATGAAAACAACAAAACAAAATTGAAGTCCCAATAATGATGATGATGATGATAATAACATTAATAATAATAATAATGACGATGATAATGATAAATAAATGTCATCATTGATTGACAATTATATGGCGCAACTCCACCGAGTTGTTAAATACCCTTATATCTCAAATAACTGAGAAGAGCTCCAGTTTGGGTTGTGATACACATTATAATACCACTCAAGAAAATTACTATTAATTAGAACTAGCTGCATAATTATGTGAATTTGTCTTTTCATTCAGGAACTAAAATATGTCCCAACAACAATCATCGCGGAATATGTCTCGTCTTTTTTGTATGATACAGTAGTTGTTTGTCTAAATTGTGAGCTTGATCAATAAATAGCCTAATCACTTAAATGTATCTTCACTTAAGAAGCTAAAAAAAAAAATTAAATAAAATAAAAAAGTAAGTGTTAAATACATGATATTTGTTCTGAGCAACCAAGCAATGAAACCTGAATTCCACAAAGATAAAATATCGAAAAATTAACATTAACATTATTCAATGATTCTCTCTAATTCATGAAATACGTTATATTGCCATTTGTAATTACATAGATTTTTGTCAAATATGAGCTGGTTGTCCTATCATCATTAATACAAAGATTAAATGCAAACATAGTAGTGCTACTGTTTGACAATAATAGTATTCCTTACCATCATCATTAACATCGGTATATAAATAATATTCATTATAACAATTATACTTTATTCATAAGCAATCCATTCATTCAAATTTTTCTCAGTTGTTTCTTTCCTATTAAAAAATAAATTCAGCCATTCTATAAAAGATTTTAAAAATACCTTCATACATTTAAGGCTGTAGAATCACACAGCCTATCTTGAGGTAGAATAAAGGCATGTGGTTAATCCAATCAGATATTGATCTGAATGATTAGTGTCGATAAGCAATGATTTTTCACAGGTTCTCTGCATCTGCTCAACAGTGTGTTAATATTTCAGTCATATAAATCAATGCATTGTATTTATATTTATACATATCCATCACACTCTCCTTGAATTGATTCCTCTTCCTTACTTTTCATTCTTTTTTATTCTCTTTTCCTTGCACAGCCTTTTGTGATAGCTCTGGGCCATTGAATTAAAAATGGACAGAAGGAAATAGACGACCATTACTAGTACCAGTTTTTCAAACAGCCAACCTAACATATTGCCTTCATCCTGTGGAGTAAAACAAAGAGTACAAAAGTCATGTTACATTACCAGCATTAACGCATTTACATTGTTTATAATTATTACGACACTTTATTTGAAATGCAACAGATTTAACAAATTTCATGTTATTTTCCTTTTAGGATATTTTACAGAGCTTGAGACACTTTAGATCATTTCAGCATTGGGAAAAAATGGAAATAATAAAATTGTGATAAAGATTAGGGTTGAGTCAGCAGACAAATATGAAAATAAATAAGACAATCAATTCAACAGAGATATATCAGAAATTGATCTATTTTTATAGCCAGAATGAAATTGTCTAAAAGTCCCACAACGACACTGAGGAAATTTAAAAAACAAATCAAAGAATCTTATCATGACAAAATCTCTAATCGATATATCAGTTACAGGGGGAAAAAATCCTCTCTCAAAAATAGATATCCATCTCAACAAAAATAAACTCTGGAAAAATATTGGTAAAACCAAATGGTCCCATTCCAGAATAAAAACCCAGAGTCTTGTGAAAAAAAAAAAATATATATATGGAGGGATAAAAGACATAACACAGCTTGGGACTGGCCAAGAATGCACTGGCCCATGGACGGCCTACATTCCGCCATCTCAAGAGTAATTCCACCAACCACTTGAAAATCTAAATTATCAAAGACAATTAAAACATTTTAAGTGGAGTCATTATTTTTTGTCCAAAACGTTGACTACCAACAAAAATAATAATTACGCACAACCCCCCCCCCCCCCCCCCCAAATAAAAAAACAAAAACAAAACAAGACAAAAGGCAAAAAAAAACAAACAAAAACCATCAAACCCGAAATGTGATTAAAGAGGAAAGAGAATATATATATATATATATATATATATATATATATATATATATATATATATATATATATATATGAGCCAAGGTCAAAAGGTGCCCGCCTGATACCAGTGTTAAGAAAATTTGATTTTTACTTAATTATGGGCTGTTTTCATTGGGTTAATGCTTGTAATCAATTGATAATAAGAAGAAGAGATAAAATTAGATAGCTCAACATACTCTGTTCAACAGAATATGAAATAAACAACTTGAAAGTCAAATTTGAATGCTGTTTGGCATGTGCTTAAAACGAGGTCAACGAATCACTTTTTAGAAATCATGTAGAAATTAAATGTGATGTTTTAGCTCACGTGATTTAAATTTACTTTTAAACGCAATTGCAGTATATTACATATCTGATTAAGTTTCATATAGAGCTCTTAAAAAGTTGGTGTTGCTTGTGACCTTTGGTGTCATCAAACACAGCACAATACTAAGACTCGACACGAAACTTTAAAGCTCATTTTTAATGTTTATAAAATCTTTTATTATGAGAAAAAAGGATAGATTTACTATCTGAATTCAAATCTTGGAGTAAATGTATACTGTTTTGCCGATATTGAGGTTTATTGGTTTTGGTGTCATTTGTCACAAGCAACACGGCATACGTGAACACGCGGAAGTTTCTTTCGTTAAATGGCGATTCGCAATTTTGATCCACCCTTCTTACCAGTCTTTGAAGTGCAGCACTTTCATTTGCCTTTCCAGCGTGGCTCCAGGCAGAAAAGGTAAGTTGAACTTTGGTGTCATCGCTATTTTACATTGTCACAAGCAACACTTGATATTGGATATTACAAAGTGCCACCAAAAAATTATGTTTTCAGCTGTTATTCTATTTACAAATATGATATTATGACATCTCACATATGACTGATTTTGACACAATTAATTATTTCCTTGTAATTCTAATTTTTTTATGTTTCAGGGTTGTATCAATCAAGAAAAAGACAAAACTCAAGCTTTTGACGAATCCAGATAAAAGAAGGGTTGTCAAGAAATTTGATTTGATTTACTATTAACACACTAAATTACTACAAACTAGCAGATTTGAGCAGTAGGGCGGATGTTACGGTATGGTTACATGAATTCATTACCATGGCTGATATTTATCTAGTGTTTGTTTGACTTCTGGTACTTTTTGTGACCATTGGTGTCATTGGTTAAAATGTCACAGGTGACACTTAAGTTTGAAGTTTCTAATGTATTTCTGTTTTCATGTTCTTCAAAGCTTGAAATGTCATTGAATTACATTTTAACAGGTATATTACATGTGTTCAGTTGCTATTCTTGATTTATTGAAGCAAAATTGCGTTCTAGTGCCGATTTTGACCAAAGTAATAGCAACAATGGTATTACTAATATCTAAGCATATTTCCAATTTGCAAGTATTTAGTCTCTTAAAATATTATCGAATTTCATTTTAGAGTAGGTTATTGTGCTTTTTTGACTGAAAATAATGATGTATTATGGACGAAAGTGTGATTTGGTGTTGCTTGTGACATAAGTAATGGTGTCACCGGTCTTATGTCACAAGTCACATTCAGATGCTCTAATTTCCATGTATATTTCTATTTTTGAAGTCTTTGGTTTCTGAAATATTATTAAATTCCATATTTAACTGTGGTTATTACACTGGTTTGACTGAAATTAATGATTTATTGTCGAAATTGAAATTTGGTATTGCTTGTGACATAAGTAATGGTGTCATCGGTCTAATGTCACAAGTGACACAATGTCGCTAAATAAGATATGCTTTGGTCACATTATTTCCCAACATTTTATTCCAAAAGTTTCTGAACATTGCTGGTAATAAGCATATGCAATATTGCTGTTGTTGTTAATGCACAAACATTTTTATGAAATAATATATTTGCATTCTATGTTGCTTGTGACCGATGAAACCAAAAAGCAACATTTTCTCCAATAGTTGGTATTATTATTGTACTATGATTGTTGTTGATTGTGTCTTTTTGTCTATAACTTACTAAGTTTGATACTCAACAAAAATCATTTGGTTATTGAGTTTTTTGTCTCATTTTGGTGTCACCGGTCACAGGTGACACCAGCAACCTATAGGCATTGTTGACGATATTATGCTGCGTTAGACCTTAAAGTTATCTAAAGGGCCTTTGATTCATGAAGTACAGGGTTTTTGCTACACATATAGAAACATGAATGGACTATTATGTCACTTTTATTTTGAGAAAAAAAATTGGCACCTTTTGACCTTGGCTCATATATATATATATATATATATATATATATATATATATATATATATATATATATATATATATATATATATATATATATATATACACTTACATTTCCTGTAGCTCCTTCACCAGGTTTGTGATGTAGTTTGGTCTTCTGATGTTCTAGATATGATTGGAATGGTTTTTGTAACTGTACTCCAAAGTGTGGAATGTAACTACAATAAAGAAGAGCATACAAAAGCATCTTGTTTAGAGGAATCGTCTTTATCTCAATAAAAAAAAACCAACAAAAAAAAAAAACTACAATCACAGAGTTTGCTTCTTTACTCTAAAGAAATCTATATTTCATAAAAACTAATCCCTTAAACACTTCAATCACTTGAAAAAACATGATGAATGATTGAAACCTTTAAAAAAGAAAAAGAAAAAATATTTATTATTGAAATATTTACATAAACTTTAAATATATATTTATGCATTTGCATATTTTGCACCTATTGACATTGCATTTACATCACATAATATATCCAATGACAACAAAACAGAAAAAGCACATCCCTAATTGTGATGAAAATAATAATAATAATAATAATAATAATAATAATAATAATAATAATAATAATAATAATAATAATAATAATAATAATTGTAAAAAGAAGAAGAAGAAGAGGAAGAAGAAGAAGAAGAAGAAGAAGAAGAAGAAGAAGAAGAAGAAGAAGAAGAAGAAGAAGAAGAGAAGAAGAAGAGAAGAAGAAGAAGAAGAAGAAGAAGAAGAAGAAGAAGAAGAAGAAGAAGAAGAAGAAGAAGAAGAAAGAAGAAGAAGAAGAAGAAGAAGAAGAAGAAAGAAGAAAGAAGAAGAAGAGGAGGAGGAGGACGAGGACGAGGAGGAGGAGGAGGAGGAGAAAAACAATTTTTAAATGAGAACGTAGAAATAACTCACCCAATATATTCTATAACCATTTGTACATGATGAGCACTGAACATAAAAATGACAAATAATTTCTGAGGATTACAAAAAAATGAGGATTATTTAATTACAATTTGAAAATATGCTTGTTCTACATATGAAATATAGATGTTTCTTGAAAAAGAGAAATTATATGCAATTTTCAGAATTTAATTTTATCCTACAACTTCCTTTAAAAAAATATTATTTCAGTGGATTCATATATAAAACAGACAACATTAGCTGGGCTGTGACATTAATACAATTAATTTGACAAAAATTTTTATCAAACCCTTGGCACAACCAAAGTCAACGATGAAATTATCTTGTCTGCTATTGATCTGAATTAGGTCTTGATCTCTGGATATTTTCAAATATAATATGCCTGTCTAAACTACAAACTATACACAACTAAATGCAGGTTAAAACAATAAAAATACCTGTATATGCATTTTGATGATTGCTTTGCCAATGAGCGTAGCGCCAAAAAATGTCCAGAATGGAATGAGAAAATGACCACAGGTGATACCTGCCAAATCAAATAATGGATTGGGAATCTGAAAAGATAAATACAGAATTCATGAAATTTATGGCTTTGAAACGTGGTGATAAATTGCTAAATTATAAGCTTAATGAGGGCCATGATAATTAAAGAATATAGAACCCAAAAGAAATGATTAAATATAAAGTACTGTTTATTTCGCGATAGACTTTATTGGTACCGTACAATAAATAAATAAATAAAATTCCCTTTATTCATCCCCATGGGGAAATTTGTCTTTGTCTAATCCAAGGGAAGACTGGAATAACCCAGGTGTCAGCCGCAGTGTAGTGCTGCAAAGAGAACGAGGGCGGGGTGACTTGCTCAAGGCCACACAGTACCGCGCATGTTCGAACTCAGTACTTTGGATTCAAAGCAAAGATCGTACCATTGAGCCACCCTGTCCCATGAATATACAAGTTGGTATTAATCCAGAATTTAAAAAAAAATAAAAAATTAAAAATCTTCAGCATTTATATTAAAATTTTATGAATTTGGAGTAAATAAAACAATTATAACCATGAAAGTTGCTCAATTTGTGTAAGTACAGTTGTATAAATACATTGTTAACCATCGGAAATGGAAATAACTTACTGATGCACAAGCTAAAATTCCAAAAAATCCAACTTTTTGCACTAAAGTATGTACTGATAGTTTCGCTTTTTCCATGAAGCTCTGGGGAGGTGAAAAAAAATTTATTCAAATTCATCATTTATCAGAGGGAAAGGTGAATAGAACAACAACAAAAAATTGTTTGTCAGTGAGTCAAAAAATAATAGGACGAAAAAGAGACTATACACAATCATCAAAGAATTGTTAGAGAGAAAAAAATGAATAGCATGTTTTTAAAAACTGAAACCTCAAATTACCTTAAAATTGAATATTATTAAAATGAAATAATATGGATTGATCAAATCAAGGCTTTAAAAAAAGGAAATAGACCCCCTCTACACTGATCAAATACACTAAATTGTTTGTAGAAATTGCAGATAAAATAACCACATGTATCTAATTGTATTAAAAGTGTTTTCCTGTTATATATGCCTTTTACATTTGTCTGGAATTATTAATTTATAGGTTTTGATCAAAACTGACCTGATTGCTATTTATCCTTTGCTTTCGTTCCGAAAATAGTAAAAAATTATAATAAATAAAGCATGAATGGAATAATAATAATAATAATACTAATAGTAATACAAACTACGGAAAACCTAGGACAGGGAAAAAAATTGTATAATCCTAGCAAGGGGCACTGTCAGTCAAGTAACTAGATCACAGAGTCAAATGCATTTTTGAAGTGGATGGGGATAATTGCCTGCCACAACAGTTTGGGACCCACATCTACAATCAGAAGCAATGGAAGCTGTCCAGTGCCACGCTGCAAGATTTGTCTTCCATGATTACAGTCCCCATAGCAGTGTAACAGACATGATCACACAGCTTGGATGGACTCCCTTACAAGACAGATAGATGGAAAGAACAACGACTAACTCTTATGTTCAAAATTGCAAACAAAATGACGGCCATCTCACCAGAACAACTAGACATACATGCATTCAAAGAAAAACCCACTCAAAAGCACTAAAAAACCAATCTGCAAACTCAAATATCTTCAAATATTCATTTGCACCCCACCTATCAAGGAATGCTGGAATGCTCTTCCCGAATCATGTGTGAACTCAACAGATTTAGAAACCTTCAAGCGAAGATTATCAAAATTCTTCAGAAACACCGACAACGGCTGTCACATTCAACAACTCTCTCCGCCTTCAAATACATATACTCAGAATCGACTTTGAGTAACATTCAGATTCAGAACACTGATCTGCAGCACTTTCCCTTTGGTGTAATTAGACCCACCCAAAGATTGTTCAGAATCCATCCACGAACACGAGAGAGAGAGAGAGAGAGAGAGAGAGAAAACAAAACTAGTGGTAAATAATATTAGCTCATTAGAGTTACATCAACAAAATAATTTCTGTGCTAACCATTTCATCTGGATGTCTATTTTTGTCATGGATAAGTTCTTCAATCTCCTCAAACTCATCATCCTCCATATCAACTCCAGATAAGCGAGCAGCTCGAGCCATGAAATATGGAGGCAATTCACCAATAGCTGTCCCAGCACCCTGTCAATAAAGTGAAACAGTTTAATTATAGAAAGAAAAAAAAATACATAAAAAAGAATGAAAAAAACCAAAACAAAATTATTTAAGTTTGACCTTTTTCAGATATTTTAAAATTTTCTTTTGAATTCCATAATCAATTAAACTCACATTTAGTGGGATGATTACATAACATGTACTAAATTACAAAAGCGGTTCTAGTTTACATTATTTTTGGTTTGTCTGTATAGAACATTATTTTGAAGACAGATTCAATTTAAACAGATTTTTAAAAAACAAGATAACAATTACTCGTAATACTTAAGATGATATGTTTGTTTTTAGGGTTCTTTCAGAGTTTGCAACACTTTATCATTTCAGTTCTAGCAAAAAAGGACAATAATGGAATAACCAAAAGAATACCGACCAAATTTTCTAAGAACTAAAACGGGATACCATATCACATAATACTGTCATGACTCAATACAGCAGTATGCTTGACTATTATATGATAGATATAATCTAGAGCTAGAGCTTTTTCTTTTCCATGTTTTATTTTGTTAGTCAAAAAAAGAACAATCCTGGGACATACAAGGGTCATTTCCATACACAATTTTTTTTCTTCAGATTGCCAAATCGGGATAGTCCTGATTTCATCGGGACAGTTGGCCACTTTGCGAAAGAAGAGGGAACTAAGAGTTAAAGTTGCTTTTACAAACCCCCAGAAAAGAAGAACAAGGGGACTGTATTAAACAGGGGAAAAGAAGTAGAAGTAAGTTCAAAAAGCAACTTATTTTTTTTAAAGACCACTCAAGAAGCCCAGTCAGACCTTAACACAGGGGGATACTTTAAATGGATATCAATGATCAACAATTAAATAACAATTAACTATAGAGGGAGGATTTACGAGGGGAAAAAAATGTTACAGTGAATGACATAATAAGTCGGATGGTGAAAAGGTTTGAACTGAGATATTGCCGAGTTTAGTTAGGTCAATTTTTGTCAAAAATGAGTTCTTGTCATAAATGATTAAATCAACCCTTTTTGTACATCTTCGGGAAATATCAAAGCTTAATTTCACTTCTTAATATTTTTTACAGCTAGTCAAGTTGAAAAAGTATGAAATTTGAGAAAAGTTGTTGGATACCTTTCCTATACATCTGACCATAACCTCATGAAAAATCACCCAATTTACTTCAAATAAAGATTAAAATGCTCTGAGGAGCACATTCTTCCAGAAAATGCAAAAAGAAATTTTTTTTAATGCAATTCTAAAATTTTCACCTTCCGACTGATTATGTCATGCACTGACACAAATTATCTCTCAGAAAATGACAAATCCACTTGTTTCCTTCCAAATATAAGATGCGAGACACAGCCAGATTAAAAAATGTTATAGCTCTTGAACAAGGACACAAAACCACATCAACAGGAAAGTGATGATGATGTATAACCCATCAGCTATGGGGAAACAAGCAATCCATCCCCCCCCCCCCCCCCCCCCCCCAAAAAAAAAAACAAACAAACCACACACACATAATGGAAATTCTACCCATCAAGGAGAAAATAAAGGTTCAGTCTGAAAAGTTTGTCAGGAATTATTGCCAACCTAAGTTCAATAAGTAGGGCTTCATTTTCAATTATAGTTATTACAATATTTCTTTCAATTGTCTCTAAAAGCTGTAAAAGTCTAAAGAGTTAGGAGCTCTCACAGAGCATCAATCTATTAAATGAATAAAGAAAGGAATAAACCCAGAAGAATTGGGACTATTTCAACTCATTTAACACGGCTGACTCACCCACATAACAGCCTCAAGTCTAACTTTGCTCATGATGGTCCAAAGGGACATACTCTCCTCTTGATCTTTAGGACACAATATCCTGTATGATGAGAATTTAATTATTACATGAAAATAACTGAAAGAAAACTATTAGATGAGGATATTCATTATTAAATACAAAGATCACAGGAAAACAAAATTGACAAGTAATGAAAAAATGATTACTTTTGGGTTAAACATAGAGCCAGGACCATAAACTATGGCAGACCTGCCAAATTGAAAACTTAGTATTTAGTAATTTCTATGTCAATTTTTAGTAATTTGACAAGGAAATTATCAATTTCTGAAATCACAAGAGAACAACCACGATTTGACATTGATGATCACTTCAACATATCATCATCATGCTTATGTGCTGTAGATATGCTTTATTATTGTTATTATTATAATCATCATCATTATTATAAAATTCGTAATTTTCCATACAATTTCGTATTTTTGTAATTGGCCATAAAATTTGTCTAAAATTGGTAACATTTCGAAAAATTCGTAAGATTCAGCAGGTATGCCATGGAGGTGTTAATTATATTAAATTAAATCATTGATTAGTTATTTCCACTTAACATATAACATCCCATTGAAAGGTATTAAAAAGTATCATTCTGGTACAGTGATCATCGCCTAGTAACTGCTTCTAGTATGACAACTTTTCTAGGTTATTGGTGGGAAATTAGCATAGGGATGAAGTGGGTGGTTGGGGATTTATGTTGTCTTGTCAATGTCAATATGTTTTATTTCAATTACAGAATAGTTCACTTTTTCATATATTTCCTGATATAAATCTCATCTCCTCTTTTTGTTTTCCATGTATTTTACTCAATAGAAAACAAATATCTTGTTTTTAAAAATTCTGCCTTGACGAGTGCAATCAAACGTAGCTGTATTGTAGGTTAAATGAGATTAAAATCAGTGACAATCCAGTGTCAAATAGTTTATAACAAATCCAAAACCCAATCAACTGGCAGTCTGTGATAGCTTAACATATGCTAGCAATAATGAAGTTTCTTCTCTTCTGGGGTTGTCTATGACTATCATCTCGTGTAACATATCCTGTGTTAGTTGCACAGTGCACACTAGTTGCATCATTCAAAGGCAATTTATCTGTTGGATACGATGCACTTTGTCAAAGTGAACTGTAAAAGAATTGACACTAACAGTAATTATATATTAATTACATTTTCCTGATGCTTGGTTTAATTTTCAACACTGTGATGGATGCCTATAAACCAAGTTTTGAATTTGATGGCTATGATGGCCTTCAGTGTATGAGAAACTGATTTAAATTATGTTTCCCTATTTCATGCCCTGTAAAAAAGATAGCTGGCAATTGGCCGAAGAAGCAGAATATTAGAGAGGTGGTTTAAATCAAAAAGTAAATTCTGTTCCATGAGAATAGCATTTTAAAAAGCAATCAAAGTTATTACTCATTGGGTCATTGGGCGTGATCACTGTACTGACAATTTTATCCAACAGATAATCATTAAAACTCAGCAGTAACCCAACAGCCTAAAACTGTAATATGCCGGAATGATGCAACTGTTAAAAAAAGGGGTGGGGTTGGAAGTTAAAATGACCAAAAAAAGTGTAATTTCAGTTTTTGTCACTAAAAGAAACAATTTTAATTCTCCCCAACAAAGCACCAAAACTTAACCCAAGTCTTCTTTATTTACTATGAATTCAATTATAAGCATCTAAATCACCCGGACAAAACACTGTTTCAAGACAGTCAGTCACAATTTTCCTTACTCATTTGGATAGGGTGGCTCTGGAAAGTTGATCGACTTGCACTCAAAAGCTGCCAGAGTCACAGCCGCGATATGGGGTCCCTGAAAATAGAAATGAAACACAAACCATTCTTTAGTATTTATATTGACATCTTCAAAAAGTCCATGAGGGAAAGGTGGATTGATATGGAAGAAATGTACTCAATGCTGTACTGAGCTGTGGTACGAAATTGAATAATGCAAAGCAACCATTGAATGGATTTAATGGGAATAACATTGAATTGCAACCATCAAATAATAAAGAAAGTGATGATGCACAACAGTAAGCGATGTATAAATGTATTTTAAGGCCTGAATCTGACAGCGGTACTTAATATTTTTCAAACATTCAACTTACCAAATATAATAAAAATGTGTGTAGACCAGTTCCTAAACCAACTGACGAAAGAATCCCTAGTCCCACCCAGTAGCCACACCATAATAATTTCTTTTGCATTGTGTCAACATACTGGGGATACAAATATATGAAAGTATTCAAGATGATATTATCTTTAAATATAAAATCATTTGAATAAAGATAAACTAAAAAGAAAAGAAATATATGACAACCATACTATAAAAGTCCGACAGAGTTTCAAAAATTATCACTGTGGTTTATTGGGGAAAATAGCAAAATAGGATTAAAAAAAAAGCAGGGAGCAGAATTTCATTTCTTTTTCATGTCCGAGTATAAGCTGGGTCTCTAGCAAATCAGAAAATTTTTTAATAATTCAAACATTCTAAACATGTCTTCTTCATTAAAAAAAAAAAAAAAGATTGAGCTATCCATTACAACACAAAATAGATATCATAATTTTGAACAAATTTTTAAAGATAAGATATTGTGTGAATAGTGATACATTGTTAGAGCTGCCAACCAACACTGCCAATAAAACAGGATTTTCCCCTAACCTAAAAGCATAAAACTTATCGTTCTCTTCTGGTTCAATAAAAGAATAAGATATTAATAACTTCAAGTCTTTATACTGAAATCTTAAAGATCATCAATTAGTCAAATTACATGTGTAAACAACATTAAACCATCTAAAAAAAAAAAGAAGGAAAAAAAAATGTGCATTTCAAAATCGTGTAAGAATGTATCTAATTTAAGAGCCTAAAAACAAAGATAAAAAAAAAGAAAGAATCTCCTGGGATAATCCCAGAAAAAACAAAACAAAACAGGAGTTGATGGCCTTGCACATTGTGTTTGACATGCATACAACAATGTGCGAATAGTGTAAAGGTGAAAACATGAGATTTTTATCCTGAATTTTTAAAAACATATGTAGGGTAGATGTGATATTTAAAATCAATTCTTGCTAATTTAACTG
Organism: Berghia stephanieae; assembly: GCF_034508935.2. Taxonomy (NCBI): domain Eukaryota; kingdom Metazoa; phylum Mollusca; class Gastropoda; order Nudibranchia; family Aeolidiidae; genus Berghia; species Berghia stephanieae. Next base: position 14,669,882 of record NC_088362.1, read on the forward strand.
AGATCAACTTTAAGGCTGAATCATATCATAACTATCCTTTATTGAGGATTTTTAAGAATGACAAAACCTGCTTAAAAATTATAACACTTCAGGAGGACCTGTACCCTGAAAAACAAAGGAAACCAGAAAACTTTGCCCAGGAAAATTAGCACTTCCTGATCAGTGTAATTCTGTGCCATTGCAGTCTTCCTTTCCTCCCTTTCCATTTATTACCTGTTGATGAGGTCCATCCATATGGTATATTATATAGGCCAAAGAAATCACAATGAGGGTTAAAATGACAGTCCGCTTTCTCTGATATAATCTGGAAAATAAAAAGACCAAGTGTTATAAAAAGGTTTTTAAAAAAATACAGAAGAATGCAAAAATTACTACTAACAATATATAAAGATAAAAAATTACCAAAGTGAAACATGGGATACGTGAAAGTGTCATTATTTGCAACAATCCAGAATCCATCCACTATATCGCATCATATATATATATATATATAAATTATAAAACAAAAACCATGAAATAATAGTGCTCAACTTTAGTATAAAAGGAGCTATTTATAAACATTTGAAATATAATTAAGATAGTTTGACTTCTACAACGTTGTTATCGAGCGTTGCTCTCATCACCTGATGAGAGCAACGCTCGATAACAACGTTGTAGAAGTCAAACTATCTTAATTATATTTCAAATGTTTATATATATATATATATATATATATATATATATATATATATATATATATATATATATATATATATATATATATATCCCAAAAATGTAGATTTGACACAACTCCCCTTCAAAAAGTCTAGGCCTTTAAACTTCAATTCTGATTCATTGCAACAGTCCAGTATTATGACAAAATATACTACATGAAGACAACTGAGTCAATATGTTCACAATTAGGAAATTAGAGTGCTTTAAAGTTGAGGAACAAAATTTACTCTCCTCAACACTCAATGTCTTCATTTATTTCTACTCAAATTACACAATTTTAAATATATCATGCTCTGCTTTGAGACGATTGGTCACATATCGTGTTCAGGTCAATAAGTTAGAATGAGAAACTTATTCTCAAGAGAAAGCCTAAAAAATCAAGACTTAACTGTGAAAGTAAAACATTGGTAATGATGAAGATGATAATGTGACAAAAATTCAAAAATTGTTTGCTTTCATTCACAAATTTTCTAGACTATCTCGGACGAAAACTTTAAAAAGAACTCTTATTTACTCTTTTTCATTCAATGACTTGATTTTCAATCAAAATGATGATGGTGGTAATGATAAATGATGATGATGGTGAATTTGAAAATCAATCACTACAAAGGATGAGAGTTTTAATTTTAATATTGTCACAAAATTAGTAGTTTTAATTTTAATATTGACACAAAATTAGTGACATAGGATAGAGCTTTTTATTTAAAAATATTTCCTGCTTACCTATTAATTAAAGATGTTAGAAGCACATAACTTTCCTGAATGAAATATTTAAATGTCAGGAGAGGGCTTCGCCACAAAACAATTTTCTCCCTATCACTGCGTTCAGCAGCAATAGTATCTGCCATCTTATGAAAATTTGCTTCGGATGGTGATGTATGCATTCCGTTTGAGCCTTTGTTACGTTGTCTTGGTGATGTACCGGCCGAACTCTTAGAATTTTTGTTTTTTCCCATTGTTATAGAAACGATTCTCTGTATATGAAATAATACTTTCTGTTCTTGTCCGTAATTCTGAATTCGCTTGATCTGAAATCAAATTTAATGTTCAAATTATGATCACAAAATAGAAAAATAAGACAATATAAAGTAAAATATTAAGCATAACGTTAGATTTGTTTTTGTAAATATCATCAAAAAGTGAGCATAGTCTTATTTATATTCTTTTAAAAAAAATTTAATATGAATACTATTTGGGCATTGCTCACTGAAACCAGCTATAATCAATTTCTTTTTATCCTTTTTTTTGGGTCAAATTTATAGCAGGTCACAAAGACATTTTTTCACTGCAGTATATTGTTGGATGTGACGTTGTGTGCTTGTGAAGCTGGTAGAGTTAAATGCCAAAATAAGATTAGATTTATGTAATGAATAACAAATAGTATCAAATCTACCTGCACAAATAAAACAACTTTTCATATAATATTTGAGAGAGAAGAGAAAATGAAGGAAAATAAAATTCACATGAAAAAAAATAAAAGTAAATAATTAAATACGGCTTTTAAATTCTTTAACTTGTGAGGAATCAATTCCACAATACTGATTTGAATTGGTGATGCAATATATTGAATCAAAGTATGGAACTGTCTTAATATTATTAAAATTATAAAGCAGATGAAAATAAATCGAATACCAACCAAAAGAACAGTCTTGAAAATGCATCTAAGTAGAACCAGATATTGAATGAATGATAAAGGTTTCCACTCAGAACAAACTTCAATCAAATGAACTGAAAAGTGAAAGTGAAAAAATATTTAAAAAATATAGAAATACAAAATTGAAAGCCTGGAAGTTCATATGAATATTAAGCCCTATGGGACTAAATTTCTTTCAAATCATATATCATATAACTTTCTCGTACTTTTACTTAAGGCTACAAGAGAAGCACCGTTGAATGCAACTTAGGCTGTATGAAGACACAAGTAGCATTGCTGTATACTGCTCTCTTGGTGAAAACAGGAAGCTCTGATGTCAGGTTAGAATAAAATTGAACCTCTCAAGTTGATGAAATATCATTTTATTAGTAAACTTACCCATAAAGACTTCAAAAATTTCAGGCAACCCATGATCAACATCCACTAAGTCCCATATCACTCTCTTGTTTAGTGCGGCTATATTCAGGTATAAAATGAGTACCCGATTTGTTAACAGTTTTGTCTCTATCTGAAACATTGTAATATGCCTACTAACAGGCGTCATGTCTCATCCATCATGTTAAGTATTGCTGTTGGCTAGAGACCCTTTGTAAAGCGTTTTGATCACGTTTAGTGGATGTTACGTCCTATAAAAGCTCAATTTATATTATTATTTTTCTTTTAAACCACAGGCCGGCTGAAGGTTTTTAACAAGGCAGAAAATGACACCTTATCACATTGGATTGATTTATTTTTATTTAAAAATAAAATAGAAAGAGAACCAGTTCAAGGGCTAGAGTAGTGTAAAAAAGTGAAAAAACGACTAAAGATAAGACCTGTAAATGGTTGATGAAAAAATTGTCGGAACTTTTTGAACACGCGAAAATAGACACAACAGGACAAAAATATGGACACAACACAGATATGACATGTCAATTGACTAGTCAAATCATGTCACTTTCCCCTACTTATTTATAACGAGGTCCTTATTTTATGGTATCAAAAAAAAAAAATCCCAATTATTTGAGGTCCCAGGTCTGAGTTAGTTGTAAAATGAAAGGAAGAGAACAATTCCTACCCTTTTGAAGGATGTGTATCTAGACGTCTAGTGCTCGACACGGGAAGCTGCGTATCTTCGCTCCTGTTTGTGCTAAATGTTTACGCTGATTCTTTCGTTTATTTGGATTAATTCTTATAGAAGAAGAAGAAGAAGAAGAAGAAGAGGAAGAAGAAGAAGAAGAAGAAGAAGAAGAAGAAGAAGAAGAAGAAGAAGAAGAAGAAGAAGAAGAAGAAGAAGAAGAAGAAGAAGAAGAAGAAGAAGAAGAAGAAGAGGAGGTGGTGCGGTGGTGTGAGAGCTTTCGAAGAAAAATAATTATTTCGCACTATTTTTTTTCCGTCTCACATGGGGACGGAACCAAAGAAATATAGAGACTGAGAAATAAGAACCGGAGATATGCATGTGAGTCGGTAGCAAAATAGAGAGAAACCTTCCAGTCCAGTTCGACACACTTCTGTGTGTGCATTATTTACTGACTAGGTGTGTGTGTGTGTGTATGTGAAGACGACTCGCGCGAACTTCACGACCTCTCTCTCTCGCTGGCTGTGGCACAGTAGTCAAGCATTGAATACATAAACGTCTAGCGGAGCGTGTAGGTGGCATGATAATATTATAGCTAACTGATAGACGGCATGTTTTGTCTTTGATGCGACAAATAAAAAGTTTTTTTATTTTGTTTTTTTAAGTCGGCATTTGAAACGGAATAAAATCTATTTTTTTCGAGGAACGAAATAAGTCTTTTATTTTCTTTTTCATTGGTTCTGTTCTTTGGTGTTACGAATTTTATTTTTACTATTATCTTTTTTTAATATTTTTTTTAGCACTTATAGAGCAAAATCGTACTGTCGGAAATCCGATAATAGACGGAAGATTTACAGGCTTGAAGATAATCACTAACACAGATGGTCATTGTATCACTGTCTTCATAATACAAAGGACAAGAGATGATCGTTTGGGGGTCAGACTTGCCCCAAATATGGTAGCACAACATTTCAAGGCTTGCAATATTGCCAGGCAAACTAAATCATATGTCAATTTTCAAAGGTTGAATATAAGTCAAAATAACATAAACCAATCCTGTTCCTAATCCGAGATATATCCTTTAACTTTAAATCACCAGAAACTAAGAAGTATTGAAATAATCAGGAATGAGAGAGTTATGATGCTCAAGACGAAAAGCTCATATGTTTTGTACATGTAGAGTAAAAATATTTTGTAGAGTAAGTCGAGAGCAGTGGGGGCTGCCTGAAGCCTGGGATCGTGAGAATACTAATGAAAAGGCTTCAGACGTGGACAGTACAGGTCCCATCCAAAGCCTTTCCATTTTCACCTTTACGTTAGTAGTATTACTATTACCACTGTTATATTTGAAATATTATGAACTAATATGCTTTGTACTAAGTTATGTTTCATTTTATATTACCAATGTTACATTATCATTTTATACCCCTTCTTATTGGTATTCACTGACATGCATGTGTAGATGTGGTGGCGGCAAGACGTGTTTATCAGAGGTGTGACATTTCTGAGAGTGGATACTTAAACTATAATGAATTAAGTTGGCAATCTACTTATCTTCTGAACCTTTATTTATTTTTTTATTTTCTTTTGAGAAAAATTTATTTTTAATTAAATTCATAGCATTATGAGATAAAAGTTGCCTTTTAAAAAGTAAATTAACATTTTGATCCCAACCAAAATCTCTTTACAAACCATATTTCTGTTATTCTAATAGAAGGCTTCAACAGTCGTGACGTCACTTCCCTCGTAATGACGCATAGTAACTTAGTAACTGGTTCTAAACCATCAGAAAAATGGTGGATGCCCTTATTTAATACTTCTCCGACGAGCATAAAAGGGTATCCAGTAGTGCGGGGCGGTCCTTGGCAAGCTTAAGGACCACGGTCCTACGGTCCTTGGGAAATGAAGACCGCAAGGACCGGTCCTAGGACCGGTCCTTTTCGACATTGAACATTCCTGAGAGACTGTTGGAAATTCGAACCGGTTTGACCTTTGAGACCATGGGATCGTTCATTCTTGAACCGTTAAAGACCGCTACACGATGAAAACCGTGGTCTACAGGAGTAAAACACACGGAGTAGTCACACTCATTTCAAATTGTAACCTAATTAGAGAAGAGGGGTGATGCCTTCTTTATTTGCTCACCGTACTTCATTGTTACTTCGATAATTTAATAAAATTTGAAATTTATCCCCATTAACGGAGATAATGGCATCGCCCAAGGCGTTGATCGAGTTGTTCATGGCGTTGATACACACACGCAACTCCTACCCCCCCCCCCCCACACACACACACATTAGAGGGCAGCGAGCATTGAAGAGTAAGAGAGAGACGTGAAGTTATAATAAGAGGGGGTGGATGAGGTAATAAGAGGGGTCGATGGTGACTTTTCGCCAGATCTAACAAACTCAGCTACCCATTCATTGCTGAGTAGACAGGGATTCAGAAAAAAATCGACTGCACCCGGGATCGATCTCTGGCCCTTTGCGTATAAAGAGAGTGCTCTATCAACTGAGCTATCGGGGTCCCCAAATATTCTATTGGACTTTTTTAAAATTCAGACGTTATAACTGGGTTTTTTGGAAGGAAGAAACTAATGAAACTCATATTATTTGATTAGTAAAAACACCAACGAAATTTTAATATTATTGTATTATTTTAAATGACAACACTGCGATAGAAAGGAGTGGTGACAAGAGATGGACAAAAGAAAACAAAAAATCGGATTTGCTACTTGCTAGGTTCGACACACACACACACACACACACACAAACACACACATCTTTAGTAGTCACATACATTTCAAACAATAACCCATTAGAGAAGAGGGGTCATGCCTTCACCATAGATCATTGTCATTGCGATCATTATGGTGTAGTAAATTTTGAAATTTACCCCGTATAATGGAATCGTCCAAGGCGTGCGCCTCCTGTTCCCCCCATCTCACACACGAAAGGGCGGTTTGCGGAGTGGAGGTTGGTGGTCGTCTGCATGTATGGTCGTCTGTGTCGTTTAGTGTATGGCAAAGGGGGGTGGGTGCGATTAATTAAGTGGGATGGGTGGTGATTGGTGGAAGATAGGCAACCGAAGCAACGAATCGCTGGGGCAGGGTTGCCAGTTTGGCATTTTAAATGCCAGATTCCAAAAATCTGGCATTTTTGAAAACCGTTTGGCATTAGAAAAATCATTTGGCATTTGGCATTTTCTTTTCTTGTATATTATACTTCAAATGACACCTTTTCTTAATTATTTCTAAACGCGTAAAAACAAACATCTTCACATTTCTTTTTCATTCTTAAAATCCAACCGTGGTGTAGTGGTTTAGCACTCCACTTAGTAGTCAGTAGGTAAATAATTACCCCAACATGAAATTTAGTATAATTTAAAAAAAAACAAAACAAAAAAAAAAAAAAAAGAAAAGAAAAAGAAAAGAAAACACGCAAGCCACCAGGATATGATAGTAAATTGTCTATCAAAAGTGAGTAGTTTTCTTAGTGGGGGTGGGAGTCAACAGACTTTGGCATCTTTTTGAGTGTTTTGGCATTTTTTGAGTCTTCCCCTGGCATTTTGTTGAAAAATAATCTGGCAACCCTGCGCTGGGGAAGTAGTAGGCTATGGCGCGAGACCGTAGGTCCGTGGTCCTTGCAAGGACCGCCCCGCACTAGTTGAAAGGTGATAAGAAGTGAGGACCGCCGCCGATCTTCCCCTATGGGACCGGTCTTCGGTTCACAGCTAAAAGACCGTCGGACCGCGGTCTAGACCGGTCTTCAGCGCGGCACTAGTATCCAGAGGAGAAAAACATTATAATGTGATCATGTTTTGACTTTTATACATTCTGATCACATGACGTGAAAAAGTTCTAGCCAGCATGAAGAATAAAAAGTACCAATTTTCTATGTTTAGAACCAAGCTGCTCATTGCTGGGCGGACATGACATCAGACCACTGAATCCAAACGGTGAACTCTTTTCAAAAACAATGAAGGGCCTTCAATATTTTGGCATCATGTTAATTTTAGACTGGTCACACTAAATTAATATAAGAGGATGAGTGATCATGATGTGTATTTTAAAGCCAAAACTGTGTCACATGCATAATAATAATAATAATAATAATAATAATAATAATAATAATAATAATAATAATAATTACAATAATAATAATAATTACAATAATATAATTAGAGCAAAATACATGAATTAAAATTAAACAATTATCGATGAAATAAAAATTTCAAATAATTTAAAAACTCCTGCTTAGTATAAAAACAGAACAAAAGGGAAAACAATTAACATCATTTGGGAAGAAAAAATAACAAAAAAAACAACAAGGGAGTGGATTTGAACCAGTGCAGCAAAAAGGAACAAAAAGAAAGGTGGTCTAACAAATTATCAGAGCAAAATATATTAATCAAAATCATTGGCCATCTAGTCATTCATATCTATGGTCAATATCAATAACGACAGCCCGCGAATAAACAATAATTTATTGAATAAATCACTGGCCATCTCTCAACATCTGCAGCACCTGGATGACGATTAGCAGGAGACCTCCCGAAAACCGCTAACGCTAGCATTTCTTTCAATTTGTATTTTCACCGTGGATCTTTTGTCATGTGTTTAATTTCAATTTGTCAATTTCAATTTCAATATATAGAAGAAGCATTTTTTTAAAAACTCTAGAACTAGAACAAACCTTGATAGATTTGTGAAAGTTTAAAATTTCCTAATTTGACCCTTGTTTTATTGATTCTCGGCCACCACTTTGATTTGTGAAGTATTTGAAAGGTAGTGCAAAGCAGTCCTAGGTTGTTTTTTTTTCTATTAGTATTAGGGTTGGCTCCAGGTCGGAGGATTTTTTTTCTCTAGATATTAAAGTTAGCCTAGTTATCATATAAGTCTTAGTAAAGGTGATAGGGTGTTTGTTTTTCCTATTAGGGTTAGTTAAAGGTACTTGTACTAGGTTTTCTTTATTCAAAGGCTTAGTTGAGGGAATATTTGAGTTGTTTCCCTTCTTAGCACTGGAGTCTGGGAGTGGGAGCTTTCGGATTATAAATATAGACGTCTAGATAGCACAATTACAATTTACAAAGCAGTTGCTTATTATTATTATGTGTCCATGAGTGGTGAGAAAAAGAGAGAGCATCACAGGGAAAGAGAGAGAGAGAGAGAGAGAGATAGATAGAGAGAGAGAGAGAGAGAGAGAAAGAGAGAGAGAGAGAGTTGAAGTTGAGAGAGAATGAGTGAGTTGAGTACGAAGAATAAAAAGTGCGGTGCCTAAAAAAAAAAGTGTTATGAAACTAAGCTTATACAGCAATGATTTGCCCAGCATTTTCAATAGTTACTTAAATTTAGATGAAGATGCACACTCTAAACTGTGCCTGTGCATCAACTCACTAACTTACCAAAACAGCCTTTTTGCCTCTCGTTTTCAGTCCAAGGCTTGTCAATACACTCTTGAGTTTTCCAACTGAAAGCTGACTTAGTTCTTCTGAACTGATGCCTCTGCGTTGGGTTTTAGACATCATATATTATTATAGTCTTGTTGGATCAAATATTATCAATAACAACATGATTTACATGTACAAGTCAAAAAAAAAGGTGTGTCAAGTTGACCGATGATAAAAATAAAATGACACGACGCTTTTCGTTGCTAAATTTGAGTCAGCCATTTATAACTACCATATAAAGCTAACCTTCTTTTTGATCTCGAATAAATTTTTTTTATCCTGCTGTCATATCAATAGTCAGAAAAAAAAGCATTTAGAAACTTTTAAATAAAGAATGCTCATAAAATCAACGTGTACATATTATTCATTTTCAAATTCGCAAATAATGAGCAACCATTTCATGGCGAAAAGTGAAGTGAGTCGTGTTCGTTCGCTTATGGATGTCGTGTTCGTCGTAAGCTACCAACGATATTTCGATGCTCGACGTCGCGCTGGGAGACGTCACGAGCAAAGTAAGGAAATTGAAGAATGGGGTCCCTCAGGGGTCGGTACTTGCGCCAATGTTGTTTAACGTTTACATTAGCGATATGCCGAACACTTCCTCCCTGAGGCTGGGATACGCAGACGACTGGGCACTCGTTACTCAGAGTAAAGTGTGGACCCGTCTCGAGAGCGCATTCAGCGAGGACGTCCCAGACTCAAATCCTACTTTGACAAGTGGTACCTGAAGATGAACACTTCAAAAACCGTGGCCACTGCATTTCACTTATGCAGTGGTTGGCACACCCGCATACTGAATGTCCTAGTCGGGGACCAGCCACTTCCATATGAGCCGCATCCAAAATATTTAGGGGTGACGTTGGATCGCAGCCTTACCTATCGGGTACATCTCGAAGGGGTTGCCCGGAAGATAGAGAAGCGGAATAGTCTTCTGAGGAAGCTGGCGGGATCGACTTGGGGCGCTCCTGAGAACGTCCGCCTTGGCACTATGCTATTCCACCGCGGAGTATTGCGCTCCAGTGTGGGGTAGAAGCAGAAACGTTGAGAAGGTGGATGTAAAACTTCGCAAGTCGATGCACATAGTGTCAGGAACGCTAGCAACAACCCCTAGAGAATGGGGCCCGATAATGGCAGCGATCCAGCCCCCCGATGTCCGAAGGGAGACGATTACGGAAAACTGGCTGAATAAGATCAAAGAGAGAGGGAATGGGGATACCCCTCTGATGCGCATAATGGACGGTGCCCCCGTTTCGAGCCGAAATAAGTCCCGGCAACCCTTATACGCAGAATCCCTGACTACGGACAGAGCTGCACATACGAGATGGAAGTCGGTTTGGACGAATTCAATCCCTCGTGGGGGCGGGGACCTACACTCCTCTAAGCTTGGTGAGAAGTTGCCAGGCTTTGATACCAGTAAGAGGAGACACTGGGTAGCTGCGAATCGGCTTCGGTCGAGGAGCTGCCTAACGGCAAGTGCGTTACATCGGTGGGGTCTAACTTCCTGTCCAATATGTCCACGCTGTGGGCAAGAACCCGAGACGACAGAGCATCTTGTCGAAAGGTGTGTTGTGACGATGCTACCAGGCGGTTCGCGACGGTGCACGAATGCGGATCGGACTTTGCTGATTGGGTCGATCGTCATAACATAATAGTGTGAACCATAAGAGGCTGCTGCTGATGCTCGACATCTTTTGAGTAGACGACGTACTGCACCATTGTATCACATCCTCCTCCAGTTACAATGCGCGCGCGCGCAACACACACACACACACACACACACACACGCGCGCGCGCCCAAACAAACAAACAGAGAGAGAGAGAGAGAGAGAGAGAGAGAGAGAGAGAGAGAGAGAGAGAGAGAGAGAGAGAGAGAGAGAGAGGGAGACTTACCTCATCATGTGTGAACTAGCAGGAACTCCTCCTCCTCCTCCTCCTCCTTCTTCTTCTTCTTCTTCTTCTTCTTCTTCTTCTTCTTCTTCTTCTTCTTCTTCTTCTTCTTCTTCTTCTTCTTCTTCTTCTTCTTCTTCAAATCACATCATCATCACCGCCGCCACCACCACTACCACCACCACCACCACCACCACCACCACCACCACCACCATCATCATCATCATCATCATCATCACCATCATCATCATCATCATCATCATCATCATCATCATCATCATCATCATCAACATCATTCATAATCATAATTAAATAGTACTGCTTTATTAATTATTCTTTATGTAACAGGGAAATTGATACAATCGATTTTATTTAGCAGTCTTGTATTACTACAACGATAATTTATGACAAACTAACTAGACTAGCCATGTAAAACGCTTGATTAATCGGGCGCTTGGTACGCCTATTCCGAGCGCAATTAATAATTATGGGCCTGATTTGATTTAACATTGTTGTAATGGACAATAGTTTGCAATGGTTTGAGTTTGAGATTATTTCCATTACAACAACAAAGAGACCAAAGCAATTTGGGTTATCAGACCTAAGTAGGCTACACGTCGGTCGGAAGAATATTTAATTTAAAATAGCTAGATTGATAAATGTGATTAAAATCCCCCCCCCCCCCCCTCCACCTCTTCATCCTCCTGGCAAACAACATCCCCGACACCACTGTCACCCACCACGAACTACGCAGTACTTTACAAAACTCATAGAATTCTAATTCAAGACAATATTATCATCGCGGTACAATGGCGATTAATTATTACTAAATTGTTTTCCTATTGGGCACAATCGTGACTTGAGGACTGGTGACATTCTACGATTCTTATCACTTATCAGTAGTGAACTAAATTTTATGTTGTTTATGTGTGCTCTTTGTCATTTGACAGGACGCATAGATTTGTTTTAAAAAGTCCAAACATTAAGTTTAAATTTAACAATAATGATGGTGATGATGATGATAGTAATGATGATAATAATAATAATAATAATAATAATAATAATAATAATAATAATAATAATAATAATAATAATAATAATAATGATAATAATAATGATGATGATGGTGATGATGATGATGATGACGACGATGAAGATGATGATGATGATGATTAGTTAGTAACAAACAATCAACCAAAAAGATGAACAAGCAAAAATCACAAAAATCACAAAAATCACAAAAATACAAAGAAGAAATTAAAATTTTAAAAGATTAAAAAAAATATAGGCCATATTATGAAGAAAAGAAAAGAAAATATACAACCAATAAAAGAAAAACAAACAAACCCGCATCTATAATTGAGATCCACTGTCATATCAATTATGATTCTTTTAAATCACCAAAAGAGAAAACGCACCATTTTGATTGCAATCAATTGTCGACGTTATCTTCCTGTCGTTAATTGACAAATTTCATCGACGTACTTATAACATTTAGAAGTTTCGATTAAATAACAGAAATTATTAACAAGTTCAGTAGTCTAAGTGCTTAAGATTATCAAAACATCAAAGTTCAAAGTTCAAAGTTCAAAGTTCTCCTTTTAGCGAAGAAATAGATAACAAGGTAAAATTGAATGTAAGCTTCAATTCAATATACGAAAACAGATGAAATGGACGTTTCGGGTTTCCCCTTTATCAACAAAACAGGATGAATGAAACACTGCAGACGAATGAAATAATGTGGTAGTGGCGTTGTTAAGATGAATAAAAATCAGCTCACCAGTCATCCATGTTAAAAATATAGAAGACTTAAGAAAAAATTCAGTTGTATAAAATGACGTGTATTGTGGCGGGATGGACTGTGTAGAGAGAATTAAAGTTATAGCCATGAATATAAATCTAGGAGTTCATTTCTTTTCTTTACGGTGCCTAAATAAATTTTCATACTCAAAAGTTCAAATTTCATATCATTTTAATTCCAAATACACTTTTCGGAGTCAGATAATACCGTTTTGAGATGATGGATCACAAATTATGAGAAAGGAACTAAAGAGTCCAGTTTTCAGAAAGATAATACAGAAATTAGAGAAAGTCGTAGTTTTCAGTGGTAATAATATTGTAGGCATTATAACTATCTTTAAAAATTACCAATTTGTATTTCAATACATTAAATTGATGCTTTAAACTCCTTTTTTATTATTATTAGCTCTGGCAATAAAACTTTGTTTTAAAGAAGTTTATTGAATTTAAGATCTAGAGCAATTGTCACTTAGGACCCGAAAATCCAAAGCTCTACTAAATATTCGTAGTCGTAGTCAGGTTTGATAATATGATTTTAACAATAGAGCTTAGAGCTTTTATATAGCGCAATAACCACTAAATGTGCCCAAAGCGCTTTACAAATAGTCCCTGACTAACGTAACATATAGAACGAGACATGACGCCTGTTAGGCGATATTACAATTTTTCCAACAGAGACAACACTGTTGACGGCCAGGTACTCCTTTTACACCTGAGTACAGCGAGGGAATGTGAGTAAAGAGTCTTTTCCAAGGACTCAACTATACCCAGAACAAGGCTCGAACCCAGGACCTTCCGAAAGTGAATGCCATACCATAAGACCATAATATAGCCGCACAATCTCATGTTTAGTATTCGGTTTTGTCAGATCGCTTCGAAAAATGGAGACAAAAATGTGTGGGAATATTCCAGGTGATTGATCGGCAGCACTAAGATAAACATCTGAACAAGTGTGTATGAAATGTACCAGACAAAGCAAGAAAGAAAAATACAACACACACACACACACACACACACACACACACACATAATATATATAATATATATATATATATTTATATATATATATATCGAGAGAGAGAGAGAGAGAGAGAGAGAGAGAGAGAGAGAGAGAGAGAGAGAGAGAGAGAGAGAGAGAGAGCAAGGGAAAAAATCAAAACCGGAATGCACTTGTGGACCAACAATTCGAAATTCAAGGAATCATCTAAATCCTATCACTTGAAATTATATCTAGAACCTCTTTCATTTACGGACCAATAATTCGAAATTGAAGGAATCGTCTAAAACCCACCACTTATCTGATGAAATTATACCTAGGCCATCTATCAATCATTGTCACATAAAAACAAGGAGGTTAGACCGATAAAAATAGATCACATTTAGTGAAACTAGCATTAACAACCCCCTCCCCCCCCCCCACCCCCCCAAAAAAAAAACAACAACAAAAAACAAAAAACAAAAATAAAACAAAACAACCCCAAACAAACACAAAAAAACCCCATCAAAATACAACAAACAAAAACAACAAAGTTAAAAACCAAAACAAATCCAACGAACAACAACCAAAAAACAAAAACAAAACAAAACCCCAAAAAAACAACAAAAAACAAAAACCCGGCTTATCAGTGATTACTGTGTACTTTACCCCCACCAGAAAGGAACTACTGAATATCAAAGGAGCGTCAAAAGTTTAGTTTAAACCAGATACATATTGATTTGCGAAGGAACTGTTGATTGTCTGCCTGATCTGCTCACCATGTTGTGGTTTATTTTAGCAAGCATCACGATCTTACACGGTAATTCCATATTATGATATGTTCACATCTACTATTTATTGAAAATGAAATGCAATATTCAAGTCAACATTATAATTGATAGCCGAATTCATTGATCTAGTTTTTATTCTAACAGTAAAGACATCTAGATGCTGATGGAGTGTTTCTTATTTTTTTTTAGTTATATTGTGTCATAGATCTCTTCCTGCTTGGATAAAGATAGAATGACTTTCGAGTCATATGTAGTAATTTAAAACGTATTTGTCGAGAGAGAGAGAGAGAGAGAGAGAGAGAAAGAGAGAGAGAGAGAGAGAGAGAGAGAGAGAGAGAGAGAGAGAGAGCGAGAGAGGAAGAGATAACAGAAGAGAGAGAGAGAGAGAAAGAGAGAGAGAGAGAGAGAGAGAGAGAGAGAGAGAGAGAGAGAGAGAGAGAGAGAGAGGTGTGTGAAAAAGAGGAATGCTGGGTTTTATCAGTCGCGGCGATCTATTTGTTGATTTGTGCCATGCACCACCTCTATTTTCATGTATAGAAATAAATACATTATTTATAACAATAATTAAGATACTGCCTTTTGTCAAAGCGTTTTTATCTGTATTGTTTTGTCCACATCAAGTTGCCCAACCATTTTACATTACAATTGATAGCCTAATTCATTGATCTGGTTTTCATTCTACTGGTGCAGTTGCTGATTTAGTGTTTCCTATTTTTTAGTTATATTGTGTCATATATCTCTTCCTGCACCACCTCTGTTTTCATGTATAGAAATTAAAACATAATTTTAAAAAAATAATTAAGATACTGCCTTTTGTCAAAGCCTTTTTATCTGTATTGTTTAGTCCACATCACGTTGCCCAACCATTTTCGTAACACGGTCTTTAATATTGTAAGTTGTTCTTCCTGCTGTTTCCACCATTGACCGCATTTTGGCTTTTTATTTTATTGCAAAATACCCATATCAAGCAATAAGTGCATAGGTCAGAATACTTTTGACCAAACTGTTATGGACCAGTTTCAATTTTTTCTTACTCACCTCAAATTTACAAAGTTGTCCTGCTATGTCCAGTCTTTGGTTGATCTTTTTACATATTATGTTGTCTGTATGAGTCTTACATTTTAACTTGCCATCGATTGTCATTCCCAGATACTTATAGTTTCTCTCCACTGCCAGTTTGACATCGTCATGTATTGTTGATTTTCATTAAAATATAGATCTTGTGGGTTAAATCAATGTAAAATAAGTTTGGTCTCTTGTGCTTTACAATGTTTATGCTGCCCATTTCTAGTTTAGCCACACTGATAGATGGCCGGGGTTGGGTCCCGGAATTTTACAACAACCCACTGTGCCGGCCCTTTAAAAAAGCTGTCACAATGTTGTCATGAAATTTGTGGAACATACATATTTGAGTCAGTTTGCCGTTAAAATGTTCATACTCCATTTTTAGTAATTAATTGTCAACTTCCTGTGTTCCAAACTCAAATCATTATCGTTTTTGGATTATGGGCGGGTATCAAAAACCTTGATTTTTATTGTTTTCACTTTTTAAACTCAATCTTTAAAAAAAGAAGTCTGTGTATTGTTCTGTGTGTAGCCGAGATAAGGTAGTTTGTCCGCGGTCACGACGTGTGACCACGCTCAGGTCGATCATGAAACACGCACGTTTACATGCATGAAGTCTAGAGCGTGACCGGGAAATTTTGCAAGCCAGTTAGATTATTTTTAGGGGGGGGGGGGGGGTGTCTTTTTCTTCATCTACCAATAAAATTTAAATTTTAAAAAAAATGAGGTCTCGTTTTCAGGTGGCATGATTCTAATTATTGCTGTGCCATCTGCTAATTTTATAATGACACAATCTTCGGTGTGTTTGATGTAGTCATTTGTAGAGTAGGCGAGCTCACACATCCTTGAGGACAGCCATTACTCAGGCTTTTATGGTGGTAAAGGTATTTTTTGTACTTGACTTGTGGTCTTCTCGTGAGGAAATTTTGGTACCAGTTTTTAAGAAATGTGCTCACCCCCATGTCAGGTGATTTTAGGACAATATGATTGAATCTATGGCATTAAAGGCCAAAGAAATTTTTTTTAAATCGTTGATGGCAGCACCCGTGAAATTGAAATGACTTCAATTGCATTTACTCTCAAAAGAAATTCATTAATCGAGGATAAGTTCTAATTTAAAAAAGATAAATACCTACGGGTAAACTAAGAAAGTTTCCGGCCTTATTTATGCATTAATCTGTTTAAAATAGAACGGGCCAAATCATGGTAGGCCCTTTGGCAAGGCCGAGTACCCATCAGCCACCCTGTGCTTGGGCTACAATATAAACTGGAGAAGCGAACTTCATCAGCCTTGGTTGGTAATCGTCAAGGAAAAGACCACTCTAAACAAACAAAAAAATGGGTAGAACGGACTCAAGAGCCCTGGAAGGCAACCAACCAGTCTAGGAGTGACTCTCTAAACAATCCTGGCCCTCCAAGTCTGGGGGTTGAGCACAGGGCTAACGACCCGATCTCAGAAAAAAAAACCCAAACACTGTTACAGACACTGACACAGGAACGAAGAACTATAAAAAGGTAGGAGAGAAGCAATATCACAGAAGTCTGGATCGGCAGTTCACAAATCGACGGAACTGGTTACTCAGAGCACTGTATATATGACGGGTGGTGGTCAAATTCGAGAGGAAGCCAGCATACAGACACCATTGTCTCTTCTTCACCCAAACAAAGCATTCTACTGGGAACCTGGAATGTTACGACATTCTACCAAACGATCAAGCCAGCACAGGCCACAAGTGAAATGAATAAATATCGGTTGGACATGATGGCATTATGCGAGTACGGTGGACTGACAATGGCCATTGAAATCTTACAACAGGGCATACAATTATTTACTCAGGTAGAAGAGATGAACTACATTTAAACAGCGTCGCTCTTCTATTATCAAAAATGCAAGAAAGACTCTGATAGAATGGAAGCCAATGGGTGAGCGATTGATTAAGACAAGATTCAACTCAAAATATGCTATATTGATAGTAACTGTTTGTTATGCCCCACAAGAGGACAAGAATGAGGAAGAGAAAGAAAGCTTTTATGATAAGTAAAATCAAACAGTACAAGAGACTCCAGAGTATGAATTAATTATAATGATTGGTGACCTCAACGAGATAATGAAACAAGAGAACAAACTTATGGGAAAGAAGATTTACTACAAGAGACGAATGACAACGGTGAACGATCGATAGAATTCTGTGAAGACAACAAGCTAATAATTGGATGCACCCTTTTCATACATAAAAATTACACGAGTACATTAGGATTTCACTTATGGTAATACAAAAAAACCAAATCAATCATAAAGGTAGATGTTAAACTTCGCGAGTCAATGCACATAGTTCCAGGAACGCTCGCAAGTCGGTGCACATACTGTTAGGAACGCTGACAACAACGCCTAGAGAACGGGGCACGATAATGGCAGAATTCCAGCTCCCCAATGTCCGGAGGGAAACGATTACGGTAAACTGGCTTAATAAGATCAAAGAAAGAGGGAATGGGGATACCCCTCTCAAACGGCGCCCCCGTTTCGAGCCGAAATAAGTCCCGGCAACCCTTGTACGCAGCTTCCCTGACTACGAACAGAGATGCATAATATACGAGATGGAAGTCGGTTTGGACGAGTCCAATCCCTCGAGGGGCGGGGACATACACTCCCGAAACTAGGTGAGAGGTTGCCCGGCTTCTTCACCAGTAAGAGGAGACAATGGGTAGTAGCGAATCGGCTTCGGTGGAGAACCTGCCTAACGGCAAAATTGCTTCATCAATGGGGACTTTCCACCTGTCCAACATGTACCCGATGTGAGAAAGAACCTGAAACCGCAGAGCATCTAGTTGAACGGTGTGTTGTGACGAAGCTTCCGGTCAATTCAAGGTCGCTTAAAAGAAGAGTACTCAACACTAGACAAAAGCATTTTTAAAAATCTGAACGACAGGACAAGAAAAAGTATTATGACATGATTGTTGATAGAGCTAAGAAAGCAAACCAAAGACAAGATATGAGAACGCTGTACCAGGCATCCAAAATGCTGTCGAAAGACTTCCAGAATTGTGATCTACTGTAAAAGATTCAGAAGGAAATTTACTACCTGGAGTATTAAAGTAAATGGAAAGAACATATCGAAACTGTATTGAACAGATCATCACCAAGACTACGTACAAACATCAGACCTGCACTAAAATATCTACAAATCAGTACAGAATCCCAAACCACCGAAGAAATAAAAAGTGCAATCGAAAGTCTCAACACAGGCAAAGGAAAATCACCACCAAATCAAAGCTACGTCTCTTCAAAACAAATGTTCTATCTGTTCTGCTTTATGGATCCGAATCATGGAAACTGACAGACACCATCTCCAACAAACTAAATGCATTCCAAAACAATGCCTAAAAAGGATCCTGAGAATATTTTGGTCAAAAGTAATTTCAAACAAAGAGCTGGCTAAATGCACACACATTGATACAGTATCTGAAGCTGTAAAGAACAGAAGGTGGAAATGGCCTGGACATGTTCCTAGAATGGATCCGAGTGCCATTCCCAGGATAGCCCTCAGTTGGACCCCCCCGATGGAACGAGAAGAAAGGGCAGCCCGCTGGAGACCTGAAGGGGGATCGAAAGAGAAATTATGAACGCTAGTGGATGGTCTTGGGGACAGATGACAAAAACGGCCTACAACCGAGAAAGATGGCATTCCACCGCGTGAGCCTTATGTGCTGATCAAGCACCAAGGAGATAAGTAAGTAAGTAATTATGGACCATTTACTGATATAGGAATCGGATAAATTCCAGATCGGAGGCTCAAGAGAACTTTAAAAATAAAAATAAAAGCTGACTTTCCTCATTCAAGGCTATAGACAATGTGCAAGGAAATGTAAATCACAGGATCCTGTTTACCCTTTCCATATTCCTTGGTATCAAATATGATGTACTTTGACTCCGTTCAAATAATTTCATTGTAACACCTTTACCGACTTATAATCCTAAACAGAACTACTAATACTTTGCGCTTAGCCAAAATACTCATAACATCGGCCAGCCGGATATAACGTACTAACACACAAAACTATATGTAACCTTGAACGTTTATAGTTTGATTGATAGAATTTAGTGAGAACAATTAATAAAAATGGCTGACTAAAACAATAACAAATAGCTGAGTGACGTCAACTTTGTTCCTTCTATAAAAGATAGCAATATCCAATGGTAATTTTGCCACTTAATGATTATAATCCGTTCCAAGTACCGTGCTCACGGAATATCGCAAATTCCCCTAAAGTTACGAAATATGATCCTATGATTTCTTGCATACGGGCTTATAATTTAAGTGACATTACGAATTTTGAATATCGATGATGATAGACCAAACAGTTTTCTCACAATGCTGAATTCCTTTGATCTTTTAATCGTTTGCACTAAAATATGAATCAAATTTTAAAATGTCTACAGTAATGGTGTGTTGAGTGTCTTTCTCGTGGGGAAAATATTCGCAATAGAGTTGCATTCATGGCGTAGCTTAGCAAATAATTTTGGGTTGTTTTAAATAGTGTAACAATAGATATCATTTTAAATAGTACTTAGCAGTGTTGAAAAAAAGCTCACAGCGTTTATAATTTATCTCTTCCCTGGTGGAGAACGGACATGCAATATATTGGAAAACACAAGGGACCCGTTAGGTGCATATACGGTTTTGGGACAAAGACATTGATTTTAATCTATTGAATATGGTTTGTAAATGATTTCTCTGAAAAAAATAATTGGAAATATACCGCACAGTAATAGATAATATTATAATTTTCTGTAATGGTGCTGCAGTAGCTTTGTCTTCCCACGGGGTTTGGGCGTTTTTTTTGTTTTGATTTGTTTTGAATAGTTGAGTTATTAGTATTATTATGTTATTTATTTAATTATCATTATATTTCTTTTCTTTGGTTTAAAATTTATTTTTTAACAGTGACAAGAGTTTTTGCAAAACAATGGAATAAGATAATGATTAATATTTTTTATTTTGCTCTGTCACTTTTCATCCCAATCCAGTATCTGCTATTTCTAAGGATTACTGTCCAAACTCTATCCCTACAGACAAGTGGACTCAGGTTTATGGGAATAAATGTTACCGATTTGAGCTCGATATTATGATGGAATATAGGGATGCTGAGATTTACTGCGATAGAAGAGGTGGAAATTTGGTCATGATTAAATCTAAAGAAATCAACGACTACATAGCTAAAGAGCTATCAGAAACATTTGATTCTCATAAAGAGTCATGGATTGGTTTAAATGACATAATGGAGGAGAATACATTTGAGTGGGTAGATGGGACTAAAATGGAATACAACAATTTTGAATTAGACGAGGGAACTCGAAAAGTCTTCTTAAATCTAATCAGGCACAAAATTGAAGATTGTGTGGCCATTGACATGAGCAGTGACGGAAAATGGAGGGACTATAAGTGCAATGATAACATTTTTGTGGACGAGCACAAGAGCTTCATATGCGAATTTCCAATCAATATACCCGAGACAACCCCAACACCAACAACGACTTCAACAACCACTTCAACAACCACCACAACAAGCACAACTACTCCTGCACCTACAACAGTTTGTCCTGAACTCATCTGTACCAAGGACTGTGGTATGAGTGGATTCAAATTGGACAGTAATGACTGCACCATATGTGAATGTGAAGGTACAATTCCGGATGGATCAGCAACGAAGAAGCCTTGTAAAGACCTTGAATGCCAATTAGTATGCGGTATGGACGGGTACAAGAGTGATGATGATGGTTGTATGCTTTGTGAATGTGATAATTAAAATAAAAGTGACCCGAATATAAAACTAGGAGTTGATTTCTATTCTTTATGGTGCCTAAATACACTTTCATGCTCAAAAGTTTAAATTTCATATCATTTTAATTCCAAATACACTTTTCGGAGTC
The DNA here is from genome assembly GCF_034508935.2 of Berghia stephanieae. Taxonomy (NCBI): domain Eukaryota; kingdom Metazoa; phylum Mollusca; class Gastropoda; order Nudibranchia; family Aeolidiidae; genus Berghia; species Berghia stephanieae. Next base: position 14,691,203 of record NC_088362.1, read on the forward strand.
AGATAATACCGTTTTGAGATGATGGATCACAAATTATGTGAAATAAACTAAAGATTCTAGTTTTCAGAAAGATAATACAGACCTGCCTACTTGAAATTTTTAAAAAAGTCGGAATTGTCAGTGGTAATAACATAGGGGAGATCTGAATTATTTAAATAAATTATCTATTTATATTTAATGTATTTATCAATACATTAAATTAATGCTTTAAACTCCTTTTTTATATTATTAGCTCTGGCAACAAAACTTTGTTTTAAAGAAATTTATTGAATTTAAGATCTAGAACAATTGTCACTTAAGCCCCGAAAATCCATAGATCTACGAAATTTTTGTAATAGTAGGTAGGTCTGATGATATGATTTTAACAATAGAGCTTATAGCTTTTATATAGCGCAATAACCACTAAATGTACTCAGAGCGCTCTACAAATGGTCCCTGACCAACAGCAACACGTAACATATAGAACGAGACATGACGCCTTTAGGCGATATTACAATTTTTCCAACAGAGACAACACTATTTACGGCTAGGTACTCATTTTACACCTGAGTACGGCGAGAGAATATGAGTAAAGAGTCTTTTCCAAGTACTCAACTATACCCAGAACAAGGCTCGAACCCAGGACCTTCCAATCCGAAAGTGAGTGTCATACCATAAGACCACATAGCCGCACAATCTCATGTTTAGTATTCGGTTTTGCCAGATCGCTTCGAAAAATGGAGACAAAAATGTGTGGGAATGTTCCAGGTGATTGATCAGGAGCTTTGCATTTCAACACTAAGATAAACATCTGAATAAGTGTGTTTGAAATGTACAAGACAAAGCAAGAAATTGTAATTTAAAAAAAAAAAAAAAAAAAAAAAAACAATCCAAAAGAAATAGTCTACCTAGACTGGGGATCGAACCTGACACATTCTGATTACCGGTTAGCTGTGCTACCATTACACCATAGAGTCTCCCGATAGTTGGGAAAATGTTAATACATATATTATTCTTCAACATTAAGAAAGAGGGAGCGTGTGTGTCTGTGTGTGTGTGTGTGTGTGTCTGTGTGTGTGAGAGAGAGAGAATATGAGAGAGAAGGGGAGAAAGAGGGGGGGGGGGGATATAGAAAGAGAGAGAAAGAAAGAAATAGAGAGAGAGAGGAAGAGAGAGAGAGAGAGAGAGAGAGGAAGAGAGAGAGAGAGAGAGAGAGAGAGAGAGAGGGAGAGAGAGAGGGGGTGGGAAGAGAAAGAAAGAGAAATAAATTAAATATATTTTATATATATATATATATATATATATATATATATATATATATATATATATATTATACACCACACACACATTAAATAATATCACTAAATATAATATATATATATATATATAGAATATATATAGAGAGAGAGAGAGAGAGAGAGAGAAGAGAGAGGATATATACATTTATATATATATATATATTAATATATATATATATATCCCCTCTCTCTCTCTCTCGTTATACACACACACACACATATATATATATATATATATATATATATATATATATATATATATATATAGAGAGAGAGAGAGAGAGAGAGAGAGAGAGAGAGAGAGAGAGAGATAGTCGTCGGTTCTTCAGGAAGTGTTTATCGATGAGTGCAAGGAACTTTCTGCCGATATTTGAAGTGGCTACGTTGTTGAATTGCGGGTTGAATCATATTATGCTCCTTTTTCTGTTTTGCTTAGGGATTGTTGCTAATCTACACCAAGTTGATTTCTTGGACACAACCCTCTGCCTCAAAACTAACACGTACAAACCATATAAGAAACCCAACAGCGCCCCACCATACATCCACAAATACTCCAACCACCCACCTACGATAATAAAACGAATACCTACAATAATAGAACAACGACTAAACAACCTCTCTTCAAATGAAGCCATATTCAATGAAACAAACAAAAAAAAAAAAAAACACTATGAAAAGGCACTCAAACAGAGCGGCCACACATCAACACTGAAATACAAAGATGTGATACACGGAACAACACCTAAGCAAAAGAGAAAAAGGAACATAATATGGTTCGACGCGCCATTCAACAAAGCAGCCACTTCAAATATAGGCAAAAAGTTCCTCGCACTCATCGATAAACACTTCCCGAAGAACCATTGACAGCATTAAATAATCAACAGAAACAACTTATATATATATATATATATATATATATATATATATATATATATATAATATATATATATTTACATATATATATATAATATTATATATTTATACACACAAATAATATATATATATTATATATATATATGAGAAGAGAGAGGAGAGAGAGAGAGAGAGGAGAGAGAGAGAGAGAGAGAGAGAAGGAGGAGGGGGGGGGGGGGGTAGAGACAAAAATGACAACCAGAATGCATTTGTGGACCAATAATTCGAAATTGAAGGAACCTTCTAAAACACACCACTTATCTGAGGAAATTATATCGAGACCGTCTATCAATCAGTGTCACATAAAAACAAGGAGGTTAGACCGATAAAAATAGATCAAATTTAGTGTAAATAGCATTAACAAACACAAAAACAACCCCAAGCAAACACAAGAGCACCCACCAAATATGCAACAACAAAAAATCAAAATTAATCCAACGAACAACAAAGTAAAACAAAAAAAAAGAAAACAACAGAAAAATTAACCCGGCTTATCTGTGATTACAGTGAACTTTACCCCATGAGAAAGAAACTACTGCAAATCGAAACGTTTGTTTAAACCAGATACATTTTTATTTGCAAAGGAGCTTTTGACTGTCTGCCTGATCTGCTCACCATGTTGTGGTTTATTATAGCAAGCATCACGATCTTACACGGTAATTCCATATTATGATATGTTCACATCTGCTACTTCTTGAAAATGAAATGCAATATTCAAGTAAACATTTTAATTGATAGCCGAATTCATTGATCTAGTTTTCATTTAATAGTGCAGATGATGATTTAGTGTTTCTTACGTTTTAGTTATATTGTGTCATAGATCTCTTCCTTATTAGATAAAGATGGAATGACTTTCGCGAAATATGTAGATTTTCAAAACGTATTATGTGGAGACAGGGAGAGAGAGAGAGAGAGAGAGAGAGAGAGAGAGAGAGAAAGAGTGTGTGTGTGTGTGTGAGAGAGAGAGAGAGAGAGGGGGGGGGGAGGAAGAGATATCAGAAGAGATAGATAGATAGATAGATAGATAAATAGATAGAGAAAGAGAGAGAGAGAGAGCGGGAGATAGATAGATAGATAGATAGATAGATAGATAGATAGATAGATGAGAGAGAGAGAAAGGATGAGATATCAGAAGAGATAGATAGATAGATAGATAGATAGATAGATAGATAGATAGACAGATAGAGAGAGAGAGAGCGGGAGAGAGAGATAGATAGATAGATAGAGAGAGAGAGAGAGAGAGAGAGAGAGAGAGAGAGAGAGAGAGAGATGTGAAAAAAGGAATGCTGTGTTATCAGTCACTGGAATCTATTTGTTGATTTGGTGCCATGCACTACCTCTATTTTCATGCATAGAAATAAAAATATAATCTTTTTTTTAATGATTAAGATACTGCCTATTGTCAAAGCCTTTTTATCTGTATTGTTTTGTCCCTATCACGTTGCCCAACCATTTTCGTAACACTGTCTTTAATATTGTAAGTTGTCCTTCCTGCTGATTCCATCATTGACCGCATTTTGGCTTTTTATTTTGTTGAAAAACACCCATATCAAGCACTAAGACCATAGGTCATGATACTTTTGACCAAACTGTTGTGGACCATTTTCAATTTTTCCTTACTCACCTCAAATTTACAAAGTTGTCCTACTATGTCAAATCTTTGGTTGATCTTTTTCATGTTTGCCATTCTTGAATTATGTTCACTGTGGAGGGGGGGGGGGTGCTTTGATGGTGTAATAATGTGAAGTATCACTGAATCTAAACTTCTTTAATACCAGATTCCATGTAAGTTTTTTATAGTATAACCTTTTAAAGAAACGGGGTTTTGAAATACAAGATGTGCATATTTAAAATGACATAATTATTGATTTGTATTAAGCAGACTATAAACGTTCAAGGTTACACATATCTTTTAGTGTTGGTCTGTTATACTTTCTGATGGCAATGTTGTGAGCTTCTTAGCCAAGCGCATACTATCCATACATTATTAATGTAAAGATTCCAAAAGTTCACTCATCCCAGACCCTTCGTTTTTTTTATATACCGTAAAGAAGACACATTCCAAATCATGGTACTGGAACCAATGAGAAAAATCGGTTTTATGTCATAACAATTCTAGTATTTGAGCCAAATACAGTATCATTAAAATCCATCAGAAGTTTGTGAAGATATCCACATCAACGCCTGCGAAGGGGTTGTGGAACGGACTATAGCTCCCTATTCCCGTGATCAATCTATAAAACTCTTTCAAGCCTCGTCATCGGGTATTATAACAATGATAATAATAGGTGATCTGGGCCCGCTTTCATGAACGAGGACTAGATTTAGTAATTTACTAGTATGATAAATGACTAGATAGTTAGTCTTAAGCTTTAAAAAAATCTGATTTCATGAACGCTTTCTAGTCTCGGACTAGCTAGTCACTTGCCTCGAAGTGGGCGTTGACTAATTCGACTATTTTGTGCGGGTAACATCACATCTCTACTAGACAAAGACAAGTTAAGATACACCAACTTTCATACTTACAACGCAAAATATTTTCAAAGAGGAAATTACAACACACGTGATATTGACTGTCGACTGTTATAGACTGCAATGATGTCCATCGTCAACTGTCAATTTTATATTTAGAGCAATGTCAGTTTCATTGAGACATCGTGCACCGTGATTGAAATTCAAAGGAATTGAATCAAAAAAATAATTACACAAAATAGAAAGTGTGTTCTGATTAATCACATTATTTCAGTCAATTGCAACAGAACAACTTTTGTCTCGACTACACTTTCTAATCATTTGTATTATTGTTCTTGGACGCAAACCTTTTGATGTCGGAGTCTTTCAGTCACTCTCAATGACCCAGCCGATAGATTCAGTGTTTTTAGTTTTTACATACAAAAATGTGTACTTTCGACTTATCTTATAGATTTCAAAAACCATTGTCATTGGAAACAGGTCATTTTTTGCCTCTGTCATTCGTAACCGAGGTATTTTCTTTCCGAATCGAAACGCACTCAATCTTAAAATAGCTACTATCTTGTTGACGCTATGACGTCACCTAGTAACTAGGCTCAGACTAGATCATGAAGATTGCTTAGGCTAATGAGTAAAATTTAGTCCGAAGGTGCCGTTATTTTAGTCCCGGATTTGCATAGTCAGCTCACATGAAATCCGATTTTTTCAAGTCGTTGACTAAAAGTCAGAGATAGTCAGGGACTAAGCGCTAGTCCGCACTCATGAAAACTGCCCCTGAATCTTTAAGTGCATCTTCTCGGTCAGAGGAGGTGGGTGAGACATGCAAGTAATAATATTATAATGTGATGAACTTTACACGAACAAGACAGTGTAATCCGAAAATGAATACGAAATCGTTTGAGAAAGTCACCCAGTACACAACTAGAAGACCATTTAACTCTCTCACAGTGGGTATCAAGTTTTCTTTAACCGCAATCCAGATCTTTTCGTTTTCA
>NC_088362.1:14701858-14791858 GCF_034508935.2 Berghia stephanieae
TGTGTGTGTGTGTGTGTGTGTGTGTGTGTGTGTTTGTATGTGTGAAAGAAACAAAAGGGAGACGGATAGAGTGAGGTAGATATGAAGAAAGGGATGGAGGCGGAGCAAAGAATTGTAGGGATAGTTTAAGAAAACATTTATTTGTTTCAAAGTAAGTCATAGTCAATCAACTGGAAACATATTGACCAATGAGATTGCAATTAAAGATATGGGCTGGTCAAATTATTCATTGCATTGTTTTCATTTTGAGTCAGATGACAGCCTGCGGAGGAGGGATTGGGGCTTATTGTGCATTGACTTACATGAAAACATGTTATTGAATCTCTCAAGTTTTTCTTAGCGTTCACCCACATTGTTGATTGTCTACAAAGACTCCCCCATTCTTTACATTACATTACATAACAGAGAGATGATTTACAAGGAAGGAAATATAATCTCCCAAAACTAACTATACATTTGACTGTTTCCCCTTCACCAAGGGTATCCGGTCAGGGCCAGGACAAAACCAAGTAATCTCATTCCAAGACAAAGACAGAAAGGTAGATGGAAAACAGATATAGGGGGATAGAAGACAGTAATTACCTCCCTGCCCACTATGGGAGGTCAGGAACTCCACCCAATTTAGACTTGTTTACAGTTTTTAAAGTTCATTATTGGTTGAACCATGAAATTGTGGAAACAGTCATGCTGTCTCTGAGATAGATAAAGACACGCCCTTTGCTGTGGTATCTTACATGGTATTGGTGGAGGAAAAGACTTAATATTTTTAAGTCCTGGAAATGGTTGCTCTCTGAGAGAAAGTCAACTCTCGTTTTGAATGTATCATTGGTAGTTGCCTTTTTAAACATTAAATTTATATAACTTATCCTCAATACATATTTTGAATTATGTTCTCATGTAGAAAAATGATTGTAGTTTCTGGAACAACCAAAAACTAAAATTTGCTATTTTGACCATTCCCACTTTAAAACCAGTTTTCTTCGTTTTCCAAATCCCGACTTAATACCGCTTCGAGGCGTAGGGTCACAAATTGTATTTCAATACATTAAATTAATGCTTCAAACTCCTTTTTATATTATTAGCTCTGGCAATAAACTGTGTTTTAAAGAAGTTTATTGAATTTAAGATCTATAACAATTGTCACATAGGACCCAAAAATCCATAGTTCTACGAAAATTTCGTAAGGGTAGGCAGGTCTGATAATATGAGTTTAATAATCTCATGTTTCGTATTCGGTTTTCCCAGATCGCTTCGAAAAATGGAGACAAAAAATGTGTGGGAATATTCCAGGTGATTGATCGGCAGCTTTGCATTTCAACACTAAGATAAACATCTGAACAAGTGTGTTTGAATTGTTCAAGACAAAGCAAGAAATAATAATACCAAAAAAAAATAATAATAAATGAAAACAATCCCAAAAATTCAGTCTACCTTGACTGGGGATCGAGCCTGACACATTCTGGTTACCGGTCAGCCGTGCTACCATTACACCATAGAGTCTCCGATTGTTGGGACAATTTTAATACCTATATTCTTCAACACTAAGAAAGGACAACTAAATTTTGTGGATTAGCCAGTTAACTGCCGTGTTCGCGAGGTCCCAGGTTTTAGAGTTTTTGCCACGGGGAGCGCCATTTAAATCGATCGATATTTCAAGGATGAGTTTTCAAGCCCAATTTTTGAATGCGTGGTTTTCCAGGCCACGGCTTTTAACTGGACAATGGTTCCGGTTTGAGAGATAGAGACAGGTAAAGAAAAAAAAAGAGAGGAACACACACACACGCACACACACACACATACACACACACACACACACAGAGAGAGAGAGAGAGAGAGAGAGAGAGAGAGAGAGAGAGAGAGAGAGAGCAAAGGAAAAAAAAATCAAAACCGGAATGCACTTGTAGACCAATAATTCGAAATTCAAGGAATCATCTAAAAGCCACCACTTATCTGATGAAATTATATCTAGACCGTCTATCAATCATTGTCACATAAAAAGAAAGAGGTTAGACCGATAAAAATAGATGAAATTTAATGAAAACAACATTAACAACCCCCCTCCCTAAAAACACACACACAAAAACAAACAAACAAAAAAAAAAAGCTCAACCCCAACCAAACACAAGAAAACTCATCAAAATTACAAAAATGAAGAAAATCAAAATAGAAATTTAAAAAATCCAACGAACAACAAAATTAACACCAAAAAAAAAAAAAAAAAGTAGAAAAGAAAAAAATATCGGCTTATCTGTGATTACCACAAACTTTACCCCACCAGAAAGGAACTATTGAATATAAAAGGAGCGTCAAAAGTTTAGTTTAAGCCAGATACATTTTGATTTGCGAAGGAACTGTTGACTGTCTGCCTGATCTGCTCACCATGTTGTCGTTTATTTTAGCAAGCATCACGATCTTACACGGTAATTCCATATTATGATATGTTCACATCTACTATTTATTGAAAATGAAATGCAATATTCAAGTCAACATTATAATTGATAGCCGGATTCATTGATCGAGTTTTCATTTTAATAGTGCAGATGATGATTTAGTGTTTCTTATATTTTAGTTATATTGTGTCATAGATCTCTTCCTGTACCACCTCTGTTTTCATTTATAGAAATAAAAACATAATTTTTAAAAAATAATTAAGATACTGCCTATTGTCAAAGCCTTTATATCTGTATTGTTTAGTCCCTATCACGTTGCCCAACCATTTTCGTAACACGGTCTTTAATATTGTAAGTTGTCCTTCCTGCTGATTCCAGTATTGACCGCATTTTGGCTTTTTATTTTGTTGAAAAACACCCATATCAAGCAATAAGACCATAGGTCAGAATACTTTTGACCAAACTGTTATGGACCAGTTTCAATTTTTTCCCACTCACCTCAAATTTACAAAGTTGTCCTACTATGACAAGTCTTTGGTTGATCTATTTACATATTATGTTTTCCGCACGAGTTTTACATTTTAACTTCCCATCGATTGTCATTCCCAGATAATTATAGTTTTTCATTACTGCTGCTTTTTCATTATTTATTTCAACTAGTAGATGATCTAATTTGTTATTTCATAAAGTAAAATAAAATTGTTCTGTGTTTTTCTTTACGTTCAGAATTAGAATTAGAGTCAATCTACATGATCGTGACCACTTCCTTAACGCGACCAAAACGTGATACTCTCACATCGATAACAAAAGAACCTCAATTTTACAGAATAACCACTGTTGTTTCATTTTCTGGGACCCTTACTTTTCTTGTCGTCCTCGTGTGGATATTGGCAGCACTGCACGTATTTATAGAAATCTGCCTTTGTGAACTTCTTTTTGAAATTTCATATAAGGACGCTTGACATCGTCATGTATTGTTGATTTTAGTTAAAACATGGAGCTTGTAGGTAAAATCAATGTAAAAGAAGTTTGGTCACTCGTGCTTTACATTGTTTTTGCTGCCCATTTCTAGTTTAGCCGCACTGATAGATGGCCGGGGTTGGGTCCGGGAATTTTACAACCCATTGTGCCGGCCCTTTAAAAAGCTGTCACAATGTTGTCATGAAATTTGTGGAACATACACATTTGAGTCATTTTGCCGTTAAAATGTTCATACTCCATTTTTAGTAATTAATTGTCAACTTCCTGTGTTCCAAACTCAAATCATTATCATTTTTGGATTATGGGCAGGTATCAAAAACCTTGATTTTTATTGTTTTCACTTTTTAAACTCAATTAAAAAAAAAAAGTCTGTGTATTGTTCTGTGTGTGGCCGAGATAAGGTAGTTGGTCCGCGGTCACGACGTGTGACTGCGCTGGGGTCGATCTTGCTCAAACACATAGAATTCTCTTCAATTGTGCAAAATCAATTAAACACGCACGTTTACATGCATGAAGTCTAGAGCGGGACCGGGAAATCCAGCAGGCCAGTTGGATTATTTTTATCAAGAATAGAGCGTGTACGTGTACGTGATCGCTGGTTTTACTCTGTTTTCATTATTTTATTATTATTATTTTTCTATTATTTTCGGGGGGGGGGGGGGGGGGGCTTCATCTCCACAAAACCAGAAATTTCAACTTTTCTTGGAATATAAGGTATCGTTTTAAGGTGGCATGATTCTAAGTATTGCTCTGCCGTCTGCAAATTTTATGACACAATCTTTAGTTGTGTTTGATGCAGTCATTTGTAAAATTTCGGCGAGCTCACACATCCTTGGGGACAGTCATTACTCAAGTTTTTATGGTGAAAAGGGTAGTTTTTGTACTTGACTCGTGAGGAAATTTTGGTACCAGTTTTTAAGAAATTTTCTCACCCTCATGACAGGTGAGTTTAGGACAATATGTTTGAATCCATGGCATTAAAAGCTTAAGAAAAATAAAAACATCGCAGCAACCGTGAAAATGAAATGACTTCAATTGCTTTTACTCTCAAAAGAAATTCAATAATCGAGGATATGTTCTAATTTAAGTAAGATAAATAACTAAGGGTAAACTAATGTTCCGGCCGTATTTATGCATTAATCTATTTAAAATAAAACGTTAAACCTTGCATTGATATCGATTTAAATAAAACAAAATAAAAACCGTAATATTAGACAATCATCCCTTACTATTATGGACCATTTCCGGAGAACCTTATCAATTTCAGGAGGGATTGTCAAGCACCAGGAGAAAGCAAACACTCCAACCCGGCGGAACCCCAGGTGGCGGATAGGGGGAAGTTGTGCAACAACCTCGACCAAATCATGGGAGTACCCATCATCCACCCTGTGCTTGGGTTACAGCATAAACTGGAGAAACGAACCTCATCAGCCTTGGTTGGCAGTCGTCAAATAGAAGGCCACTCTAAACAAACCAAAAATGGATAGAACGGACTCAAGAGCCCTAGAAGGCAACCAGTCTAGGAGTGAATCTCTAAACAATCCTGGCCCTCCAAGTCTGGGGGTTGAGCATAGGGCTAATGACCCGATCTCAGAAAAAAAGACAAAAAAAAAAAAACAAAAACAAACATTGTTACAGACACTGACACGGGAACAAAGAACGATAAAAAGTTAGGAGAGGAGCAATACTTCAGAAGTCTGGATCGGCAGTTCACAAATCGATGGAACTGGCGACCAAGAGCACTGTATATATGACGAATAGCGGTCAAATCCGAGAGGAAGCCAGCAACCAGACACCATTGTCTCTTCTTTAACCCAAACAAAGCATTCTACTGGGAACCTGGAATGTTACGACATTATACCAAACGAGCAAGCCAGCACAGACCACAAATGAAATGAATAGATATCGGCTGCACATGATGGCAATATGCGAGTCACGGTGGATTGACAATGGCCATATAAATTTTTGCAACAGGGCATACAATTATTTACTGAGGTAGAAAAGATGAACTACATTTAAACAGCGTCGCTCTTCTATTATCAAAAAAGCAAGAAAGACTAGAATGGAAGCCAATGGGAGAACGATTGCTCAAGACAAGATTCAACTCAAAATATTCTAAATTGAGAGTAATGGTTTGTTATGCCCTACAATAGGACAAGAGTGAGGACTAGAAAGAAAGCTTTTATGATAAGCTAAATCAAACAGTACAAGAGCATGATGCATTTATAGTGCTTGGTGACCTAAACGCAAAGATTGGGCGAGATAATGAAACAAGAGAACAAACTTATGGGAAAGAAGTTTTACTACAAAAGACGAATGACAATGGTGAACGATTGATAGAATTCTGTGAAGACAACAACCTAATCATTGGAGTCACTCTTTTAAAAACATAAAAAATACACGAGTACACTGGGATTTCCCTTATGTTAATACAGAAAAACAAATCAACCACATTATGATGAACAAGAAATGGCGAACATTATTGTAAGACGTGAAAGCTAAAAGAGATGCTTTTATTCCAAGTGATCATGAGTTGCTTTTTGCAAAAATCAGACTGAAATTGAGAAATGCAAAGATAGGCTCTGAAAGAAAAGGAAAATTTAATACAGGAAAACTACAAGATCGTCATATTGCACAACAATTCAAACTCGAGCTATCAACTATAATTTTATATCAAGTGTTACAAACTGATGGCCAAGAACTAAATATCACAAAATCACTCAAGAATTATTAGATGTAAGCCAGAAAGTACCAGATCCCGTCAAAAAGAAAAGAAAACAAGGGATATCAGAAGAATCTTGGAAACTGATTGGAGAAAGGAAGCAGACGAAAGAAAAACTATTGAAAACGAAATCTCAAATAATTCAAGGTCGCTTAAAAGAAGAGTACTCAACACTAGACAAAAGCATTTTTAAAAATCAGAACGACAGGACAAGAAAAACTATTATGACATGATTATTGAAAGAGCTGAGAAAACAAGCCAAAGACAAGATATGAGAACGCTGTACCAGACATCCAAAATGCTACCGAAAGACTTATAGAATTGTCATCTACCTGTAAAAGATTCATAAATATTGACTACCTGGAGAATTAAAGCAAAACGAACGATGGAAAGAACATTTTGGAACTATCTTGAACAAAAAACCACCAAGACGACGTACTAGCATCAGGGCCCGTTTTCATGAATGAGGACTAGATTTAGTTATTTACTAGTCTAGTATATGACTAGCTAGTCTAAAGCCCAAGCAAAGCAAGTGACTAAAAAATCGGATTTCATGAACGCTAGTCTCGGATTAGCAAGTCTCTTGCCTAGAAGTGGGCGTTATAAGGACGGTGACTAATTCCGGTATTTTGTGCGGATAACATGATCTCTCTAGTACACAAAGGCAGGTAAGATACCTTCATACTTACAACGCAAAATATTTCCAAAGAGGGAATTAGCAACACAAGTGATATTGACTGTCGACTGTTTTAGTCTGCAATGATGTCCATCGTCGACTGTCAATTCTATATTTAGGCCAATGGCAGTTTACTTGAGATTCGATGTATACGGAGATTGAAACTCAAAGAAATTGAACCAAAAAAACAAAAACAACAACAATCAAACAAAAACCAACAAAAAAAAAAAAAGACCAAACAAATAAAGAAACAAAAGAGAAAGTATTTTCTAATAAATCACATTATTTTAGTCAGTTGCAATGCCAAGAGAATAACTTTTGTCTCCATTATACTTTCTAATCATTTTGTTGTTGTGTTCTTTGACGCAAACCCTTTGATTTCGGAGTCTCTCTTTCACTCTCAACTTCATTAACCGATAGATTCATTTTTTTAAACAATTCTGACAAAAATGTGTACTTTCGACGATCTGCACTTACCTTATAGTTTTTTAAAGCCAGTGTTAATGGCAACAGGACACTTTTTGCCTCTGTCATTTGTAATCGACGTATTTTCTTTCCGAATAGAAACGCACTCAATCTAAAAATAGCTGCTATCTTGTTGACGCTATGTCGTCACCAAATAACTAGGCTCAGACTAAATCATGAAATCTTGTTTCTGCAAATGACTAAAACTTAGTCCGAACGTGCCGTTATTTTAGTCCCGGACTTGCTAAGTGAAATCCGATTTTTTCAAGTCTTTAACTAAAGTCAGAGATAGTCAGGGATTCTAACTCCCTCACAGTGGGTATCAAGTTTTCTTTAACATCATTCCAGATCTTTTCGTTTTCATAAGTAATGCACTAACAGCGATGATAGTCGGGCTTTTCTTGAGGCTCGAGTCGCATCGCATCGCTGCAAAGCTCTCTTGGAGAAAACTGATTGACAACTGCAGTTAATGCCATATAAAAATGGGAGTTTATATTTTTCAAAGAAATTAACTCTCTTGCCCTTTAAGGTTTTAATCTTTTGAATATGGTTTGTAAAGAATTTCCTTGAAAAAAATGGAAATATAACGCACAGTAATAGATATTATGATATTTTCTTGTAATGGTGCTGCAGTAATTTTGGCTTCCCTAGGGATTTGGGCGTTTTTGTTTTGTTTTGAATAGTTTAGTCAGTATTATTATTGTTATTATTATTATTATTATTATTATTATTATTATTATTATTATTATTGTTATTAATTATTGTTATTATTATTATTATCATTATTATTATTATTACTAGTAGTAGTAGTAGTAGTAGTAGTAGTAGTAGTAGTAGTAGTAGTAGTAGTAGTAGTAGTAGTAGTAGTAGTAGTAGTAGTAGTAGTAGTAGTAGTAGTAGTAGTAGTAGTAGTAATATTTTGTTTATTTAATTATAATCATATTTTTTAAAATTTGGTCTAAAGTTTACTTTTTAACATTGACAATATTTTTTTTTCAAAACCGTGTAATGAGATAATATGAATATTATTTATTTTGCCCTGCCACTTTTCATCCCAATCCAGTATCTGCCATTTCTAAGGATTACTGTCCAAACTCTATCCCTACAGACAAGTGGACTCAGGTTTATGGGAAAAAATGTTACCGATTTCATCTCGATATTATGCTGGAATATGTGGATGCTCAGATTTACTGCGATAGAAGAGGTGGAAATTTGGTCATGATTAAATCTAAAGAAATCAACGACTTCATAGCTAAAGAGCTATCAAACACGTTTGATTATCACGAGGAGGCGTGGATTGGTTTGAATGACATAATAGAGGAGAACAACTTTGTATGGGTAGATGGGGCTAAAATGGAATACACAAATTTTGCTAGAAATGAGGGACCTCGAGGCGGCATCTTTCATCCTATCAGGCACTTATTTGAAGATTGTGTGGCCATTGACATGAGCAGTGACGGAAAATGGAGGGACTATAAGTGCAAAGATCACGTTTTTGTGGACGAGCACAAGAGTTTCATATGCGAATTTCCAATCAATATACCCGAGACAACCCCAACCCCAACAACAACTACTTCAACAACCACTTCAACAACCACCACAACAAGCACAACTACTCCTGCACCTACAACAATTTGTCCTGAACTCATCTGTACCAAGGACTGTGGTATGAGTGGATTCAAATTGGACAGTAATGACTGCACCATATGTGAATGTGAAGGTACAATTCCGGATGGATCAGCAACGAAGAAGCCTTGTAATGAGCTAGACTGTAAATTAGTATGCGGTATGGACGGGTACAAGAGTGATGATAATGGTTGTATGCTTTGTGAATGTGATAATTAAAAGCGACCCGGATAACATGAATCAAACCAGTCATTTCTGATTAAATAATGATCTGGTAATTCCTATGCAATTCTAAACAATAATGAGTCCGAATGCACGTCAATTGTAATAATTGATCCTTCAAAACGGCTTAACCGGTTATTGTTGTCTATTTTTCTGTTTGGCTGATATAATTATTCCGTTTTTATTTTTAGAAAAAAGTATTTTGCATACATAAGCAAGTATTGTAAAAAGCCGTTATTTTGTCTATAAATTAAAAATAAATTTTATAACGAATGAAAGGAGAAAACAAATCGCATGTTATTATGACTATAAACTTTTCCAAATGGGGTTCAAACGACTTTTACTGAGTAATAAGCACTCAAAGGTTTCATTCGACAATTTGAAAAACGAACGCAAAAGCTGAACAATAATTGTGACGTCACAATTTCTTCGCTTCCGGTTTTTAATTCCTTTTCGGATAATGGCTGTCAAAGTGCTATCAATCACCGGTCTTTACTTCAATAATGAGCTTGAACGATTTTCCAGAGAAGAGACTCATTTTATATAGAGTCAAGTAGTTGCGTTTCTTTGTGTGGAATGCACCGTATTATAAGCTCATGCCATTATGAAAATCGAAATTCATAGTTGAAAAAGGAGTTGATGATAATAATGATAATAATAATAATAATAACAATAATAATAATAATAATAATAATAATAATAATAATAATAATAATAATAATAATAATAATGATAACAACAACAACAATAATGATATTGTTATTATTATTATTATTATTATTATTATTATTGTTATTATTATTATTATTATTATTATTATTATAATTATTAATAATAATAATAACAATAATAATAATAATAATAATAATGATAATAATGAAATAATAATAATAATAATAATAATAATAATAATAATAATAATAATAATAATAATAATAATAATAATAATAATAATAATACTGATGATGATGATAATAATGATAATAATAATAATGATGATAATAATGATAATAATATTAATAATAATAATAAATAATATAATAATAATAATAATAATAATGATGATAATAATTATATAATAATAATATAATAATAATAATAATAATAAAAATAATATAATAATAATAATAATATAATATGTATAATGATAATGATGTGGTGATGATGATGTTAATGACAATAATAATCATAATAATGATGATTATGATGATAATGATGATGATGATGATGATGATAATAATATTAATAATAATAATAATAGTTATAGTAATAATAAAATAATAATTAGTCGGTGACTTGTAACACTTTGGCACACAGTTGGTGTCGACACCCCGGTGAGATCTGCAATTATATTCTGTGAGGCACCTGTGACATAGTATCTTAATGTCATTAACACCTTTAGCAGAGGTGAAAGTGAACACTCTCTCGGCAGCACATATTCAAGATCGCCGCTGTAACGACTAAGTCTAGAATAGCTTGCCGATGACATCGACACTGCTTGAACACTTCAGTGTCGCTGGCCACCTCTAGAGTGTGTGTCCAATCTCAAAATACACGGTTTCGGCGGATCGTTTGTCTTTGTCAACGTTGTAGATACATGTAAGCCGATGTGACGCATCTGGGCCCCAGGGCACGGGCCTGGCTGGCAGAGGCAATGTCCGACGTCCTTGCAAAAGGAAAGCTTCCACAAGTGTGGAAGCACACGAAGATAGTTGCCATCCTGAAGCCCGGGAAACCGGCGAAGGAGGCCGACAGTTACAGACCCATATCTCTGCTGAACTGTCTTTACAAATTGTTGGAGCGTGTTCTATTGAACCGATGGGGGCCGGTCCTAGACGCTGCCCTGCCACCCGAGCAGGCGGGCTTCAGGGAAGGGAGGTGCACGACGGAGCAGGTCATTGCCCTTACAGAGCATATTAAGCATGGGTACGACAGAAAACAGCAAACAGGTGCTGTCTTTATAGACAGCGGTGTACGATACGCTCTGGTGCGAAGGGTTGATGCTCAAACTAGCAAAATCATAAGGTGCAAAAAGACCTTAAAGTTGTTCTCTTCGATCTGAGGGGAAAGGCAATTCCACGTCGCGCTGGGAGACGCCACGAGCAAAGTAAGGAAATTGAAGAATGGGGTCCCTCAGGGGTCGGTACTTGCGCCAATGTTGTTTAACGTATACATTAGCGATATGCCGAACACTTCCTCCCTGAGGCTGGGATACGCGGACGACTGGGCACTCGTTACTCAGAGTAAAGTGTGGACCCGTCTCGAGAGCGTACTCAGCGAGGATTTCACCAGACTCAAATCCTACTTCAAAAAGTGGTACCTGAAGATGAACACTTCAAAAACCGTGGCCACTGCATTTCACCTATGCAGTGCTTGGCACACCCGCAAACTGAATGTCCTAGTCGGGGACCAGCCACTCCCATATGAGCCGCATCCAAAATATTTAG
Organism: Berghia stephanieae; assembly: GCF_034508935.2. Lineage (NCBI taxonomy): Eukaryota > Metazoa > Mollusca > Gastropoda > Nudibranchia > Aeolidiidae > Berghia > Berghia stephanieae. Next base: position 14,713,388 of record NC_088362.1, read on the forward strand.
GGGTGACATTGGATCGCAGCCTTACCTATCGGGTGCATCTCGAAGGGGTTGCCCGGAAGATAGAGAAGCGGAACAGTCTTCTGAGGAAGCTGGCGGGATCGACTTGGGGCGCTAGCCAAGCGCTCCTGAGAACGTCCGCCTTGGCACTATGCTATTCCACCGCCGAGTAATGCTCTCCAGTGTGGGATAGAAGCAGAAACGTTGAGAAGCTGGATGTAAAACTTCGCAAGTCGATGCACATAGTGTCAGGAACGCTAGCAAAAACTCCTAGAGAATGGGGCCCAATAATGGCAGCGATCCAGGCCTCCGATGTCCGGAGGGAGACGATTACGGGAAACTGGCTGAGTAAGATCAAAGAGAGAGGGAATGGGGATACCCCTCTGATGCGCATAATGGACGGCGCCCCCGTTTCGAGCCGAAATAAGTCCCGGCAACCCTTGTACGCAGAATCCCTGACTACGTCTAGAGCTGCACATACGAGATGGAAGTCAGTTTGGACGAATTCAATCCCTCGTGGGTGCGGGGACGTAACCTCCTCTAAGCTTGGTGAAAAGTTGCCAGGCTTTGATACCAGTAAGAGGAGACACTGTGTGATTGCGAATCGGCTTCGGTCGAGGAGCTGCCTCATGGCCAGTGCGCTTCATCGGTGGGGTCTTACTACCTGTCCAACATGTACTCGCTGTGGGCAAGAACCTGGGACGGCAGAGCATCTAGTCGAACGGTGTGTTGTGACGATGCTACCCGGCGGATTTGCGACGGTGCACGAATGCGGAGCAGACTTTGCTGATCGGGTCTATCGTCATAACATAGTAGTGTGAAAACCATTAAAGGCTGCTGCCGAGGAACGGATAACGAGAATATATTATACTCAAGAGTTACCCTTAGGTTTCCCGACGAGTGATTTCCCTTGGTTTTCGCAAGATAAAAACCCATGATTGTAAACTGCGACTAGTACACATCAGCTCCACAATATCATCACAACCACCCCTACTACAACCACAACTACCACCACCACCACATCATCATCACCACTACTACAATCACCACCGCTACCACCACATCATAATCACTACCACCACTACAACAACAACCACCACCACCACCACTACTACTACTACTACTACTACTACTACTACTACTACTACTACTACCACTGCTTCTACTACTACGACTACTACGACTACTACTACTACTACTACTACTACTACTACTACTACTACTACTACCACTACTACTACTATTTCCACCATAACCACATCATTATCACTACTATAACTACTACTACCACAACCACCACCACCACCACCACCATCATCATCATCATCATCATCATCATCATCATCATCATCATCAGTAATAGCAGCATAGCAGCATCTTCATCAAATACAACCACCACCATCTACATCATCATCACGTCTACCACTACTACAACCACCACCACCACCACATCATCATCATCATCATCACTACCAAACTACTACAACCACCACCACTACTACAACTACTATCACCACATCATTATCACTACTATAACCACCACCACCACCACCACCACCACCATCACGTTAACTAAGAGCCTGACACTGACCAAAAAATGACGTCAAAAGACAAGTCTTTGGCCACTAAAGAAAACAAATCGTGAGTTGTATTCAACAGTTCAACAATTGGAATACTTGTTTCCTCGAGCTCTACTAAACGACAACTCACTAGACGCTGCACAAACCTTAAAAATGACGTCAAACTGTAAGTCCTAGAGGGTTCTAGTGTAGCCATCGTTATGTTATAGCCTGATACTGAATCCAAAAGGACTGGCAGTTTGACGTCATTATTTGGTTTTTGCACCGCTTAGTGAGTTGTCGTTAGTAGAGCTCATGGAAACAAGTTATTTCATTGGTTGAACTATTGAATACAACTCACGCTTTGTTTTCTTTTGTGGCAAAAGACTGGCATTTTGACGTCATTATTTGGTCAGTATCAGGCCATAACTTTACGAAGGCCACGTTTATAGTTCCAGGCTATAATTTGTTAACGACGGCTACGATTTGACTGTAGCTTTCGTAAAATCATGGCCTGATACCGTAGCCATCGTTAACTTATAGCCTGACACTGACCAAAAAATGATGTCAAAATGCCAGTCTTTGGCCACAAAAGAAAACAAATCGTGAGTTGAATTCAATAGTTCAACCAACGGGACCACTTGTTTCCATGAGCACTACTAACGACAACTCACTAGGCGGTGCGAAAACCAAATAATGACGTCAAAATACCAGTCTTTTTGGGTTTCAGTGTCAGGCTATAACTTAACGATGGCTACGCTGATACTGACCAACATAATATGATATCAAAAGACAAGTCTTTGCCCAAAAAAAACCCCCAAAAAACTAAATTGTGAGTTTTATTCAACAGTTAAACCAATGGGATCACTTGTTTCCTTGACCACTAACTACTAAAGAAAACTCACTCGGCGGTCCACAAAACTAAAAATGACGTCAAAATATGGGTCTTAGTTTCAGGCTATTAGTTAACGAAGGGTACGATCTGACCGTAGTCGTCGTAATCTTGTTGATGCATTACGTTTATCTCAAAAACGCATAACATCAGTCTATAGATAGAATGAAATTGACGTCACTCAACTCTTAGGTATTGTTTTGAGCCAGCCAATTTTATGAGTAGTTCTCACTAAACGGTATTAACCATACTATTAATGCATTGCGTTTAGTAAAAAAATAAACCCTCATAGCATCCACCAGTCGGATATAACGTACCGACACACAAAACTATGTGTAACCGCTATAACCTTAAACATTAATAGTCTGATTACTTAAATTAAGTGAGAACTACGTATAAAGATGACTAGCTAAAACAATAACAAAAAGCTGAGTGACGTCAATTGGATTCAATATTCTGATGTCACGTCGCCCAGCAACGGCGGCCATCGTGGTTCTAAACAAAGAAAATCGGTACTTTTTATTCTTCATGCTGGCTAGAACTTTTCATGTCTTGTGATCAGAATGTGTAAAAGTCAAAACATGATCAGATTTATAAAGTTTTTTTTCCTCTGGATACGCTTTTATGCTCGTCGGAGAAATATTTCATAAGGGCGTCCGCCATTGTTCCGATAGTCTAGAGCCAGTTACTAAGTTACCATGCGTCATTACGAGGGAAGTGACGTTACGACTGTTGAAGCGTATTGCTTTCCATCTATAAACGTTCACGTAATGTTATGTGTTGGTACGTCATATCCGGCTGACGGATCTTGTGAGGTCTTTATTTATTTATTTTTTTTTTTTGGCTAAGCGCAAAGCATCAATAAATTTACGAAGGTTACAACTGATAAGCAGGTTATTCCAGATTTCCCTGGGAAGAGAAACAGGTTTTATTTTATTTTTTTAACCAATCTATCGGTAATTATGATGTTTTTCTCTTGTTTGTGTGTGTGAGTGAGTGTGTGTGTGTGTGTGTGTGTGTGTACAGGTAAACGATGCAGAGAAAAAGTGTGTACGCGTATGTTTGTGTGCGTGTGCATGTGCGAGATAGAGAAATAGATGGATAGCAGATAGATAGAGAGATAGAGAGATAGATAGAGAGAGAGAGAGAGAGAGAGGGAGAGAGGGAGAGAGAGAGAGAGAGAGAGAGAGAGAGAGAGAGAGAAGTACGAGAAGAGAATAGATAGATAGATAGATAGAGATAGATAGATAGAGAAGATAGAGAGAGAGAGAGAGAGAGAGAGAGAGAGAAAGTACGAGAAAGAGACATAGATAGATAGATAGATAGAGAGAGAGAGAGAGAGAGAGAGAGTGTGTGTGTGTGTGTGTGTGTTTGTGTGTGTGTGTGCGTGTCGAAACAATTTGTTGGAGGCCGTCGTAAACAGTTCTAAGATTTTTTACGGTAATTTGGTCGAATCCTTATCTACTATTTTATTCTCTTGACGATCACGAAATGTTGCGTCCTGCTGCTTTAAAAGGCTATAAATGACTGACACAAGAGAAGATTGATGCTATGCGATAAATTAAATTACTCACAACATCCGCAAGCCGGATATAACGCTCCAACAAATAAAACTGTGTGTAACCTTAAACGTTTAAAGTCTGATTGATACAATTTATAGTTAGATTTTTAATAAATGGCGCGTGTTTTTCTTCTTTTTCTCAGCTGTCCCCCAATGCATAGCTGCAAAAATTTGTATGAACCTCTGAATCAATTTGTCTTAATAAAAAAATATTTTTTTCATGAATTTCAATAGGAAATGATTTCGTTTATTACAGCTATATTAAAATCGATAATAGGTGATGATCGGAAATCATAGAAGATTTACATTATCAAGATTATGAATTTTCCGCATATCCATTTTGAAGGAGTTCGTTAAATTGGGGTGTTCGGTTAATTGAAGCTTAAACGATATATTTGCAGTATTTGAATATGGAGCAACGAATGGCAATTATTAACTATCAGACATCTACATTTTATAACTATCAATACACATTACTGGTGAATACAAACGAAAATTAACATAACGCGCTTCCAATATAATTTTGATTGCAAAAGTTTGAGAAATAGCGTGTGTTTATGCCAAAGAGGATTACATAAATTTATGTAGACTAGTCAAAAGTAAAAATCCATCAATTATGAGACAGTGTCTCAACAATTATGCGTTCAACAATTACAACAACAACAACAACAACAACAACAACAACAACAACCAAGACATTTTGGACACATCAATCAGCACAGTCTGATGATGAAAAGGAGAAATGAAACAACTACAGAAAGATTCCGAGCATCACTCTATCCAATGAAATGTAATTTTTCTCTAGTTTGCGAAGGTTGAGGCATGCCTTTTCTCAGTCGACTCTTTATCATTTATTGCTTCGTCGGTGAGAGTAAATTTGGTGTTCCTCCTCTCAATCTTTCCCTCTACTTAGGCTCAATGACCTCGATTGGATTGCGCTCACAGTGATATGGAGGAAGTCGCGCAACCTCGTGTCAGAACTCCCTGATTAGACAATCTGCTTTGAAAGCTGTTTCTGGTTCATTTCTTTTTTTTTTTACTAAGGAGTATGGAATATGTAGTACTGTCTGATTGAAACCATGAAATCATGTCAGCTTTTATATTTGCCAAAGTTGGAGCCTTAAAGTGACCATGGGCCAACGAATGGTAGCGTTGTCCAATACAATACAGCAGGGTGCTCAATGGAGGGCAGCAAACGATATTTAGTCAGTCTTAAAACACCTTTGCATTGACCCCAGAATAATATTCCAGATGATGCAGGGAAGAAAAAATGGCATGGCATCCTTTTAAATATCCAGTATCATCACCATCTGCAAGAATAACAATGATTCTCTGTCCAGAACCCATGATCCTTTTTCTGCTTGAATAATCAGACGTCCAATATTTTTTTCGGATGTATATTTCCGCTCACCCATACATCTTTGCATGATATCCATATCAAAGTTATCTATGATCCTTTTCCTGCCACGTCGTTCTACACTGGTGATCTCTCTGTCGTATTTCGATAATGATCTTCTCATGGTTGATTGTGAAATTCCAAAACCATTGCCGTCCTCTTTAATGACTTATCGATAGATACAAGAAGACTTCTTTTCGCAGCTTTACGAGAGTGAAACCGATAGAGATTCCTTACCGTATCGTGTTGTTTAAGAGCCTAATATGTTTTTAAAACCTCTAAAGGCCCTGTGCATGTGAAACGTTCATGGAAAGACAAACATTTGTCAAAGTTATATTAACAGTGTCTGTTAATTTGACAATATTGAGTATACAATCACAATTTCAAATGATTTAAAGCAAGAGATTTCATATAAGTCTTTGGTAATTTCGACATGATGTAGATAATATGCCATAAATAATAAATTCAAAATTTAATACAAACTATATAAGTGATATGTTTATAACACTTAAAGAGAATTGTTATTATTTGGAAAGAAGTATGACGTGAATTCATAATCATCATAATCACAACGTCAGCACAAGATTTTTTGGAAATACGATGAATTCATTCATACTTTGTGGTGCGTAACTTGTTTTCATTTTTTACAATGTAAAATTTCCAATTTTATGTCAGCTGTTTTAAAGTAGTTTTTTTATAGGTCTTAAAGAATAAAACTTTTTTTAGAATATGGCATCAATACGGTCCAATATCTATAGATAGTTCGAAGATGACGTCAATCTGGTCTTTGTTATTGTTTTTTGCCATCCGCGTTTATGAGTACTTCTCACTAAACGATATTAACCAGACTATAAACGTTCATGGTTACACAGAGATTTGTGTGTTGGTCCGTTATACTTCCGGATGGCAATGTTATGAGCTTCTTAGCCAAGTGCATACTATCTATATTCAGTTAAGACAAATTGAGTCAGAGGTTGACACAAATTTTTACAACTTTTGATAGAGGGACAGCTGAGAAAATCCAGAAAAACACGCGCCATTAATAAAAAATCTGACTATAGTGATAACTACTCATAAAAATGGCTGGCTAAAAACAATAACAAAGAGACGTCAAAAGGCTTCAACAGTCATGATGTCACTTCCCTCGTAATGACGAATGGTAACTTAGTTGTGCGGCTATATGGTCTAGTGGTATGACACTCGCTATCGGATCTGAAAGTCCTGGGTTCGAGCCTCGCGCTCGGCGCATAGTTGAGTCCTTGGCAAAGGCTCTTTCCTCACATTCTCTCATCGTACACAGGTGTAAAATGAGTACCTGGCCGTTAACATCGTTGTCTTTGTACGAAAAATTGTAATAGCACCTAACAGGCGTCATGTCCCGTCCTACATGTTAAATGTTGCTGTTGACCAGGGACCCATTGTAAAGCGCTTTGAGCACATTAAGTGGATATTGCGCTATATAAAGCTCAATAATTAATTATTAGTAACTGGGTTAAACTATCGGAACAATGGCGGACGCCCTTATGAAATATTTCTCCGACGAGCATAAAGGTGTATCCAGAGAAGAAAAACATTATATATGATCATGTTTTGACTTTTATACATGCTGATCACATGACCTATGAAAAGTTCCAGCCAGCATAAAGAATAAAAACTACCCATTTTCTTTGTTTAGAACCAGGCTGCTCGCCGTTGCTGGGCGCGTGACATCAGACTTAGTGAATCCAATTGGATTCAGTAGTCTGATGTTACGTCACCCGGTAACGACGGCGATCTTGGTTCTAAACAAAGAAAATCATTACTTTTTATTCTTCATGCTTGCTAGAACTTTTCATATTCATATGTCTTGTGATCAGAATGTGTAAAAGTCAAAACATGATCAAATTTATGTTTTTTTCCCTTCTGGATACGTTTTTATGCTCGCCGGAGAAATATTTCATACGGGCGTCCCCCATTGTTCCGACAGTTTAGAGCCAGTGTTACTAAGTTACCATGCGTCATTAGAAAGGAAGTGACGTAACGACTGTTGAAGAAAATTTCGTTCTATCTCTAGTGGCACGTGATGATTCGCCCTTTACAAAGCATGAACCAATCAGAACATTTCTTGTCATTTACCCCGTTCCGTCTCCTTGACTATCTATTTCCAGTCAACTAAAAGGCTTGAGTTACCCTTAGTATAGATAGAATGAAGTTGACGTCACTCTGGTCTTTGTTATTGCTTTTTGCCATCCGCGTTTATGAATAATTCTCACTAAACTGTATTAACCAGACTATAAACGTTCAAGGATACACATAGATTTGGATCCACGTTGTAGATGCAACAATTCATCATATTATTATGACCACACATAGTCATTTATTATGATTTGGCCTCATGAGGTCGTGAACAGTGCCTTTGTGGTCGTGGCAAAGAGTCTAATCTAGTTAATCATTTTGAACTCTTGACGAGATCCCCGAGGTAGATATTATCGTTTCGATTCAAACAGCATAATGGTCATATCACTTTAATTCCAAATATACTTCGGGTATGTGGTCTAGTGTGGCTTTGTGATCTTGTGGTATGGCACTCGCTTTCGGATCGGAAGTTCCTGGGTTCGAGCCTCGCTCGGCTCATAGTTGATTGAGTCCTTGGAAAAGGCTCTTTACTAACATTCTCTCATCGTACTCAGATTCTCTCACCGTACTCAGGTGTAAAATGAGTACCTGGTCGTTAACAGTGATGTCTCTGTCGGAAATAAATTGTAATATCGCTTAACAGGCGTTATGTCTCGTTTTTACATGTTACGTGTTGCTGTTGGTCAGGGGGACCCTTTGTAAAGCGCTTTGAGCACGTTCAGTGGATATTGCACTGTATAAAAGCTCAAGTTTTTTTGTTTGTTTGTTTGTTTTTTTTTTCTTCTTTTTTTTTCGGACTCAGATAACATATTATTATGGTTTTGGGGCGATGGGTTGCATATGAAATTAAAAAAATAAATATCACGACTTTAACATCTCAAGTTTTAGTTCGTATTCTGACACAATCAGTACGCTGTTTTCCTTCGATCGCTTTTAAATAGAGACTAAAAAAAAAGGAATTAAAAAACGTGTGGGAATATTCTAGATGATTGAACAACATATTTACAATATTTTCAACATATTGTTACGGATGGAGAACACTTTAAGAGAGAGAGAGAGAGAGAGAGAGAGAGAGAGAGAGAGAGAGAGAGGGGCGTGGAGAACGAGAGACAGGAAGGAGAGAGAGAGAGAGAGAGAGAGAGAGAGGTGTGGAGAAAGAGAGAAAGCAAGGAGAGATAGATAGATAGATAGAGAGAGAGAGGGAGAGAGAGAGAGAGAGAGAGAGAGAGAGATAAGGCAAGGAATGAAAATTTAACTAACTGGAATGCACTTCATCCCTTCAAAGGGATAATCTAGAACCCATCACTTGTCTGATGAAATTATATCTATCAATCATTGACATAAAGTAATGATGGGATAAGACTAGCAAAACTAGACTGAATTAAGTGAAATTAGCGTTAACATTAAACAATTAAAAAATTTTAATACTAAATTTAAAACAAAAAACAAAAAAACAAGACGACGAAAGAAAAAATACGACAAAAAAAAAAAAAAATGAAAACCCCAACCAACCAAAGTAAAAAAAAAAACAAGAAAAAGAGAAAAAAAAGCTGGCTTTTTTTCTCCCCCGTTCAGAAACGAACAACTGCATATCAAAGGAGCGTCAAAAACCAGATACATTTTGATTTGCGAAGGAACTGTTGACTGTCTGCCTGATCTGCTCACCATGTTGTCGTTTATTTTAGCAAGCATCATGATCTTACACGGCAATTCCATATTATGATATGTTCACATCTACTATTTATTGAATATGAAATGCAATATTCAAGTAAACATTTTAATTGATAGCCGAATTCATTGATCTAGTTTTCATTCAAGTTAGTGCTAATGCTGAAGTAGTGTGTTTGTTACTTGTTAGTTATAGTATTTTTTAAAAAATATGTTTGATGATGATGATGATGATGATGATGATGATGATGATGATGATGATGATGATGAGAGAGAGAGAGAGAATAGAAGAGATAGCAGATTAAGAGAGAGAGAATGAGCGTGGGGGGGGGGGGGAGGAGAGAGAAAGATAGAGAGAGATAGGTAGATAGATAGATAGAGAGATAGATAGATAGAGAGAGAGAGAGAGAGAGAGAGAGAGAGAGAGAGGGAGAGAGAGAAAGAGGGAGAGAGGTGTGCAAATGAGGAGTGGTGTATTGTCAGTCGAGGGACTCTATTGGTTGATTTGGTTCCATGCACTACATCTATTTTCACCTTTAGAAATAAAACAGCATAAGTTTAAAATTTTAAAAACCCGAAAAAAAAAAGAGTCTTCCTTTTGTCAAAGCCTTATCATCTTTATTGTCTTGTCGTCATCGCGTTGCTCAAACATTTTCGTTTCGTAACACTGTTGTTAATAGTGTAAGTTTTTCTTCCTGCTGTTTCCATTATTGATGATCAGAGGTCTGATCCGTCCTAAATTATATAAAACATGATGCTCAAAGCTCGTATGTAGACTTTAGAGTTTTGATCCGCCGATCGTGAAAATCGGGACTTCAGAGTTTTGTTCAGCCGACCATCGATTTGTTGTCTGTACGTGTCTTTAATTTAAACTTGTCATTGATTGTTATTCCCAGATACTTATAATTCTGGGGTGTTTCTTTATTTACAAAACCCGACGAAACCCGACGAAACCCGACAAAACCTGACAATATCTGACAAAGTTATGGGAAGTAGGCAACAGTTGGGAGTGAACCTGGGATTCAGGGAAGTGTACACCAGTGGAGAGTGAACCTGGGACTATGGGAAGAGGATATCGGTGGAAAATGAACCTGGAACTCTGGGAGATGGATACCAGTGGCAATTGAAGCCGGACTATGGGATTTGGTTACCGAGGAGAATGAATCTGACACTATAGGAAGCGGGCACCGATGAGGATTGAACCTGGGACTGCGAGAGGTAGATTCCTCTGGACAGTGAGCCCAGAAGATACTTCTCTTTTTCGAAACCTACCGAAATCGTCAAAAGTAATGGGAAGTGGACACCAATGGGCAATGAACCGGGGATTCAGGGAAGTGCACACCCGTGGGGAGTGAACCTGGGACTGTGGGAGATGGATACCAGTGGGAATTGAAGCTGACTATGGGAGTTGGGTAGCAGAGGACAATAAATTTGAGACTCTAGGAGGTGATAGCAATGCGGAATGACACCAGTGGGGAGTGAACCTGGGACTAACGGAAGAGGATATCAGAAGGAGATGAACCTGGGACTATGGGAGATGGATACCTGTGGGAATTGAAACCGGACGATGGGAGTTGGGTACCAGAGGAAAATGAACTTGACACTATAGGAGGTGGACACAAATGTGGATTGAATCTGGGACTGTGGGAGATGGATACCAGTGGGAATTGCATCCGACTATGGGAGTTGGGTACCAGAGGAGAATGAACTTTGGGGAATGAGCCTGAGACTACTAGAAGTAGATATCAGTGGAGAGTGAGCTCAGAAGGGTACTTCTCTTTTTCAAAACTTACCGAAATCGTCGAAAGTTATGGGAAGTGGGCACCAATGGGGAGCGAACCTGGGACTATGGGAGGTGGATATCAGTGGGAATTGAAGTCGGACTATAGGGTTTAGGTACTGAGGAGTATGAACCTGAGACTATAGGAGGTGGGCACCAATGGGGATTGAACCTGGGACATACGAGAGATAGATACCAGTGGAGATTGAGCTCAGAAGGGTATTTCTCGTTTTCGAAACCTACCGAAATCGTCAAAAGTTATGGGAAGTGGGCACCAATGTGCAATGAACCGGGGACTCAGGAAAGTGTCCACCAATGGGGAATATACCTGGGACTATGGGAAGAGGATAGCAGTGGGAAATTAATCCGGGACTGTGGGAGATAGATACCACTGGGAATTGAAGCCGGACTATGGGGTTTGGGTACCTAGGAGAATCAACCTGAGACTATAGGAGGTGGGCACCAATGGGGGTTAAACATGGGACTCAGGGAAGTGCCTACCAGTGGGGAGGGAACCTGGGACTAAGGGAAGAAGATATTAGAAGGAAATGAACCTGGAACTAGAATTGAAGCCGGACTGCTGTACACCTCCCTGAGTTCCAGGTTCACTCCCCACTGCTGCCTACTTCCCATAACTTTGTCGGGTTTTGTCGGGTTTCGTAAAAAAAAGTAATTCACCCCTGGTATTGCATTTTTACGAAACCCGCCGAAACCCAGAGTCCCAGGTTCACTCCCCATTGGTGTACACTTCCCTGAGTCCCAGGTTCACTCCCCACTGCTGCCTACTTCCCATAACTTTATCGGATAATGTCAGGTTTCGTCGGGTTTTGTAAAAAAAGTAATACTCCCCTGGTATTGCTTTTTTTTACGAAACCCGCCGAAACCCAGTCCCAGGTTCACTCCCCAATGACGTACATTCCCTGAGTCCTAGGTTCGCTGCCCACTGCTGCCTACTTCCCATAACTTTGTCGGGATTCGTCGGGTGCTGAAATACATAACTAAAGAGCTATCAAACACGTTTGATTATCATGAAGAGGCATGGATTGGTTTGCGTGGCATGATCGAGGAGAACAACTTTGTATGGGCTGACGGGGCTAAAATGGAATACAACAATTTTGCAGAAAATGAGGGACCAGTTGGGAAGGAACTTCTCTTATACGTTCAGAAATCTGATGAGTTTGTGGCCATTGATTTAAGCAGTGACGGGAAATGGAGGGACTATAACTGCACGGATAACATCTTAGGTGTTGAGAACGAGCACAGGGGCTTCATATGCGAATTTCCAATCAAGGTATCTGAGACAACCACTTCAACAATTACACCTACCACGACTTGTCGCGCAGATATCTGTTTCAAAGACTGCGCTCAATACAAATTGAACAGTGATGGCTGCTTAATATGTGAACGTGAAGACAGTTCCTTGCAATGATCTTGAATGTAAATAAGAATGAGGTATGGAGGGATACAAGAGTGGCTGTGTGCTTTGTAAATGCAATAATAAAAATAAAAGAGACCCGAATCACATGAACCAAACCAGCCAATTCTGATTAACTAATGACCCGATAATTTTTATCCAAAGCTGAACGATAATGAGTTTGAATACACGTTAATTGTAACCAAAACATCATGAGTTTTCTTTTAGTGTTTGGCTGATGTTTAAGAGAGAGAAAAAAGTTATTTGGTATAAACGTGTATTTAAAAAAAACTGTTCAATTTGTTGTTTTAGTTTGCTTTTGTCTACCAATAAAAAAAAAGAAATTAAAAATGAACAAAAGGAGAAAAAAATTGCATATTCTTATTATTATAAACTTTTTCCAAATGGTTTAAATCTACAATTTGAAAAACAAATGTTAAACCTGAACCATAGTTGTGTCGTCACATTTTCCTCGCTTACGGTTTTTCATTCCTTTTTCTGGGTGGGGTTCCTGGCCTCCCATAGTGGGCAGGGAGGTACTTACTGTGTCTTCTATCCCCCTATATCTGTTTTCCATATTGCTTTCTGTCTTTGCTGGGATGAGATTACTTGGTTTTGTCCTGGCCCTGGCCAGACACCCTGGCTGAGAGGGAAGCAGTCAAATGTGATGATTTTTTTTCCTTGTAAATTATCTCTCTGTTATGCACCGTATTGGAAGCTTGATAAGATGTCTTATCAAGCTTCCAAAGAAAGGGGACCTCGGTAATTGTAATAATTATCGAGGTATCACTCTTCTTTCTATCCCAGGAAAGGTTTTCAACCGTATTATTTTAGAGAGAATTAAGAGTGCAACAGATGCTAAACTGCGGGACGAACAGGCAGGTTTTCGGAAAAACCGTTCAACCACCGACCAGATTGCCTCTCTGCGAGCCATAGTGGAACTGTCTATAGAATGGAACTCTCCTCTGATTGTCAACTTTCTGGATTACGAGAAGGCTTTCGACAGTATTGACAGAGCAACATTGTGGAAAATTCTGGCACATTATGGACTCCCTGAAAAGATAGTAAACCTCTTTAAGGAAATGTATGAAGGATCAAGTTGCAGGGTTGTACATGAAGATCAGCTTACTGACAGCTTTGAAATTAAGACTGGTGTCAAGCAGGGATGCTTGCTCTCACCATTCCTGTTCATCCTTGCCATTAATTGGCTAATGAAAGAAACCTCCAAAGGGCGAAGAAATGGGATACAGTGGACCCCCTAGACACAGTTGGATGAACTGGATTTTGCAGATGATCTGGCTCTTTTGTCCCACACCCAGGACCAGATGCAAGCAAAAACCACAATTATAAACAGCCTCTCGGAGTGAATTGGTCTAAAAATTCACCCTGCAAAGTCAAAGGTCTTGAGGATTGGTACGCGTCAAAGGGAGTAGATCAAAGTAAAAGATCAGGAACTCGAAGATAGAGACACTTTCTGCTATCTCGGAAGTATAATTGGCAAGGATGGAGGCACGGAAGCAGAGGCGAAAGCACGAATAGGAAAGGCACAGGCTGCATTCACATCTTTGAACAGAGTTTGGAGAACTAAAGATATCTCCCTTCGACTAAAGCTAAGACTTTTCAACTTAAATGTGAAGTCTGTCCTACTGTATGGATGTGAAACTTGGAACGCATCACAGGCATGTATAAGGAGGGTACAGATTTTCGTAAACAGGTGCATGCGTAAGCTATTCATAATAAAATGGATGGATAGAATAAAAAATGCAGAAGTATGGAAAAGAACACAGCAGAAACCAGTGGGAGAGGAAATAGGAAGAAGACGATGGAGGTGGATTGGACACACGCTTAGAAAGAACGACTCCACTATAACAAAGAAAGTATTGGACTGGAACCCTCAGGGCAGAAGATCAAGGGGAAGGCCACGAGGAACATGGAGAAGAATTAAAGAAGCTAATATACAGAGAAGTGGTAAGACCTGGAATGAGATTAAAAAGTTAGCTCAGGATAGAGAAGGATGGAAACTGTTTGTCTGTGGCCTATACCCTGACCCAGGGTGAAAAAGGCAATGATGATGATGATGCACCGTATTATGTTTTGTAAACATTTGAGTGTATTCCTCTTAGTGGGGACCTTTGCTTGTGTCTGGATGAGACTTTTAGGTGATGTCAAACTAAATACTTTGATAGTGTACTGTTGGAATCTACATCGTTTTCTGTTTGAACCAATTCCTCTTTGTCTTCCCTTTGATTGGGTGCTTTAATTGGAAATACTTCAACAAGCCGGATGATGCCAGAAATAATTGTGTCGGGAGAGAAGATCAAACACACTAATGATTATACATGTTTAGGAAGTAAAATTAGAAGCGATGGTGGCACAAGTAAAGAAGTAACAACCAGAGGAAAATTACACAAAATAATTCAATTAAAGACTGTCCAACTAATCTTATATGTGTCCTCTTACACGGAAATGAAGCATGGCAAATGTATGCAAAAGTCAAAGATCTGAGCAAGTGTGTATTAAAGGTACCAGACAAGCTAGAAAGAAAAATACAAGAAAAAAAACCCATCCCAAAAAATCGAGACTGGCACACCGGTGACTGCTCCCTATAGATAGTTCGAAGATGACGTCACTCAGGTCTTTGTTATTGTTTTTAGCCATCCGCGTTTATGAGTAATGCTCATCGAACTGTATTAACCTGACTATAAACGTTCATGGATACACACAGTTTTGTGTGTTCGTCCGTTTTACTTCCGGATGGCAATGTTATGAGCTTCTTTGCCAAGCGCATACAATCAATAGTCCGTTCCAAGTAACGTGCGCACGGAATATCGCAAATACCCCATAAAGTTACAAAATGTAGTACCGTTATTTTTGCACGCGGGCTTATTTTTAACTGACATTACGAATTTTGAATGCCGATAGTGATAGACCAAACAGTTTTCTCATAACGCCGAAATCCTTTGATCTTTTCATCGTTTGCAATGAAAAATGACTCAAATTTTAAAATTAACAGTAATGGTGTGATGATTCTCTTTATCCTGGGGAAAATATTCACAACAAAGTTGCATTCAGTGGCGTAGCTTAGCAAATAATTTTGGGTTGTTTCAAATGGTATAAGAATAGATATAATTTAAATAGTACTTAACAGTGTTGAAAAATAAATGCTCACAGCGTTTATAATTTTTATCTTCCCTGATAGACGATGGACTTAATATATTGGAAGACACAAGCAGCCCGTTAGGTGCTTATACATTTTTTGGAGACAAATACATTGATGTAACCCCGGCCACCTAAATAACCCCCCCCCCCCCCAAAAAAAAAGCACCCCCCCCCCCCCGAAAAAAAAAACCAGGGTCCTCCGAATTTTTACTCCCGTCTTTGATAGGACAAGGAGAAATGTCTTTCACTAATCTCCGACCAACTGTTGAGAAAGACAACTTATAAAAGTCACACAAGACATGTCACGAAAACCCACTGGTCACCCATCGAGCACGGCACAATGTTTGCCATTCTTGAATTATATTCACTGGAGAGAGGGATTGGGTGTCCTTTGAATGCAATGATGTGAAATATCACTGAAGCTAAAACTTCTTTGATACCAGATTCCATGTAAATTTTGTTTAGTATAACCTTTTAAAGGGACAGCAGTTTTAAATACGAGAGGTGCATAATCAAAATGACATAATTATTAATTTGACCTCTCCAGCTGGCTAGGGCCGTCCTCCGCATGAAAGATGACCGCTTCCCCAAAAAGTCTTTGAATTGAAGTAGGATAAGAAGAGAAGAAAATGAGGACGACGAAAGACGATGTGGTTAGTAATAGTAACTAACGAGAAAGACCTTAATACTGGGGACTGAGATGCGGATGAGGCATATATGGCAGCACAGGACTGTTTGGAATGGCGAATCTGGATGGCTCAATGTGTCTAAGAAACGGGTGGAACTAAGGTCTAAGGGGAGGTGAGCACCAGAGAGAGAGAGAGAGAGAGAGAGAGAGAGAGAGAGAGAGAGAGAGAGAGAGAGAGAGAGAGAGAGAGAGGGAGAGAGAGATTCACACCAAAAGAAATACAAAACAACAGAATCACAATACATGTGTGTGACGAGGGATAGGCGAGAACTTCACAAGAAGATGAGACCGGCACTGCTGAATGCCGACATCAACCGAAATCTATCGAAATCCACCGAAATCTACCGAAATCCACTCAAGTGGGGAGTGTTCTATTTTGGCA
Source organism: Berghia stephanieae (assembly GCF_034508935.2). Lineage (NCBI taxonomy): Eukaryota > Metazoa > Mollusca > Gastropoda > Nudibranchia > Aeolidiidae > Berghia > Berghia stephanieae. The sequence goes on from NC_088362.1 coordinate 14,729,999, forward strand.
GGTGAGCACCAGTGAAAATAGAACCATAGACTATGGGAGGTGGGCACCAGTGAGGAGTGAACCAGAGACTATGGGAAGTGGGTACCAATGAGGGGTGAACCACAGACTGTCGGGGGGGGGGGGGGGGGGGGGGGGGACCAGAATTGGTGTGAGGTGGACAAGAAGGGGAGTGAACCAGAGAATATAGGAGCAGGGCACCAGTGGGGATTGAACTGTAGAATATGGAATGTGGGCACCCGTGGAGAGTGAACTAGAGACTCTGGGAGGTGGGCACCAGTGCGGAGTTAACCCAGAACTGAGACTATAGGAGGAGGGCACCATTAGATAGAAACCAGAGATTATGGGAGGTGGTACCAGTGGGGAGTGAACCAGAGACTATGGGAATTGGGAACGAGTGGGGAATGAACTAGATAATATGAGAGGTGGGCACTTCCCACTTGAGTGCATTTCGGTTCGGTAGATTTCGGTTTTCAGCAGTAGCCGATGTGACCGACGAAAAGGGATCCAGTCGAGGAAATTCAAATTGTTTTCCAAATTCAAATCGGAGTGCCAATTCCAAAATGTTTGCCAATAGATAGAATGCGCTTGGCCAAGGAGTTCACAACATTGCCATCCAGAAGTATAACGGACCAACACACAAACTCTGTGTAACCATGAACTTTTATAGTCTGGTTAATACAGTTTAGTGAGAACAACTCACAAACGCGGATGGCAAAAACCATAACAAAGGCCTGAGTGACGTCATCTGCATACTATCTATAGCCAGTAGGCGATTTCCAAGCGTTTACCTGATGATTATACACAAACGCTTTTTTTAAACTCCGCTCTGCTGTAGATTTATTCACTTTCGAAAATGTGAAAACGTTCGCAATGCACAAAGAAATAAGTAAAGTTAATATAATATCAACAAAAGTAAAAAAAAATATCCTAAACAACAAATCAGTTATCGTCATTCGTGTGGACAGCGTGATAGAGTGAGTAAGCTGCCTGTCTGAGAAGTGCTATCGAAATCAACGTTTTGAGTTCGAGTCCCACTCATCCACTTTTTCTTCTGTCTTCTCTTTATTTTAATTTTTTTTCCACTTCTAAATAATTAATATCCTATCCGCGTCTCCATCATACAAACCCAATAGCTGTTCACATGTTCTTCATATGAATACCTTTTTCAGCCTATGAATAATGTGTGGCATAGGAACTGATGTTTCAAGAAGACCAAATGGTGACAAACCACACTGTGCGACAAAAAACAAGTCTGGCATGGTCAGTACTTACACTATTACAAAAGTCGATGTACACGCGTTTCCATCTACCCGCGGCGATAGAAGACTTGTCCCAGCAGAGCCATATAATAGGACTATCTCATTTCACTGTTATAGACATTTTTTTTTTTTTGGTGGTTTTTTTTGTTTTTTTTTTTGTGGTTCCTCTTATCCCAGCACGATTGCATTTCATTGACAAGCAGTATAGGCTGTTGCGAGTAGGAAGTCACACTCTCCCCGTATAGTCCAATTTTACCCATTTTTGAAGACATACTTTCAATGTACTTTTCAACGCAAAGCGCATTTTCTTCTCAAGTCTAATGCATTGCAACCAAAACGTTTGTTTTTTAAAAAATCAGTTTAGAGAAAAAATAACTCAATATTTCAGAAATTGTTAACTCTATGAGCAAAATTGAAATATAAAATGAACAACTTTCTTATGGCAGCGTTGGAAATGGAACAGTAAGTGGTCCCTCAGAGCCATTAGTCTACGAAGCAACAATTTCTAAAGCCTGAACGGACAATAGCAATTGCTTGCTACTTATTGGATAGGACGTTAGTCTATCGCAAAGTACTTTCTGCCAGAACTGACAGACCCAGCAACACTGCTGGGTATACAGTGGGGGGGGGGGGTGAAATAAGGAACAATATCTCGACTGCTCCCCGGTCCCTTTGCGTGTGAATCCCGATTGGAATTATACCGGAGTGTGAGGCAGACACAATTACCAAAAATATAAAGGAGCGTAACAAAAGGGTCCCGACTTTCGAACGCGGTGTCTGCAACGAATTCGTCAGATTTGGAACTCGGGTCCTCAGGGCGAAGAGTCACAAAGATGCGAGTGCAGCCAACAGCATAGTCAAGAATAGTAAAGCAACTGGGATATATTATAAAAGCATATATCCCGATATGGTGACAAATCTGGGCCAGGGGTCACTTACTGGTTGACGGAGGCAGTGTCTGACGTCCAATGGAAGCTTTCACAAGTGTGGAAACATGAGGAAGTAGTTGCGTTTCTGAGGCCAGACAAACGGGCGAAGGGAGTGGTCAGGGACAGACCACTATGATTCATAAACCTCCCCCCTCTCTCTCTCTCTCTCTCTCTCTCTCTCTCTCTCTCTCTCTCTCTCTCTCTCTCTCGACTGGCCAAAAATGAGATTTTTAAAAAAGAAGTTTTGTCATGACATGACCATTGAGATTTCTACGTCTTGATTTTAAGTTTGATCAAATCTATCAGAATTGAGCTTATCTAAACATTTTTTTAAAAATTCCTTTCTGGATGATGGGACGGTTCTACTTTTTCTTCAATGTTAGTTTTCATCTCTCACCCATAATAAAAAGCCATTCCTCAGGAAACCAAATTTATAGGATAGAAGCTTCAAATAAAAACTAAAATTTTCCGAAAGAAAGAACAGGAGTTACTGACAATAACTTTTCTCTGACACACTATTGACCTGACCTACATAATTGAGATAAGATTAATAAAACAGTGAGAATATTACAGATGGGGGAAAAAGCCATTTGTAACCCTACGCCTCGAATCGGTATTAAGTCGGGATTTGGAAAACGAAGAAAACCGGTTTTAAAGTGGGAATGGTCAAAATGATCGAATTTCAGTTTTTGGTTGTTTCAGAAACTACAATCATTTTTCTACATGAGAACATAATAATTCAACATATGTATTGAGGATAAGTTATATAAATTTAATGTTTAAAAAGGCAACCACCAATGATACATTCAAAACGAGAGTTGACTTTCTCTCAGAGAGCAACCATTTCCAGGACTTAGTAATATTAAGTCTTTTCCTCCACCAATACCATGTAAGATACCACAGCAAAGGGCGGGTCTTTATCTATCTCAGAGAAAGCATGACTGTTTCCACAATTTCATGGTTCAACCAATAATGAACTTTAAAAACTGTAAAAAAGTCTAGGTCTTTCCCTGACAACTTTATAAATGAATGATTCTGATTGGTCAACGCTCATCACATGCGCCTGTTGGCCATTAAAATGCCCGGGCAATGTGTCATGACGTCAGCATGCGTGTGTTACATATGTGTGTGTGTTTGTGCATTTTGATACACACCACGTGCTATTATTTCTTTGTCTAGCTGCATTGGTTAATGATCGAGGTGAGGGTTCTTTGTCCCTCTTTCTTTTTTCATGAATTTATAGGACATGCTAAGACTTTAATTGGGTGGGGTTCCTGACCTGCCATAGTGGGCAGGGAGGTTATTACTGTCTTCTATCCCCCTATATCTGTTTTCCAACTAGCTTTCTGTCTTTGTCTTGGAATGAGATTACTTGGTTTTGTCCTGGCCCTGACCGGATACCCTTGATGAAGGGGAAACAGTCAAATGTATAGTTAGTTTTGGGAGATGATATTTTTTTCCTTGTAAATCATCTCTCTGTTATGTAATGTAATGTAAAGAAGTGGGGAGTCTTTGTAGACAATCAACAATGTGGGTGAACGCTAAGAAAAACTTGAGAGATTCAATAACATGTTTTAATGTAAGTCAATGCACAATAAGCCCAAATCCCTCCTCCTGAAGCTGTAATCTGACTCAAAAGAAAACAATGCAATGAATAATTTGACCAGCCCATTTCTTTAATTGCAATCTCATTGGTCAATATGTTTCCAGTTGATTGACTATGACATACTTTGAAACAAATAAATGCTTTCTTAAACTATCCCTACAATTCTTTGCTCCGCCTCCATCCCTTTCTTCATGTCTACCTCACTCTATCCGTCTCCCTTTTGTTTCTTTCACAAATACAAACACTTCAATCTTTACTCTATTTCCCTCCCGCCCTCTTAACTCTTTGGTTGCCACGGTCGCCGCACGGCGACCAAAAAAAAAAGGTCGCTGAGTTGCCACGGTCGCTCTACGGCGAGGAGTCAATGACCGCTATTATCGAGGCGAATAATTAATTCTACGAGCAGTAATTATACTGCTGAACTGCCATACATCTCACTGACGGCTGTTGACAGCATTTTCTCGTGCATTCATGATTTAAATTCGATTTTTACATTGTTTTTATCGTAATTTTCCGTTGCCAAGGCTTTGTTTGTATTCCACTAGGGAATCAGATGAAGAGATTGATGTGTATAGACATGATAGTGACTGAGGAGATAAATTTTTATCAGAATTGGAGATTACGGACATTGAATCTAGTTCGAGGAGTGAAGAGGGAGGGTCAGACAGTGATTTTAGTGATGTTCCAGGGGGTCGTGGGAATAATTTACAGAATGTAAACAGAAGGGGGCGTGGCACAAATGCTCGAGGTGATGGTAACCAATGGATATGGAATGTATTGACACATGAAGAGACTCATAATCCAGCTGAATGGCTCATTGAGGTTGAAAACAATTCTAGAGCAAGGGATGTGGGGTTTAATGAAGAAAATATTATGCCTGTGAAGTATTTTCAGCTTTTTTCCCCTGATGTTTTGGGAGAGGAAATATGTTACTTATTTTTTCTCCCTCCCACCCCCACACAAAGAAGAAAAAAACCCACAGTAAATGAAGAGATATCAATATGATATTTTCTGTACTTTTTGTTCAATCATTACTCAATAACATACAACAATAAAAAAAACATTTTTATTCACATATGGTGGAGATACAGGCCCATAAACACAGAAATACATGAAAAATGAATATTAATTAGATATCCAAGATGGCCGCCAAGGTCATGTGACCTAATTTGCATATCACATTACGTCAAACTGTACCCACATCTATTCTTATATACCTATGAAAATATGAAGTATGTGTGATGAATCCTTTTTTTTTTAGTGATTTTTTTTCTGAAAGCACTCAATTTTCGTCCATTTTGGCCAAAAGGCTTGGCAACTGGGATTTCTTTTACTGCCAGGATGCTTGGCAACTAAAGAGTTAATGCACAAGCAGTCTCTCTCTCCTCCCCCTCTCGCTCCTCTTTCTCTCTCTCTCTCTCTCTCTCTCTCTCTCTCTCTCTCTCTCTCTCTCTCTCTCTCTCTCTCTCTCTCTCTCTTTCTCACCCGGATTCACATAGATTCAAAACTGTACTTTGAAATTATAAACCTTTCTCTAACTTTTGGCATTTTGAAATCGTATTTCCTCTAATAAATAAGACAAAAAAATGTCACATTAATAATTCTTATATCATTGATTCTTTATTTAAATATCAAAAATTCTTCAAACAGTGAGCAATGTCATAAAATTGTCGGCTTTCTTTTTTTTTTTTTTTTTTTTTGGGTGATATATTTTAAGGACATCTTACATAACAATGAATAACTACAAAAGTAATGATTGGATTATTTCAACCATTTGTATGTACATTATCAAATGTATATTCTAAGCTCATGTCAAATCTCCAGTGAGGCTAAAATGTTCCAATGATACGCCCCCCCCCCTTCCCAGTCACTACTAATACAACCACCACCACCACATCATCTTCACTACCACCACTACTACAACCACCACCACATCATCATCCTCATCATCACTGCTACTACTACAACCACAAACACCTTCACCACCACACCATCATCATCACTATTACTACAACCATCACTACCACTACTACTACAACCACCACCACACCATCATCATCACTCCCACTACAACAACAACCACCACCACCACATCATCATTACCACTACAGCAACAACCATCACCACCACATCATCATCACTACCACCACTACTACAACCACCACCGTCACTACCACTACAACCACCACCCCCACACTATTATCACTACCACTACTACTACAACCACTACCACCACCACCACCACCACATCAATTTCATTACCACTACTACTACAACCACCACCATCACCATTATCACTACCTCTCCTACTAAAATCACCACCACATCATCATCATCAGTACTGCCAGTACTTCAACTACAACCACCATCACCACCACATCATCATCACTACTACTACAACCATCACTACCACTAATACTACAACCACATCACCTTCCCTACCACCACTACTACAACAACCACATCACCATCCCTACCACAACTACTACAACACCCATCACATCACCGTCCCCACCACTACTGCAACAATCACCACATCACCATCCATACCACCACTATTACAACACACATCACCATCCATGCCACCACAACTACAACCACCATTACATCATCATCTCTACTACCACTATCACATCACCATCCCTGCAACTACTATTACAACCACCCCTACCACCACCAATACTACTGCAACCAGTGTTGCAAGCGCCGTAAAAACCCTTCAAACAAATTTAGCTCAAATCTCTCTCTCTCTCTCTCTCTCTCTCTCTCTCTCTCTCTCTCTCTCTCTCTCTCTCCCTCTCTCTCTCTCTCTCATACACACGCACGCACACACACACACACACACACACACACATCAATAAATTGCGCTCACTGGATTAATTTTCAAGTTCACCTTCCTATATTTGCCAATAATAGTTAATCACAAAAGCTTTAACCTCAAACTTTAACCTCGTTAGTTATTCAACCTCATGTTGCTCTACTTATCACTGGATGCACTTTTAGCCCTCTCTCTCTCTCTCTCTCTCTCTCTCTCTCTCTCTCTCTCTCTCTCTCTCTCTCTCTCTCTCTCTCTTTCAAACACACACACACATACACACACACACACACACAAACACGCGCGCGCACTACAACCACAACCATCACATTTTCATCACTACCACTACTAATTCAACAACCACCACCACATCATTGTCATTACCACTACTACTACAACCACCCACACCACATCATCACTACTACTACTACTACTACTACTACAACCACAGCCACTACTACAACAACCACCACCACCACCACATTATCATCACTACGACTACTTCTACTACTATTACAATAGCCATTATCACATCGTCATCATCATCACTACTACTACTACTACTACTACTACTACTACTACTACTACTACTACTACTACTACTACTACTACTACTACTACAACCACCAACACAACATCATTCTCACTACCACCATTACTACAATCACTACCAATAGGATTTGGAGCATTACTTCGTTTGAAATAAGGAAACTTTGGGGCTGTACTTGACAATGTGTTTATATATCATAATAATATAGTTCTAATGTGTTATCTATTTAGATCTATACAATATTTAAACACGGTACCAAATACCATCCAACTTCCCTTTTTTTTTGTATGCGGAAATTCCTCTGTCGGCATTGAAATTCCTCCGAGTGGTGTCTGAAATTCATGTGAGTCAAATTGAAAATTGAGGTCTCTGCAAATTTGTCTATTCTCGTCAAATTTCCAATGCCCGTATCTCAGGAGTTATCTTTGCCCATTGATTTGACTGTGCATGAAAATGGTGCCTCACATCAAAGTCGATTCTCTCAAAACTTGGTTTTTACACTCTCCCTACTTCAAACTGTCATATCTCGGCAATGAATAATCAGAATTTTATAAATTTGGTATAAAAATTTAAAGCATAAAATAAGCTATGATTGGGTACCAAAAATCCAAAATTGAAAAATCCGACTTAATACCGTATCGAGGCGGAGGGTCACATTTGTTTGTCATGCAATACTACGCATGATTTATTTGGATGTGTTTATCTTATCTTACTGGAAGAACGCCAGAGAGAAGAAACACAACACAGAAAACTTGTGAAGACGACTGAAAACAATTGAAATGAATTCAATTAGATTCGGATTAAGCTACCTAGCTTTACAAGACAATGATAAGGAGAAAAGAGCAAAAAATTTTTAAAATGAGAATAAAATAAAATATAGAAACATAATTCGAGTTGGGTGACAGTCCAATTTGTCAACAATGACTTATCTGGGTCACGGCAATATCCTATTATAATTTATAATTATTTTAATTTGTTCAGTTCGCAACTCGTAGATATTACATTATATACTATACACACCACAAAGAACGTAAAAAAGGAAACAACCCAGAAACATTTTGATTTACGACGAAGTTGATTGCCTGTTTGATCTGCTCACCATGTTGTGGTATATTTTAACGAGTATTGCGGTATCACACGGTAAGTACATAAGTATCATATTTTAATGATGTTTGATAAAAATAAAACATTGACATGCATAGTTAAGGTCCCTATAGCTCAGTCACGGAGTATTCGCCACATCCACAAAGAATTAGCTCAGTCGCAGAATATTCGCCACATCCACAAAGAATTAGCTCAGTCGCAGAATATTCGCCACATCCACAAAGAAATTGATTTGTTTTATCGATCCTAAGCGCAGTCGATATTTTTTTCAGGATTCCCTATCGACCCAGCAGTGACAAAGTAAATAGGTCTTTTACATATATGGCGAAAAGTCCTATCAAAACGGTGACAAGCAATTTCTATTGTCTTTTTAACCCGACAGGATTCGGATTTGTGGGAAATGATATGACTCTGAAGAACATGAAATGTAAGATTAACATAGGTGCCTACGTGTGTCTACAGGCAATTCGACTAGAGTCCGTTCCAAGTACCGTGCACACTGAATATCGCAAATTCCTCCAATGTAACGAAATGTGATGCCGTGATTTTTTTGCATGCGGGCTTATATTTTAAGTGACATTACGAATTTTGAATAACGATAGTGATAGACCAAACAGTTTTCTTACAATGCCGAATTCCTTTGATAATTTCAACGCTTGCAATAAAATATGACTCAAACTTTAAAATGTTTACAGTAATGGTGTGTTGATTCTCTTTCTCGTGGGGAAAATATTCACAACAAAGTTGCATTCAGTGGCGTAGCTTAGCAAATACTTTTGGCTTGTTTGAAATAGTGTAAAATAGATATAATTTCAACAGTGTTAAAAATAAAAGCTTAGGAACGTCCATTTGTTATCACAATACTCATAGTCACGATTATATACAATGCGCTGAGCTGCGACTTAATAACAAGACAAGAGAACCGGAATCGCTTAAACTTAAAACATATATATCAGGCTGGTCCCACCATCACTGTTATACTGTGGGGACGTCATTTTCCAGCTAAAGATGCATTGAGACGTTTGCTTATTTCTCGACCATGCCGACGACCCTGGCGAGGCCATTTGGCCACCGGGTTGGATCTCCATTATCAGGGTGGGCCGTTCAAGGCGCCCACTATAGTTCCGAAATCTGGGATGATCTCCTGACGGTTAACCGGAATTACTCCTTTGCCCCCGATATGCCTCAAGATCGCCCACCGACAAGGTAGCAGATCCAAGAGGGATCTTAAAAAACTAACATTACTGCACAACCATTTGAGCATTCCTTTGGACTGAAGCCGTAGTTCTAGCATTGACTTAGTATAAGTCTGACTTTCATTGTAGGCCCTATTTATGTTTGTACTTCTTTTATGTAACATTTTGTTACCAATGAATAAAATGAACCTATCATTTCTATTTTTTTTATTCACCCAAATCCAGTGTCTGCAATTTCTAAGGATTATTGTCCAGCCTCCATTCCAAAAGATAGGTGGACTCTGGTTCATGGGGATAAATGTTACCGATTTGAGCTCGACATCTATAAAGAATTTAACGATGCTGCGACTTACTGTGATCATAGAGGTGGAAGTCTGGTCAGTATAAAATCTAAAGAAATTAACGACTACATAACAGAACAGCTAATAAACACGTTTGATTTTCATGGAGTGGCATGGATTGGTTTGCATGACATGATTGAAGAGAACCAATTTGTCTGGATAGATGGTGGTAAATTGGACTACAGCAATTTTGCAGAAAATGAGGGACCTCGAAGTGGCTGGCGTCATTTGATTCAGCATCACGTTGAAGATTGTGTTGCCATTGATATAGGAAGTAATGGGAAATGGAGGGACTATAAGTGTGACGCTTATCTTGCAGGTCTCGTTAATGAGGACAAGCAATTCATTTGTGAATTTCAAGTCAAGACACCAAAGACAACCAAAACTCCAACCACAACCACAACCACTACAACTACAAGTACCACAACGACGCCTACACCTACAACGGGTTGTCCTGAACTTATCTGCATCAAGAACTGCGGTATGAGTGGATATAAATTGGACAGCAATAGCTGCACCATATGTGAATGTGAAGGTGAGGAGCCAGCATCTGCACCAAAGACAATCAAAACTCCAACCACAACCACCAGAGCGACGCCTGCACCTACAACGGGTTGTCCTGAACTTAAATGCACCAAGAATTGCGGTATGAGTGGATATAAAGTGGACAGCAATAGCTGCACCATATGTGAATGTCAAGATGCAGAGCCAGCACTCAAACAAACATCTGCACCAACGACAAGCAAAACTCCAACAACAACCACCCCTGAAGGGCGAACTGCCATTGCACACTACCACAATGTGTGTTGGTCACTGACAACGAAGCTAAAAAATAACATGTCACCAAGAATTGCGGTATGAGTGGATATAAAGTGGACAGCAATAGCTGCACCATATGTGAATGTCAAGATGCAGAGCCAGCACTCAAACAAACATCTGCACCAACGACAAGCAAAACTCCAACAACAACCACCAGAGCGACGCCTGCACCTACAACGGGTTGTCCTGAACTTAAATGCACCAAGAATTGCGGTATGAGAGGATATAAAGTGGACAGCAATAGCTGCACCCTATGTGAATGTCAAGATGCACTCAAACAAACATCTGCACCAAAGAGGGTTTGCAAAGATCTTAAATGTGAACTGAATTGCAATTTGCAGGGGTTCAAGACTGACAATAATGGATGTATGCTTTGTGAATGTGATATTTAAATTAAAGGCAACTTGAAATCAGATGACCCAAACTATCACTATCACTATCACATATTACTTGAGAAATTATATCATATTTAATCTTATAATTTTTAGTAGAGTTGATTACACATTTAATCTACTTCTCTACATTTGGATCTTAAAACGTCACCAATACTACCGTATTCTGTAAAAAAAGAAAAAAAAAACAACAACAAACAAACATTAAAATAACAAAAAAAAAAAAAAAAAAACAAATACAAAAAAAAAAAAAAGAAAGAGAAAACGAATTTTTTCAAATGGCCATAAAACTCGTCCTTCAAATATCCTTCGATTAAAATTACCCTCATCTTGTCAAAAACTTTTAAACCTGGGACTTCTAGGAAGTACACAAAGGAAGTCCCAGTGTGAGAGTTTTTGACAAATGAGGGTCATTTTAAACGGTCGATTTTCAAACCACGAGTTTCGTGTGCTTTGTTTTGTTTAGTTTTATTTACCGACAATGGCAATATCCCTTCTTATGAGATTAATGAATTAATTATAGGCTTAAAACAAAACAGTATTATGGGCATGGTTGTGGGTGTGGAGTCGAGACTAATGGTATGAAACTCAGTTTGTGACCTGTAGGTCCCAGATTCGAGCTGTTGTGGGCAGCGCAAAGTTGAGTTCTGGAAAGTTTCTTTACCCCCATTTTCTCAACATCCTCAAGTCTAAAATTAGTACCTTGCTCTAGTACCCGTGTTGTCTCTTTCTAAAAATAAATTGCAATAGCGCCTTACGGGCGTTATGATTGATAGGAAATGTTGCTGTTGGCTAGAGATCCTTTGCAAAGCAATTTGAATACATACAGAGGATGCTGCGCTCATTTTTTTAAAAACAAAAATAGTTTAATACCCATAAAAAAAGGGCAAAACCTCAATACCTAATACAAGCCCAAATTCATTAAGACGTTATGGATCAGAGCCTTTAAAACTCGGGGCCATAATGGAAAAGTCTGAATGCCTCCATTGGGATTTGAACCACAATTTTTTCAATCCAAAGATGGGTGCCTTTACAATACACTAGCCTCTACCAATTTTCTTATACCATCTAATCGTGGAATGACCAACTTCATTCAGCTCAAAACCACTTAAAAAGTAGTTCCCAACCCAAAACGAGACACTGTATGCAATCGAAATCCAACTTAAGTTGTTACCACTAATTGGTATTATTCATTATCAACGAAAATATGCATTGTGTACATATATTGACATTACTGTATAGGGAATGAGATTAGAGGAAGAGTAGCGTCCCTTGATTGGACGTCACCCATAGTCTGTGACGTCACCGGCGGAAAAGTTATTAGAGAGAGAACGTCATGTTGGTTGTGCGCATGCGCTCTTGTCCTCGCGGACGTCACAGACTATGGGTGATGTCCAATCAAGGGACGCTACTCTTCCGCTAATCTCATTCCCTATTCCTTACTTCATATGAAGTATTTTTTATGACATGGCGGAGGGACTGGTAATGATAAATAATTGGTGAAGATGAGAAAGATTTGAATTCCGTCCATTGTTTAAAAAGCGCCCTCTGCCTGGCTCAGAGAAAGGTCACTGCTCTCTGAGCTATTAATTCAGAAAAGTGAGTGGAGCAGGCACTTATGTTGATAACAATAACAACAAGAAATGAAGTGAGTAAGGAAAGTGCCAGAAGAAAATAGAGAATAAAAATTTAGCGGCGGTGATGGGGGTGTGAACCCGCGACCTTACTGGTACGGCAACTCCTCCTGGCCAGGCAAAGCGTGACTCTACCGTATGAGCTATCCACGATCCAAAGAACTGTCATCTGCATTTTTTGCCAAATTGGGACCTAAAATTTGACAAAATTTGCCCAAAAAACCCCCAAAATTTGCCAAGAAATTTTGCCAAAAAGACCAAAATTTGCCCAAAAAATTTGCCGAGGAGAACTAAGCGTTTCAGTAAAAATTAGCATGCGACACAGAAAAATATATATATAAAAGACAATTTATTACATTTAAGGAGGTTACATTTATTAATTTAATGAAATGACTGTGAATAGCGTTGTTACAAAGATTTTAAAGGATCATTATCCATAGAGTGTAGCTTCCCTTGGTTTGGGCCCAGGCAAAGCTGCAACATTTCTCAAGTTTCGCACTTTTTTTTTCGTAATTTTGTTTTCGCTTCTTTTTATTCCCAAAATTTGCCACGCGATTTGCCAATTTTCCCAAAATTTGCCACGATTTGCCAATTTTGGGAAATTTGCCAAAATTTGCGGATCGCCCTGATATTTGCGGCCGCAAATTGTCATTTGCGGCCGCAAAAAATGCAGATGACAGAAAGAAGGGATGGTGATGTGGAGGTTGTAGTTGTAGTGGTGGTAGGGATAGTGATGTGGTGGTGGTTGTAGTAGTGGTGGTAGGGATGGTGATGTGGTGGTTGTAGTAGTGATGGTAGTGATGGTGATATGGTGGTTGTAGTGTAGTAGTGGTGGTAGGATGGTGATGTGGGGGTGGTGGTTGTAGTAATGGTGGTAGGAATGGTGATGTGTGGTTGCCGTAGTGGTAGTGGTAGTGATGATGATGTGATTGTAGTGTCTGTAGTCATGCAGGTAACGATGATGATATGGTGGTGGTAGTGGTAGTGGTGGTAATAATGTTGATATGGTGGTGTTGGTTGTTGTATTGGGTAATTGTAGTGATGGTGGTGTGGTGGTCGTGGTTGTAGTAGTAGTGGTACTGGAGATGATGTGTTGTTGGTGGTTGTAGTAGTGGTAGTGATGATGATGATAATAATAATAATAATAATAATAATAATAATAATAATAATAATAATAATAATAATAATATATTTATTATGCATCCCAAAAAGGAAATTTTTTGTACAGACGTGTTATAATTTACACATAAGATAAAAATACAATGGAAATAGGATGTATATATATAAAAAAGGAGCAGCTCTATAACCAGAGCTGCGCTTTATAATATGAATAATTTCAACACTGTAAAATAGTTAAAACTGTCACTATAAATTGAAAATTGAAAAGATTGCAAAACAAATAAATTAATAAATTAATATTTATATTTTTAAAAAGTAAAAATGAGAAATAATTATATAAAATGATTATTGCTTGTTGTTATAAAGCCTAATACTGGACGGCAGAAAAGATTTTCGGTGTCTCTCTGTTTTCGTTGAAATAGAGAAAGGGCGACCACTTCTTTCTGACATAATAATTGATGGTCTTAGTGGATGATACTGGTCATTTAATATTTTAGTTATTTTATTTATACAAAATTTCTCGTATAAAAGATCTACATCGTCAACATCATTTATATAGCGTTTAATGGATTTTTTAATATTTGAATTTATTTTGTTCCTTTCCACTGCTAAGCAATTGCCTCCCAAGCTGTTATACAAAATGACAAAACACTTTCGATTACTGCTCTATAAAATAATGTGCAGAGGGTTTTATCTATTCTAAACTGAGAGAGTTTCGATAAAAAATATGTACGTCTGCACATCTTATGCCTAATTATTTTCAAGTGTTCATCCCACTTGAGCCTGTCATCAATCGTTACACCAAGGTATTTGTAGTAAGGAACTCGCTGGACGAATTGGTCCTTTAATTTTAACGGTTCTATCGGTTCCTTCACTCTCCTAAAGTCAATCACTAGCTCCTTTGTCTTGCTTATGTTAAGCTCTAGGTGGTGGGCATCACACCAAGACACAAATCTATCAATTTCTTGCCTATAAGCCACTTCGTTGCCATTTGTTATGAGGCCTTGAAGAGCGGTGTCATCTGCAAACTTTATTAAAGGTACACTCAGGTTTTGACTTCTACAGTCATTCGTGTATATTGTGAATAATACAGGGGACAATACACAACCTTGAGGAGCGCCAGTATTTGTAGTTATACAGGAAGATTTGTTTTGCCCTAATTGAACATATTGTGCTCTCTCCGTAAGAAATTCGAGCACCCAAGCAATTATATACTTGTTTAAATTCAGACTAGTCAATTTTTGAACAACCAACTGAGGTTGCATTGTATTGAACGCTGAAGAAAAATCTGCAAAAAGCAATCTGCAATAGCTCCTAGCGTGATCTAGATGCCTGAGATGTTGTTTGTAAACAGCAAAATGGCATCCTCTACGCCACGTCCTGGTTTGTAAGCAAATTGATGACTATCACTCAATGGCATAAACTGATTCCTAATTTTAACAAGAACAAGTTTTTCTAAAGATTTCATGACTATTGAAGTCAGTGCAACAGGTCTGAGATCGTTCATAGTTTCAAGTTTTTCTTTTTTTGGAACAGGAATAATTTTCGAAGTTTTCCAAATTTCAGGGATTGAAACGCATTGGAGGGACCAGTTAAAAATATGTGTATAAATGGGGGAAAGCTGGTGGGCACATTCTTTTAATAGTTTTCCTTTCAATCCATCCGGCCCAGCAGCCTTCCTCTCGTTTAGTTTCGAAAATACGAATCTCGTTTCCTCTTCACTGACCTCAACAGCCATTTCATCTTCCAAAGCCCTGTCTAATTTATGTTTTTCATTTTCAATATCAAATTTGTTTGCTGTGTCGAAACGTGAATAAAATTTATTTAAAGTTTCAATTTCGATATCTTCTGATATAATCGTGGGCTTTGGATTATAGTTCACAGCAGTTTTAAGCCCCCGCCACGTGTCCCGTATATCCCCAGAAGAAAAGCATTTTTCAATTTTATTTTTGTACTTGTCTCTACAACTAGATATTACCCTCTTTATCTCTTTTTGTTTTGTTTTCAGATCTTTTTTGTTTCCACTAGTATAGAGAGTTTTCTTTTGGTTCAATAAAAGTTTTAGATCTTTTGTTATCCAAGGTTTGTTGTTAGGATAATATTTTATTTCTTTTTTACAAGACACTAGCTGTTCACAGAATTTTAAATACTCACTCACACAGTCATTCAGCTCATCCACACTATCACATGATTCGATAAAAACATTCCAGTCAGTGCATTCAAAACAACCACGCAAATCTTCACACACACTTCCGTTCCAGATCTGTACACTTACATACAGATGTGGTGGTTGTAGTAGTAGTTGTAGTGATGATGAGGTGGTGGTGGTAGTCGTCGTAGTAGTTGCAGTAATGATGATGATGTGGTGGTGGTGGTGGTGGTTGTAGTAGTAGTGAAAGTGATGATGCTGTGGTCGTGGTTGAAGTGGTGGTGATGATGATGTTCACGCGGGTGTTGTTGTAGTGGTCGTGATGATGATGGGTGTGATGGTTGTAGTTGTATTGGTAGTGATGATGATGTGGTGGTTGTGGTTGAAGTAGTATTGGTAGTAATGGTGATGGTTGTAGTAGAAATAGTGGTAGTGATAATGTGTGGTTGTAGTACTTGTGGTGACGATGCGATGGTGGTTGTGACGATGATGTGGTGGTGGTAATTGTTGTAGTAGAGGTACCTAGTGATAATGATGTGTGGGTGGTGGTTGTAGTAGTTGTTGTATTGATGATGTGGTGATGCTTGTAATAAAAGTGTTGGTGAAGATGATGTGATGATGGTAGTTGTAACAGTACTGGTTGTGATGATTTAGTGGTGGTAGTGGTGGTGGTTGTAGTACTGGTGTGTGTGATGAAAATATATGGTGGTGGTTGCACTTGTCATAGTCATAGTAGTGATGGTGTGGTGGTGGTTGTAATAGTGGTGTTAATGCTACGGATAATGATGATGTGGTGGTGTGGTTGTGGTAGAGGTGCTAGTGATGGTTGTAGTAGTAGTAGTAATGATGTAGAGGTAGTGATGATGATGCGATTGTGGTGCTTGCACTCTGGTGATAATGATGATATAGGTGGTTGACCACTGAAAAACTGGCAAGGCGTCCACTGGCTTGACAAAAAGCTTATGACGGCGATTTAGCATCCATGTAACAGACATTGAGTATGCTGAATTTAGGTTATCATGAAAGAACACATAACAAAAGACAAGGAGTATGCTGATTAAAGCAGATAAATATTTAGACAGAGTAAGTACTTGCATTGCAACAAAACCAGATATGAAACATACCACCATGAAACATAACAACCGACATGCTGGAATATAAGGCTGAATATAAAAGCAAATAGAGCAGGCCCTTATAAAGGCCATGACTTTGATGGAGGAATGAGAAGTGCGGTTATGTGGTCTAGTAGTATGACACTCGCTTTCGGATCGGAAGGTCCTGGGTTCGAACCTCGCACTCGGCGCATAGTTTAGTCCTTGGAAAAGGCTCTTTACTCACATTCTTTCACCGTACTCAGGTGTAAAATGAGTACCTGGCCATTAACAGCATTGTCTTTGTCCGAAAAATTGTAATATCGCCTAACAGTAACAGGCGTCATGTCCCGTCCTACATGTTAAATGTTGCTGTTGACCAGGGACCCCCCTTGTAAAGCGCTTTGAGCACATTTAGTGGATATTGCGCTATATAAAGCTCCATTTTTTAAAATTAAAAAACATTTTTAAAAAATCTTAACCCTAATGATCAATGGGAAACTTGGCTAACTTGGATGATTGGTTTGAAATCAATTGAGCCAATTTTGTAGTGGTAAGTCACTTGCCTTTGAATCGGAAGGTAACAGGTTTTAATCTCAGTGGAGATACTGGGAATATTTCTTGTGATCTCAGGGACAACAGGTACATTGGTGAGGTTATCGCTTCATGTCTATAAATTTTGTGTTTACACACATCCCGCATGACCTTAGGTATGTCACCTCGCCCTATAAAGCCCTCTTCTTAAGGTGACATATTATAGTGATTCTAATCGCTCAAAATTTAATTTCCTCATGAGGATGACAACGTTTACAAAAATAAACAATATTATAATGCTCTGTCATGTAGTAAGGAAGAGCATTATTTGAAATAAAAATTGTAAACTTTTAACTTTCCCAATAAAAATATTTCACCTAATCAGTGTAGCAATGGTAGTTTTATTCATTTGAAATAATTTTTTTTCCCATTCATTGTGGCTGAGCGAGCTTTGAAAATCTCTTTACACATTGTGATAATAATAATAATAATAATAATAATAATAATAATAATAATAAATAATAATAATAATAATAATAATAATAATAATAATAATAATAGGAAGAAGAAGAAGAAGAAGAAGAAGAAGAAAAAAAGAAGAAGAAGAAGAAGAAGAAGAAGAAGAAGAAGAAGAAGAAGAAGAAGAAGAAGAAGAAGAAGAAGAAGAATATTAATAATAATAATAATATAATAATAATAATAATAATAATAATAATAATAATAATAATAATAATAATAATAATAATAATAATCATAACAATAATAATAATAATAATAATAATAATAATAATAATAATAATAATAATAATAATAATAATAATAATATAATAATAAAAAGAAAAAAAAGAAAAAATAATAATAATAATAATAATAATAATAATAATAATAATAATAATAATAATAATAATAATAATAAGAAGAAGAAGAAGAAGAAGAAGAAGAAGAAGAAGAAGAAGAATAACAATAATAATAATAATAATAAAGTAGCTATTGAACATGTGAGTAAATGAAAACACTACGAATTACACGATATCCATTTTAAAAAAAGATAACTACAACAAACAAACAAAAAAAACAATGAAGAAAAATAATGTGAATTCATTAAGAAGACTTTAATTTTGACATCTGTAACCAATGCAGAAAGATACCTGAGGGAAAATAAGAGAACCAAATCAGAGTAATAATGAACGAAAAGTAATCTAATAACATACAACTCTTTTACTTATTTATAAATATACAAAGACTTATATTATTATGGATTTTGTAAATCTAGTCCAGAGGCTACCAAGACTGCATAATTAAGTTAATCAGAGCATATAAATGGGAAAAGGAAAAACACATGTATACATACAAGGGTAGATTAAAATGTCTTTATGCCGCTTTTGTATTTTCACAACTGTAATAGATACGAAATTCACAAAGGTATCAAAACAAAGCTTAGTTTATGTCCTTTCCGTTAATCATTTTAATTTTCAGCATATTCAGCATTCCCTCAGAGCTGCCAATAATGCACCAATTATTGCCTTCCGTCAAAAAGAAATTCACGTGCAAACTTCGACACCATCGAGTCACCTCTGCTTGCATCTCGCCATGACTGCCAAAATTTGCTCCCTTGAGGTGCCTCTTAAATCTTAAGAGAAGGAAAAAATCGCTTGGAGGTAAATAGGAACTGTACATAGGGTTCTACGACTTCAATACATTTGTGAGGGCATACCTGGTATCCAATGAGCACATACCTTTCTGTAACCAAGGATTTCTCGAATTATATATCCAAATCTTCCCTATGAAATTCCAAGGCTTTGTAAGATGTATGATTGTTTTATCAGACAATTTGTCTATTTGTTCTTGATTTGCTTCGCTCAATGCAGTTTGTGGATGACCACTGCGAGCCTGCTAATCAATGTTGGTGGAGACAGCATCATTTCCATTAAAGCAATTAACCCACTTTTGAACTGTGCGGAAACCAACATATGAGTCACTATAAACACATTTCAGCCATTTATTAACATTTCAGGGTTCACATCTCTTTTCAGTAAGGAACTCGGTCATAGCCCACGTTTATTTCAACTGACATACTGTTTTAATAAGGGTTTTTTTAAATAGGTCAAAATCAAGAAATAGCAACTACACAAAATTTGGTGACCTAATAGAAGAATAAATTACACAAATTCTGATGTATAATTTATACTGTTGAGTTCAATAAAATTGGAGATATTCAATGGGTGTCAAGACTTTTCAGTCAAGCCTAGTATATTCATACAAGTCAAAGTGATACTCCTAGAAGCTGTGGACTATAAAAAGTAATAAACAAAAAATAAATATAACAACTTCGAAAAAGAACAAAATACCAAACACAGAATGTTTCGGGCTCAAAACCTTTCTTCAGCCAACAACAAAAAGCATAAGTACATTACTAAATGAACCATATTGAAGCAGAGAAATATTCTGTATGGGGATTAAGTTTATTTAGTAATGTATTTGTTTTTATTGGGGTTTTTTTTATGTTGTTGGCTAAATAAGGGTTTGAGCCAGAATTGTTCCATGTTTAGTATTTTGTTCTTTTTTGAAGTTGTTATAATCAGTTTTGTTCATATAAATTTATACAAATCTTAGTTGCAAGTATGATTACATACCTGTTGCAACAGACACATTAAGAGAGTCAATTTCCTTCTGGTAACCAATCTGGTGACTTTGAATGTACAATCTGATATCACACAACCTAGCAATATCATTGCTTAGACCTGTTCCTTCATTTCCTGAAATAAAAAAGCTTATTAAATCAAATTTTCTACTACATTAAAAAATATTCACCATTTCACTTTTCTGGAGCATATGTATTTTTAAAGGGATATAACTACGATGTAAAAGGAGTAGAGGTGGCTGACTGGTTAAGGCATTGCATTGTAACTGTAACTCTGAAGATTACTAATCCCCAATTTGCTCACTTGCAACCCCAAGGGTGACTCCTGTTGACATCAGATGTTAGTTTGATGAATCATCTCATGGAATGCCTAGCCAATGGCATCTGCCATGCTTAAGTGCGTATTTTTTAACATGATGGAAACAAGAGTCATCTATGTTTCCCAAGTAAGTCAGTCAATCATGTGTCATCAATCTCGCACAAAGAAAATCTTAAAGGAATGCTTCAATAAGATTCTAAGCTATTTTTGACAAATCATAACATATTAAATTATCTACTTGGTCATCTCCCCTGCCCCTCTCCTAAAATGAACAGTGATTTTGATTTTACAAACAATATGTGGGACGATTACATGCCTTTATTTTGCATCCCTGGTCAAAAGAGCTTTCCAGCATTCAATATAAAATTCTAATTTAACACATCAGTCAACTACCATTTTCCTTCTTTAAAACATTTATTTAGCCAATTAAATGGGCAGTAAAAGACAGTAACCAAATTTGTTGAATAGAACTTAAAATTTGTGTTGTTTTAGAACCCCTTATAATTGGAGGAGTTTGATCATGCTACACTTACGTAGGTCTACAATCATCAAGGCAAGGTGATTTCAGTTGATAAAATGTTTATAAAAAGTCAGTTCGTTGATATTGACCATGAATACTTATCTATTACAATTAGACAGAAGAAGATGAGGTGAAAGAGGAGGTGGAGGAACAGGAGGAGGAGGAGTAAAATAGTCAGAGGAAAAGGAAAGGCGGATGAGTATCAGTAAAGTAGCAGAAATCGTAGACTTATACAGACATTTACCTAGGACAAGTAAGGAAGGTCTTGACAAAGTGAAATTTTGAAGTGCAACACATTTTGTATCATCATCATTGTCACTGCCTGTCGGTGGACTGTGAGTTCCAAGAACCATTCCATTATGAGATTTCCACCACTACAAGTAAGCAAATTTATAAAACAATCAAAGGTGAACATAAGCTTTAGTTATGATATTAAGGAATATATATCATGTACACAATTAACTGATCTGGTTCGTATGAATGATTTAACTTTAATATGTGAATGAGTGATAGCAAATTGATTAAAAGAGATAAAAATGAAAATAAACGATCTCAAAAAATGTTTTGTTTTGTAAAATTGAAAAATTGAAAACGAAAGCAAAAAGATCAAACTGTAGAAAACATGCAAAATGATGGTCAAGTGGATAAGGTGTTGAATTTCAATACTGGAGACTTGAACAAGAAATGTATCCCCTATTGCTGACTTTAGGGTACTGCGCTGCAACTGATGCCTATACCTATTTATTCCCCTCATTTATCCTTTGCAATAACTACACTTTTTTTGTCAACAAAGAACAATGCGAATCTTACCTGACAAAAAGACTCTACTGATATATCCTGTGGTAGCTTCAATAAGTCTATGACTTCTAGGACTCCTGAACTTGCCTTGCTTACGACTGGACTCAATTTACAACTGCAGGTACATGTAAAGTAAAAATTTATGTTTTGCAATGCAAGTGAAAATTAAAAAAGAGAAAAAAAAACAAACCTGGAGCTTTAAAGGAATGATAGTATGATAGGGTAAGTTTGACACAGTAAATAGATTTTCAATCTGCTGATGATCTGGTCCATTTGTCAAATGTACACGACTGCATCCAAATGAATATCACTGATTTTAAGAGAGAGTATCAGAGAGGTGGTCTTAAAAAAAAATTGAAAAAAAAAAGAAAGAAAATATCAAGACAATGAGCAACATAATAAAAAGGAGAGATCATGAACTGGAAGATAAATTTAGATACTTTGGAAGCTATATTGACAGATCGATGGAATGACATTGATATAACAAAAAATAAATCATATTTGCATTCAAATTGTAAATTTATAACTAAAAGGCATCAAAGCTTAATGAAAAAAATGGATAATTCAGAGTACTCAAATCAAGAACAATTTTTTTTTTCAGATGCTAAAAAAAAAAGATAGCGACAAAATTTTCCAATTACACACAAATAATTCCTATTCTATATAAAGAATTCCTCTATGGCTGTACTGTAAGGCACATGGTGCTGGAGTTTAACCAGCGTTTTTATATCTTCAAGCAGACAGCAACAATTGCTTGTTATCCTTTGGATGGGAGACTAAACTAATTTATCACTAAGACATTTTTCTGCCAAATATAATAAACCAAGCTACCCAATCATTGCTTGATTAGACTGCGATAATAAAAAAAAGCCTTTACTTGTGAGTCGAGTCAATTGAGTTATTGAGACACCCTTTGCCAATATATGCTTGAGAGCAATCAAGAGGATTAAATGATTTGCTGAAGTTACAAATGGAGACATTTGTTTAAGAATGAGGTACAGGAAAGATAAAAATTAATCAGAAAATAGGTAAAAGAAGATGGCAATGGTTAGGGCATAGCTTACACTAACTACCATTTTCCACTTGTACTGGGTTGGTATAAGTTGGAACCCAGAGAAAATCAGAAAGAGGGAAGATCACTATTGTCTGAGGGTAAAGATTTGGTTGGTGAATTACTAAGCGCAATTAAAACTTGAGTGTTAGAGCGGCCTGTTCATGGTAGAAAGGAGGAAAGGTAGATGGTTTGTACATACTCTGGTTTTAGTGACTATTATCAAATATACACTTTAAAAAATATATTAAGAACTTACAAGAGAAAAAAAACAACAACAACAAAACTTCCCGACCCCCTCCTCCCCCCCCCCCCCCCCCCCCCCCCAAAAAAAAAAAAGAAACAAAAACAAATAAAATAAAAATAACACACAGAAAAACCTTGCAAGCAATATCATACAAATAACTGTCAGATTTGGATAAATATTGCAATCACCTGTTATCCTTTGGTACAAGCACTCTTTCTATTCCCAAAAAGAAACTGGACCGTAATATTGCACCAAAGTTCATTGGATCCTTTTATCAAAATGGAATAAAAAATAAAATATTCAAATCAACCTCAATATACGAGGGTGAGTCAAAATGTAATAGGACAAATCTCCTACTAAATTCATTTCTTTTTCATGTGACGTCATATTTGGCTCAATTAATTGAACTTACTTATGTACTCTTTAAACCAAAAGTTAAAAATGTTAATTCTGTCAAATTGTGCCAAAGTTATGATAGCAACAGAAAGCTGTCATTGAACTTCTTGTTTGAAGAAGAAACCTGGAGCAACATTTTTAAATGCATTGATAAAGTCTATAAAATTCTAGCATTTTGTAGAGGTGGTGTTTTAGGTGGGTTGAACCTGAGTCGAAGAGACAATCATTAGAATGGTGACACCCCACTTCCCCAAAGACCAAAAGCTTCAAAGCTGAGAAAATTATGCCAACAGCGTTTTGGGACAATAGGTGTAATCCTTGATGATTTCCTACCATAAAGTATTCAATATTTATATAGAACTTTAAAAGTGATTTTCTAAGCAAACCGTTGTCGAAAGATAATGAATATAAATGTTTCTAGCTTTGTCCCCAATAAGGATATGTGTCCCAAAAAATGTAAACTTTATTTCAATTTGGGAAAAGAAGTGTATTCATAAACAGTTGAGAATAATTTTTTTAAAAATAATTTTTAAAAAATAAAAAATCATCATGTGGCACTTTCTCTCAAGCCACCACACATTCCATCACCTGGATATTGTGAAGCAGCAGCCAAAGAGGCGGGTCTTGTGAATTCCTGTCAGAAGATATCAAAATGATGATGATGAATTAGTCACTGGATGCCGTTGGCCCTAATGTAGGCAATCAATGCATTATTGTGACTAACTAATTGGTTGTAAGGAGCAAGTAATCAAAATCTTATATACATAAGAAAAAGAAGAAGAAAAAAAAAAGACTTAAACTCAAGCCATACACTCCATATTGTTAATTGCAGACAATTGCTTCGACAGCCCGAGTGGCTTGCCAAATGATTCATATCATCTTAGCAACAAAATAGACAGCATAACGTGACAATGACTTATTGTGTTATCACCCTGTCATAGTGAGTATGTTTCCCAAAGAAAATTAAATTATTGTTGTTCTTATCAACTTTTTAATCATTTATTACTATTTTAAAAATATTTCTATCTGACTTTTAGTGTATTGATACAATTAATATTTTACGATAGCACAAGTTACACTTTATAAAATGGAGAATATGCTTTTAAATAATACCAACCATTACAAAATGTTATTATGTCAAAGTGATATTGAAAATTGAATTTATGGTATAAAAAAACAAACATGAAACTATAGTTAAGTTTAAATGTTTTATTGAAAAGAGTTGATAGTTCCATAAAGTAGATAAACCCAAAATTTCGTATTTCTTACTAATTCAACTTTTTTGTCACTTTATGGTATTTGTTTTACTTTTTTTTTTTTTTTTGTTGCTTTAGGTCTCTTCCAACACAATTGAGGTTATATGAGAGACCGCTGAAACAAAAAAAACAAGCAATCTAACAAAAATAGTACAAATGTAAATCAAAATCATAACCTAAAGATATAAGCTAAATTATAAATAACCAAGAACAAACAGGCAGAAGATTTACAGAAAAAAAATATCCCCTGTCAAAAATACAATCACAAACCAAAGAAGCAGGATAGGCTAGTAAAGAGAAGAAGAAGCGACATCACTATCGGATCGTAGACCCATGCGAACATCATAGGTATATGATTCAAGGGTGATGCTCCCATCCAACCACCTGCTTGTTTTACTTTGATGACATACTATATCGTATTGAGGCAGTGGGTTACAAATGGTTTTAGTTATCCATTCTACTTGAGATGCAAAGATCTGATGACAATAATGATCATAATAATAATAATCACAAAAAATACTGTTGTTGATAATAATACCAATAAATAGCACTTATTATAGGGCTTAATTATAGCTAAACAGGCACTAAGCGCTTCACATTGACATCAATTGAAATAAACAATGCATTAACAAACAGGTCATTAATTGATTACATTTGATTACCTTTGATGATGATGATGATGATGATGATGATGATAATGATGATGATAATGATGATGATGATAATGATGATGATGATGATAATGATGATGATGAGATGATGATGATAATGATGATGATGACGTTTCCCTTCATAAAACTGTTCACTTACATGTCAGGTACAATACTTCTATCCCAGGACATACAAGATAGTTCCTCAGCATCTAAACATATACCCTGTCAAATAAATATCAATTTACATCATTGATAGTGATAGTACAGTGAGAAAAGCACAGCACTTGAATATATTTGGAAATATTATTGAAATATAGATTATTATAAGCATAACTGTTTTCATTGTTAATAAGCTTTATAAAAGGTCACAGACACTATCCAACTTAATAATGCCTTTTCCACGACTATATGATTTTTAAACAAACAAAAAAAAACCCAAAAAAACAAAAAAAAAACACCAATTCCATCCATTGTTTTCAGTTTCCCAAATACTTGAATGTGAGTCTGTGATATTTTCATAACAATCATTCAAGTTTGGAAGAGCTGATTTAGTAAGAAATTTTAAAAATTTATTCGCCATTATAAAGATTTATGAGGGATAGGAGCAACCATGGGTTCTTTCCCTGCATGATGTAAGGCAAATGTTTTCTTTATAACAAGAGCTAGATAGCGGGAATTGCTGAAAGGGAATAAATGAAAAGATGATCCTGCAAAATGCTTCTCCAATTGATATTTGATAAATTGATTTAAAAATAGCACAATTTAAACAGCTCAATTGGTAAAACATTAACATCATCAAGGCAAGACATCCCTTATTTATTTGATAAAAGGTTAGTTCAACTTTGCATTTAAGTCATCAAAAAGAAATAAAATTTTATGAGAACGACCAGTATTTTATGCTAAAAACTACAAAATGATTTTAATGTTATTGGAAATGACCTACGCTAAAAAAAATAAGCATGGTTTTCCAATCAAAAGAAAGGTTAAAATGAAAATGAAATAAAAATAATAACACAATTAGTGTACGATGTTATTCATACAAATATTGATTTTTCTTAACATTAACATGTACATTCCTTCTTAAACTTTATTTATTTCCATTGCAAAGATGCAAAAGCCACAGAAAAGTCAAACATTTTCAATATTGAAACTAATCATTGAGTGTTGTGACATGAAGGATGTTGGAAAATTTACATTTGTAACCAAATGTCTCAAAATGGGATTATGGCAGAGTGATCCAAATTCAAAAAGTTAAAATTAAATGATGAGAAATGTGAAATTTTACTTTTTATTACTTAAAAAAAACAAACTATTTATATTGCCTTCAATTCAGTAGAACGTATAAATGTAATCCAATTCTCACATTTTCACTATGTTTCACATTTTTAGCATCTACTTCATTCTGACTTATTACCATTTTGAGGCGCTTAGTCACATTTCATTGACCTTATCTCACATTTCTCAAAAACTATCTGGACAGGTGAGATCGGTTTTGACAAACTATCTAACTCTAACCATGATCTAGACTTCAATTGAAGGTTCATGAGAAACAGTAAGAGAGTACTAAAAAAAAATGCTATAACTGTCATGTGTTGAGGGTAGATTCTCTATGTATCCACCTTCCAAGTTAATACTGGTATGTCACAAGTAACTACTAATTAAAATTTAGGTGAAGTGATACTAAGCTGCTAGCAGCTGTGGACTGTAAAAAGTAATGTACAAAAATGAATAGAACAGCTTTGTAAGAGAAGAAAATACCAAACATAGAACATTGGACTCAAAACCCTTCTTCAGCCAATTAAAAAAAAGATAAAAAACTTAATAAAAACATGAACGCATCGCTTAAAATCCAGACAGATGGCGGATAAATATTTGGCTCAGCTGTCAGCAAGTAAAGGGATCTTGAAAACTTTTACTTGCCGACAGGCGTGGTAAGTATTTCTCTGCTGTCTGTCCGGATTTTAAGAGAGGTATTAATGATTTTGTTATTGGCTAAGAAGAGTTTTGAGCCTGAAACGGTCCATACTTGATATTTAGTTCTTTTTTGTAGCTGTTATATTCATTTTTGTTCATTAAATTTCTGTGAAGTAAACTTTCACAGGGACATTTTTGATGATTACCAGACAACGACATATGAACTAGCAAAGAGTAACAACTTTCTTGACATCTTTAAATGTATTATTGCATGATTTATCTCCAAAATGAAATCAAACTGAGCATTCCAGTAAAGACATGATTGAATGTAAAACGTGAACAATTTTTTCTTCATAAAAACTTAATACACAAAAATATAATAAAATAATAATAATAATAATAAGCAGATTTATATATCGCCTTTCGTCGAAACCTCAAAGCGCTTAAAAAGAAAAAGAAGTACTTCAGAGCCATGAGGCCCATGGAGCTGGAGTTTATCCCGGTTTCTATATTGTGAAACGAACTTAGCAATTGCTTGCTATCTTTTGGATAGGATGCTCATCATCATTGCCTTTTTCACCCTGGGTCAGGGTATAGGCCACAGACAAACAGTTTCCATCCTTCTCTATCCTGAGCCAACTTTTTTATCTCATTCCAGGTCTTACCACTTCTCTGTATATCAGCTTCTTTAATTCTTCTCCATGTTCCTCGTGGCCTTCCCCTTGATCTTCTGCCCTGAGGGTTCCAGTCCAATACTTTCTTTGTTATAGTTGAGTCATTCTTTCTAAGCGTGTGTCCAATCCACCTCCATCGTCTTCTTCCTATATCCTCTCCCACTGGTTTCTGCTGTGTTCCTTTCCATACTTCTTCATTTTTTATTCTATCCATCCATTTTATTCTGAGTAGCTTACGCATGCACCTGTTTACGAAAATCTGTACCCTCCTTATACATGCCTGTGATGCGTTCCAAGTTTCACATCCATACAGTAGGACAGACTTCACGTTTGAGTTGAAAAGTCTTAGCTTTAGTTGAAGGGAGATATCTTTAGTTCTCCAAACTCTGTTCAAAGATGTGAATGCAGCCTGTGCCTTTCCTATTCGTGCTTTCACCTCTGCTTCCGTGCCTCCATCCTTGTCAATTATACTTCCGAGATAGCAGAAAGTGTCTATATCTTCGAGTTCCTGATCTTTTACTTTGATCTGCTCCCTTTGACGCGTACCTATCCTCAAGACCTTTGACTTTGCAGGGTGAATTCTTAGACCAATTGATTCCGAGAGGCTGTTTATAATTGTGGTTTTTGCTTGCATCTGGTCCTGGGTGTGGGACAAAAGAGCCAGATCATCTGCAAAATCCAGATCATCCAACTGTGTCCAGGGGGTCCACTGTATCCCATTTCTTCTCCCTTTGGAGGTTTCCTTCATTAGCCAATCCATGGCAAGGATGAACAGGAATGGTGAGAGCAAGCATCCCTGCTTGACACCAGTCTTAATTTCAAAGCTGTCAGTAAGCTGATCTTCATGTACAACCCTGCAACTTGATCCTTCATACATTTCCTTAATGAGGTTTACTATCTTTTCAGGGAGTCCATAATGTGCCAAAATTTTCCACAATGTTGCTCTGTCAATACTGTCGAAAGCCTTCTCGTAATCCAGAAAGTTGACAATAAGAGGAGAGTTCCATTCTATAGACTGTTCCACTATGACTCGCAGAGAGGCAATCTGGTCGGTGGTTGAACGGTTTTTCCGAAAACCTGCCTGTTCGTCCCGCAGTTTAGCATCTGTTGCATTCTTAATTCTCTCTAAAATAATACGGTTGAAAACCTTTCCTGGGATAGAAAGAAGAGTGATGCCTCGATAATTATTACAATTACTGAGGTCCCCTTTCTTTGGAAGCTTGATAAGATGTCCTTCCTTCCAATCCTTTGGGAATATCCCGTCATTCCAGATTCTCTCAAATAGTGGGTGCAGGGCCTGAGCATTTCTTTCCGCATCAACTTTTAGAGCCTCCGGTGGAATCTGGTCTGGTCCAGCAGCTTTCCCCCTTTTCATCTTGTTAATGGCACCCACAATCTCTGCTATCGATGGTGGATCACAGCTAATTGGTAGCTCATTCCTTGCAGGCAAAATTTCTGGCTGGTTGTCTGGTGGTGGTCTGTTCAGAAGGCAGTTGAAATGTTCCCTCCATCGTTCAGATTGAGCCTCTTTTCCAAAAATAGTTTTCCCATCTTTGTCTTTGACTGGTACCTCTGGTTTCCCATATTTTCCAGCAAGTGTCTTGGTAGTTTGATAAAGGATTCTCATGTGTCCTCCAGTCGCTGCTGCTTCTGCTTTCTCTGCAAGTCTGTTCATGAATGCTTCCTTGTCTTTCTTCACAGATCTTTTGACTTCCTTAGCTATGGCTCGATACTGCTCTTGTGCATCCAGTCTTGAAGCCCTTGTTCGCTTGCATTCACTTGTTCCTTCCTTGTT
Source organism: Berghia stephanieae (assembly GCF_034508935.2). Taxonomy (NCBI): domain Eukaryota; kingdom Metazoa; phylum Mollusca; class Gastropoda; order Nudibranchia; family Aeolidiidae; genus Berghia; species Berghia stephanieae. The sequence goes on from NC_088362.1 coordinate 14,759,801, forward strand.
CTCCTCTTTTCAATAAGGTCCAAGGTGGTTGGACTTATCCATTCTTTATGTTCCGATTTCTTTACCCCCAATACCTCGTGGCAAGTTGTTATGTAGACTTCCTTGATCTTTGCCCAATGTGACTCTACATCTATGTCCTCCTCGAGCTCAGTAAGAGGTTGGAATCTATTACTCAATTGTAGTTTGAATTCCTCATTCTTTTCCCCATCAAGTGCATTCACCTCGAATTTTCTTCTTGTATGTGATCTGGCTCCGTGTTTTCTGAGTCGGAGCTTAAGCTTTGCCAATAGCAGGTGGTGGTCTGATCCAACATCTGCCCCTCTCCGTACTGTCACATCTTCCAATGAACGTCTGAATCTACGAGAGATACAAAAATGATCAATCTGATTCTCTGTCACACCATCTGGTGAGACCCAAGTTGCTTTGTGGATCCTCTTATGGGGGAACACTGATCCTCCAATCACCAAACTGTTGAATGCACAGAAATTTGCAAATCTCTCACCATTATCATTCATTTCTCCCATGCCATGGCGTCCCATGATACCTTCATAGCCTACGTTATCCTGTCCCACTTTTGCATTAGCATCTCCCATCAATATGTTGATGTCTTTCCTTGGCAACTTGTCAATGACTTGTTGTAGCAGACCATAAAATGTATCTTTGTCCTCATCTGTTGCATCATTTGTTGGGGCATAGATCTGTACAATGTTGATGCTGATCTTCTTACTCCGTGTTGTAAAGGACGCCATGATGATCCTTTCTCCGCATTGTTCCCATCCTCTCAGTGACTTCTGGGCAAACTTGCTTAGAATTATTCCTACTCCCTGTGTATGAATCCCGTCCCCTCTCCCTGAATATAAAATCTTCTCCCCAGACTTGAGGTGTTTCTGTCCGGATTGTATCCAGTGGGTTTCGCTTACTCCAAGTATATGCAGCCTGTATCTTCTCATCTCAGTCACAACTTGAGAGCTTTTTCCTGCTTCATACATGGTGCGAACATTCCACGACGCAATTCGAAGCTGCTTGTTTGGCGAAGACTTCATCGGGTCAGCAGAGTCCTTTCGGCTTTGTCTGTTGTCCTTCATAAATTCTGTAATTCCAGAAACTCTTCGGTCGCCCAAGCTAAAAAAAGGATTTAGTTTGTCTGTCTGTGTTTCTGTAACGGTTTGAGTTTAACGGAAAGGGGTGTTAACCCTTTGCCAACCCCCAACCTGGAGGACCAGGTGACTCAAAGATGGGGGAATCACACACCATTAGTCGCCTTTTACGACACGCTGGCTTGGCGTTGGGCTATTCTTGACCCTCTCAGTTGAGGGACCCCGGACACCACACGGGGTGGATAGGATGCTAGTCTATCGCAAAATACTTTCCACCAGATCTAATAGATCCAGCTACCCAATCACTGCTGGGTGGACAGAGGGATCAGAAAAATTCTCGACTGCTCCCGGGATCAACCTTGGTCCCTTTGCGTGTGAAGCGAGTGCTCTACCAATTGAGCTATCGGGACCCCCAGACATAATCAAACCATTCACGTATATACAGACACAGTGGGATAATCTTTAAAGCCAGTCTATTACCTGATGGGGTCTGTTTCCCGATAATGCATCTAAATCGCGTTTGCTTACAAACTTAATAGGAATCTCATTTTCAGAGGCAAGGTGTATAATCTGATTTTGCATTGGATGTTCTGAAAGAAAAAAGACAGAAACTCTTTAATTTAACCACACATTTAACAATGAAGGGGCATGTATGCCTTATCGTCAACAAAAGATTTGAGTTTAAACCTAAATAAATTAAAACTGGTTTTAAATTGGTCCAGGCTGGTTAGAAAAGTAAAGGAAACCTTGAGCATGTATTGTTCATTCCTATTTTGCAACAAAAGGGATGATAAATCATGAAAGTTGTGAGATTGACTCTTTTTCTTGAAACAAATGACAATGATTTAATTTATTATAATTTAATAATTGTTTACATTACATTTCAGATTAATGATACACTGATGTGTAAATCTAGGGTGAATTTAAAACAAAAACTTTTACATGGAGAAAACTATCGTACCAAATGCCCAATTAAACCTTTTAGTAAAAAATGGTACAGATCATTCAAACTACCTTGGATTTTGTTTCATAGAAGAAGAGGTGCATGTGCTGGAATGGGACAACAGATAAACAATTTCCCTAATTGGGAAAAAAGTCATGATGTAGATGTAGAAACTAGTTTCATAAATGAATCCTTATCAACAACATATAAAATCGTCTGATGACAAACTTACCTTTTCTTGATCCTTTGCCATATTTTTCATGAATGTGCAAGCAGTAAATTGTATTCCTTCTTTTGGCTGTGAGAGCAAGATAAACCGGGTGAAGACCAAAAAGTAATTCGCCATTTACATCTGGATGCCATTTATGTCCTTTTGACCTTAAAGTTGAAGTTAAGTATATAAAATCATAAATCTCAAGGGTTTCCTTAAATTAATAAATCATATTCTTGTAAAACAGAGGAGACTTTAGAAAAAAATCCTAGACTATGCAAATTTTACAAATTATGATTTTACTTTGACATCAATGAATTATATGGAACATGTTCAAATGTAAGCAAGGATTAGTATTTTAGCTCATTGTTTGTAACATCACCAATGATATGTCTCACTTAATAATTCTGAATTCATTCACTTACGTCCTGGTGCGAGATTTACCCTTTCCTGGGAGACCGTAGTTGTAGCCGGGCAACCCCTCAACATATGAGGTCTGTAAAGGACTGGAACTGTTACTGAATGTTTGTTGTTGGCTTAGAAAATGCTGCCACAACTGATAAGGGTTGCATTCTGTCAGCCAAATGAAATAAGAAAAGAGTCAGAAATAGATTGGGACTAGGTTAACATTTTTTTAAAAGCTAGATTCTCGGACATAATATTATATACAAACCTAAACACTTTTGATTGGGGCCTTTCAATAAAAATCAAGTTTTGAAGTGACAGTGTAAAATCTTACTGTTCATTCTAAATTCAGATAGTTGTGCCGTCTTGATCAGTCAGTATTTCAGACTAAATAGTATGCTGATGATGATGCTCAAGATAATATATATATATATATATATATATATATATATATATATATATATATATATATATATATATATATATATATATATATATATATATATATAATATATATATATATATATATATATATATATATATAAAGACCAATTGAAAAGTCACTGATGGAGGACAACATGGGCAAATTAATTATTAACCCCAACGACATTTCAAATGGTTTTTTTAAATTTTAGAAAATAAAATTTCAAGATAACAAAACGACATAGGTTAGCTCATTGGAGGGAGATCCACGACACATCATTTAAACCTATCACACCACGAGAAGTAAGAAATGCTTTTAAAAGTCTAAAGAACAACAGAGCACCAGGCGAACTACTAAAATATGGACCACCCCTATTAGATGAACATACAGCGGACATCTTCAATCAAACGTTCGAACATCACCAGCACATGGATATCAATAAAGGGGAGTTGCTATCGATACAAAAGCCAGGAAAAACGAAAGGACCTCCAAAGAATTTGAGACCAATTACACTACTTAATACAATTAGAAAATCACTCTCCCTGATCACACTGAATAGAATTAGAACATCTGTTGAAAATTATTTGAATACAGTCAAAGCAGATTAAGTATGGAGAGAAGTACTGCAGATGTAGTTTGGACCCACAAATGGCTTGCTACCAAAATCCAAAATAGAAATAGTTATAACTGGAATAGATGTAATCGCCAATCCTTGTTAAAGAATATGAAAATGAAGGGAATAGTTCTGGAAGATGAAGATAGTTTAATCCGATTCCTTATAATTGAAACCTGGATAACGACCAAAATAATCGGTGCCTCAGATTTAATTCATTCCATGGCAACATCAGAACACCACAAGGAGACAGTTAGAGCCCTGTTTTATTTTATCAATTACCTAGAAAATACTTAAAAGATGTACATAAATATGTACCTTCAACCCAATTACGTTTTGAAAACTAACTCCCCATGGAAATTGCATATGCAGACGACATTGGCTTATTGGTAAAAAACTTCCAAAAAGCTTTACAAAAACACCATCTGTATGTTAACACTGACAAAACAGATGTAACATTACTGTCAAGGAAGAAAGATGGACGGAGAGCCACGAAAAAAGTAGGATCACTAATAGAAGACAAGGAAGACGTAGAAATAAGAAAAAGTTTATCGACCGTTGCACTAAACAAATTATTATATATATGGATTAGAAAAGATAAAATTTAAAAATCCACTAAAATCAAATTATACACAACCCTTGTAAAATCTGTGTTTATATATAATAACTGTGGAACATGGGCACTGACCGGAATCAAGAGCAAAGATTACACAGATTCAATAAAAAACAACTTAAAAGAGTCCTGAATATACGATACCCCACAAAAATAAGCAATAAAAAACTGCATGAAAAATGCAATGAAAGAAACTTATACATTTAAATCCTGTAGGCAAGATGGCAGCTTTTTTGGCATATACTCAGAAGAGATGAAAATATACCACCTAATAAAGCCATGAATACTTTTTTCACCCTATCTGGACACAAGAAATATAAAGGCAGACAACCCACGTCAATTCACACTGTCCAGAGAGAAAAAAAAAGAGAGAGAGAGAGAGAGAGAGAGAGAGAGAGAGAGAGAGAGAGAGAGAGAGAGAGACAGAGAGAGAGAGGGAGAGAGAGAGAGAGAGAGAGAGAGAGAGACAGACAGAGAGAGAGAGACAGAGAGAGAGAGGGAGGGAGAGAGAGAGAGAGAGAGAGAGAGAGAGAGAGAGAGAGAGAGAGAGAGAGAGAGAGAGAGAGAGAGAGAGAGAGAGAGAGGAGATCGTACTTTGAAAAAAAAATTGAAAAAAAATTAAAACTCTCTCTTTATTTTATTTTTTTGGTAATATTCTCCTTCATCCGTCACATTGATATTGGGTTTAAGGTATGATCTAAAAAAAAAAAAAATTTATATTAATCTTCTTCATCTGGAACACTGGTACTGGTAGTATCGGGTTAAGGTCAGATTTTTAAAAAGTATTTTTTTTCATCATCAAATTCAAAATGGCACGTTTAAAACCTGGTTACATTTTTGGTTGCATGAAAATACTTTTAGTCTTGGAACACTTTAGACAATCTGGCCATTGTCTCTGTGTAAACAAAGAAAAATGGCGGTGGGGACCTCACTCCTTTACAAATGCCTTAAACTGGATGACAAAATCCATAAAAGGCAGGGAGGCCTTCGAAAGCTCCTTGTGCTAAGGGAAACAACTCAAATATTCCCTCAACTAACCCTAGGAAAAAATAAAACCTAATACCTTTAATTAACCCTAATGTGAAAAACAAACACCCTAGCACATTTACTCTAAGTCTAAGACTTAATGACTAACCCTAATTTTTAAAAAAATCATCTGACCTCCAGCTGGGAGGCCTTCCGAAAACTCCTACATCCCCAGTATTAAAGTTCTAGTAAGGGGTTTGGGAGAGGAGAAACTTTTTTCATAATGTAATAATAATTTTTAAAAGTCTCCCTGGATGGGGTTCCTGACCTCCCATAGTGGGCAAGGGGGGGGGGGGGGGTACATACTGTGACTGTGTCTTCTATCCTGTTTTCCAACATGCATTCTGTCTTTGTCTTGGAATGTGATTACTTGGTTTTGTCCTGGCCCTGGCTGGAGTCCTAGCTGGGAGGGAAACAGTCAAATGCATAGAGTTATTGTTTTGGGAGATGATATTTTTTTCGTTGTAAATCATCTCTCTGTTATGTATTATTATATTTGTTATTTTGAATTTATCGTAAGCATTTGAGTGTATTCCTCTTTGTTGGATTTTGTGCTTGTGTCCTGATGAGACTTATACTTATAGGTGATCTCAAACTAAGTACATTGGTGGTATGCTCTTGGAATCTATATCTGATCCCTATATGTTCCCAGTTCCCCTATGTCTTACTTTTTCTTGGAGGTGTAATTCTAGACCTTTTTCCTATCCCATTTTCTCCCTTTTTACTGGCGCTGATATAAACTAAATGTCTTGCATTGCAAGCACCGTAAAACCTTAAAAACAAAAAACATAAAAGTCTCCACCCTCCCAAAACCCCTACTAAAACATTCTAAAAAAAGTTTCCCCAAACCCCCAACTAGAACATTAAATAATACTGGGGATGTTGATGTAGGAGCTTTCGGAAGATTTGTTTTTAAATGACAAAAGATCCATGGTGAGAATAAAAATTGAAAGAAATGCTAGCGCGAGGAGCTTTCGGAAGACCTCCACCATAAAATGTTTCCTGAGTTATTACCAACAAAACGATGCTGTAAATTACTGTGAAAAATTTTATTTGACTTGAGAAACGAAAGCCGCAAGTAGAATAAGGGAGCTGCCATGTTTTATGAGCTACGTGTATGATTACATAAATCTAATAAAGCAGCAACTCTCCCGTGGCCTGTATTTGTACAAAGTCTTCTTTATTATTTTTTAGAAGATTGGCTTTAACTAAAGCTATATCTATAATTGCTTGAAAATATTTTTTTAAGTTCAGGTATTTCCTGGGTAAACACTCTCTAATTTTCTTTCTTTTTTTTTTTTTTTTTTTTTTTTTTTTTTAACTTTTGACTATCCGGCTCGCAAAAGATGTTTTAAGATTTAAATGTCGAGAATCACGTAAATAGTATGGCAACGGAAAGTACGAGAACCATCGTCATTTGGCATTCCGTTCCATGTGTTGTAGGTAGGAGTAGTAGGCATTTCTTACCTTCAGAAAAATGTCTGCTGTGAAGGCTCTCAATCCTAAAGCTGAAGTCGCTCGGGCTTCTCAAGCCCTTGCTGTAAATATCACTGCGGCTAAGGGGCTACAAGATGTTTTAAGAACAAATCTTGGCCCTAAAGGAACCATGAAAATGTGAGTATCGTGACAGGTCTGCTGTCTTTTTTAGGTACTCCGGCTCGACTCTCGGTCGCCGGTGGCCGGCTCTATTTCTCCGAACGTTCAGGAAAATAAACTCCTCTGGTCCGAACACTGTGGAAATAAACTTGAACTCTATTTCTCGTAACGCTCGATGAGAAATACACCTGAACTTAATTCATACTCTCGAATGTTCGGCAAAGGGATAAATTTCACTGGTAGTGCCTAATCACATAATTGTTGTGAAATTTATCTGATGATAATGAATAATGCTGAACTCTATTATCTCGATTACTCTGTAAAATAAAGTTATGATTAGACAGACTCCAACCCGAATGCCGAATAGCCTTTAACTTTAAGTTGTTGAGACGTGTTTTTTCTTCTTTATTTATTCGCAGTGGCTATTTTTACAGTCCCGTAAAGATGGTTCTCGGGGCTATTTTTACAGTCTCGTAAAGATGGTTCTCGGGGCTATTTTTACAGTCCCGTAAAGATGGTTCTCGGGGCTATTTTTACAGTCCCGTAAAGATGGTTCTCGGGCTATTTTTACAGTCCCGTAAAGACGGTTCTCATGGCTATTTTTATGGCGTTGATGCGATTCTGTTCAATTATCCGCATAGTTATAGATTATCATCTTTTTGCAGTATTCACAAAACTTCACATATCATTTCTCCCGATGTTTAGATGTACAGATCTAGAGGCGGTGAATGAAAGCAAAATTAATTTCATTTAACATATTTAGATCTAAAGCTAAAACTAAAATTAACAAATAATTAATGTAAAGTCAATTCTCTTAGCGATTTTTACGGTACTGTCATTTTTATTACATATAATTGTTTTTTTTTTTTTGTGCATAATTTATGTTTGCAGTACAGAACAGCCCGTTTTCTATCATCAGTGGGCAGGTTAGGTTGTATGTCTTGATTTTTTTTTCTTCTGTCAAACATACATAATATAGATCTATTATCAAACACTGAAAGTATATTTAGTTCCTGCTTGAGTCGACACCCCTCAAGATATAATACTTTACAGGTTGGCTTTTGTTTATACTTTACCAGTATAACCAGTCAGGAAGGACTAACGGTTTTATACAATTTTAAAAGACGTAGACGTCTAACATTCAGGGTGCAGTCTTCTCACGTGAGAGGGGGTTTGAATCCAATTTCAGAAAAAAGCCCTTTCACAACCCAATTGGCCACATTTTGACCATAATTTTAGAACCCCCCCCCCCCCCCCCAACCTCCCAACCGTATTGTGGACAAATAACTACCCCCCTCCCCCCCTCAATGTGGATGTCCATGGTAAAGATGCACATTGCGAAACACCTCATGCTTAAATATTGTTCTTTTGAATAATATTTTTTTAAAAAAGAAAGTAAATAATGATGATGGTTCTCTACCATGGTCGGTCATGATCCAAAAGAATAGAGGTGCCCAAGACTGATCCTCATTGGGGCGCCGAGGTGGAGAGGGCATTTTGCTTTGGTCCCACCATCGCGTTGCTCCTACTCCTTTACCGATTGACCCAGTGTTTGTTCCGACCAGACAAGAGTGGTCGCTGTATTGCTCCTCCCTTCCCAGTTAGGAGGTTGTTTTATTGTTCTCCGCCAAAGCGGTGTTCACCTTGTGGTCAGACCCCTCTGCCTAGGCTTTGAGGTACCACTAGGGAAAGAGATAGAGAAAAAGAGAAAGGAAAAAAAAGAGAGAGAGAGAGAGAGAGATTGGGAAAGAATGAAAGAAAGAGAGAGGGAGAGAGAGAGAGAGAGAAAATGAGAGATAGGGAAAGAAAGAAAGAAAGGGATAGAGAAAGAATTAAAGAAAGAGTGTGAGAGAGAGAAACAAAGAAAGACCGGGAGAGAGAGAGAGAGAGAGAGAAAGAAAGAGATTGGGAAAGAATGAAAGAAAGAGAGAGGGAGAGAGAGAGAGAAAATGAGAGATAGGGAAAGAAAGAAAGAAAGGGATAGAGAAAGAATGAACGAAAGAGTGAGATAGAGAGAAACAAAGAAAGACCGGGAGAGAGAGAGAGAGAGAGGGGGGGGGGGGAGAAATAGAGAAAGAAAGAGATTGGGAAAGAATGAAAGAAAGAGGGAGAGAGATAGAAAAAAAGAGAAAGTAAAAAGAAAGAGAGAAAGAGAAAGAAAGAAAGACATAGAGAAAGAATGAAAGAAAGAATGAGATAGAGAGAAACAAAGAAAGACCGGGAGAGAGAGAGAGAGGGGGGGGGGGAGAAATAGAGAAAGAAAGAGATTGGGAAAGAATGAAAGAAAGAAAGAGATTGGGAAAGAATGAAAGAAAGAAAGAGGGAGAGAGATAGAAAAAAAGAGAAAGTAAAAAGAAAGAGAGAAGAGAGAGAAAGAGAAAGAAAGAAAGACATAGAGAAAGAATGAAAGAAAGAGGGAGAGAGAGAGGGGATGCTAACTTGCCGCACCTGAACGAAGGGAGTGAGAGTTTTAGAGTCAATGGCGTCTACTCAGCCAATCTGTTACTATTTATAAATCTATTACCGCAACGCCGTAAAAATAGCCACCAGAACCGTCTTTACGGGACTGTAAAAATAGCCCCGAGAACCATCTTTACGGGACTGTAAAAATAGCCCCGAGAACCATCTTTACGGGACTGTAAAAATAGCCACTGCGTTATTTATTATTTGTTTTTGTGATTGTTGTTAAGATAAGACAAGAGATATCTGGGTGGGGCTCCTACTCCTGGCCTCCCATAGTGGGCAGGATACTGTGTCTTCTATCCCCTTATATATCTGTTTTCCACCATGCTTTCTGTCTTTGTCTTGGAATGAGATTTCTTGGTTTTGTCCAGGCCCTGGCCGGAGTCCTGGCTGGGAGGGAAACAGTCAAATGCAAAGTTATTGTTTTGAGAGATGATATTTTTTTTTCCTTGTAAATCATCTCTTATCAATTATTATAATATTTGTTATTTTGAATTTATAATGTAAGCATTTGAGTGTATTCCTCGTTGTTGGACTACTCATAAAAAATGTCTGGCTAAAAACGATCTCTATTTATCCAAATGCTTGGGGAAAAATATACTACAACATCACAACTCTAACGAATTGACGATTCGGACTCGAGTCTGAATAGTCTCCCATGTTTATTCGGACTCAAAGTCCAATATATGCATGTGCAGACACCGGGTTGGGGGGGGGGGGGGGTTAGTGGGCGGAGGGTGGATATAGAAGAGCTTGTTTTGTCCATATATCACACTGTCACAGCTCATACCAGTACTTCAGCATGTTGAAGGATTGGTGCCTGTCTAACACGATCACCGTGTGTTGTTTTCGTCCTGATTTTATGTGCACATCAATTATGTTGTTAGAAAAGCTTTTCCTTTAGATCAGTCACTTTGACTTTTGCTCTTTTTAGTTTCTATCTGGACTTCCACTTGATCTATGATTTTGTCTTTCTCGTCAAATAAAGGAGGTCAAGACTTCTTACATTACTAGACCATTACTGTTATTTTCAGTTGCATCAATTTGGTGTAATTATCAATAATTAAAATAATAATAAAATTTCAAAAAAAAACACAAAAGCTTTATTGCCATGGAAGACTTCTCTTCTGACCAAGTCTGAATAATATGATGATTGCACATGCGCATTGGAATTTGAGTTTGAATATCCGCAGGAGAATCGAGTCTGAATAGCCACAGCCCTAATCTAATTCAAATTCTCTTTTTTACTATTCCATTTTCTTCTTTTTTTACTGGCGCCAATATGACCGATATGAACTTAATAAGTTGCAGGCATCGTAAAACCCTAAGAGAAACTTTAAAAAAAAATAAAAACATGGGTAAATAGAACTGTGACACACATTCAGCCAAACATTTTAGTGTTTAGAGTATAGCATTAGCATGCAGCATGATTGTGAGTATGAGTGTATGAGGCTGTGATTTTGATGAAATGACTATGTTGTTCTCATAGTATAGTTTATGCATTGTAAGCAAAATACATGAATCATCTAAAATTAAATTGGAAGGTAAAAAAACTTTAATGAGATATTCCACATTGTATCTGCTACTTACATTACAAGTGCAGACACTAAATAATTGCTTGCCATGAATTATTAATTGTATTTATCTAGATGAAACATTTGACATCTATTTTCATCTATCAAGTTACTAATATTAAAACTATGAGCTTTTAATTGTACTCTATTTCCAGTCAAATGAAAGTTGTGTTGTCATCTTGTCTTGGTTAGAGTTACCAGTTGTGCCTAATCACCTAATTGTAGATGTGAAATTTATCTGATAAATATTAATCCTATTAGTTTACTTTTCTTTGGATAAATAGAACTTAAATTCAATTGAGGTTCAATGTATATTTACTGGTTGTAACATAAATTGCAAAGATTAGTAAACACCAAAGTGGAGATAGTAGTCTTGCTGCAGTTTATATCGACTTTTAAGGAAATATGTAAAAGTGAGGTAGAATCTGGACTGTCTATATATATATATATATATATGAGTTGTATGAGTTATGCTGGTGGCTGTAGCTTACATTTAGAATGTATTTTATATTTCAGGTTAGTGTCTGGAGCTGGTGACATCAAGTTAACAAAGGATGGAAATGTTCTTCTGCATGAGATGGTTTGTATAGCTTATCTTATTTAGCAATGACTATGAAAATTTTTGTTTTCTATTTTTGTAGGAAATACTCCTCTTAAATCAAAGCCCTGTCTCCACTGAGTAAAAATATTTTTGAATTTTGGAAATCCATTCATAAATAACAAAAGTTATGCAGTTTCAAATGTGTCATTTATTTGGATGACTCACAAAGAGAAAAAAATACGGAAAATATGGGACGCTTTTTCTGCGTTTTATTCTGGTTTGTGGCTGTATCTCGCTTAATACGTGGAATAAGATATTGAAACTTGGCAATTTTATGGCAAAATTATCAGAAAATATGATGTATACATCAGAAAAGTTCTAACTTGTATAGTTTTAGGGCTGTATGGCTAGGGTCAACTATAATTTTGTTTTAAAATATACATAATATTGATCATTTGGAACTTTTCCGAAGTGTAATTTTGTGTCTACAACACATACAAATCAAACGAAAAATGCCTGCTAAATTATTATCAATCAGTCCCGTGAGACCATGGCTTATGTTATTTCTAGTATTTATTTGAGAGAGAGAGAGAGTTAATCTACTATCCCTATGACATAACAATGAAACAATGCCTTAATTTTAAAAAAGCGCGCGAGGATTTGTGTCATCAGTCACTGCGAACAAGTTGCCAGATGGCCACATGTGTGGCCAAATATGTAATTTTGCTTCTTTTATTAAATTTTATTCATCTATTTTTGTCTCATTGACATTTATCCTAGTCTATTCAATTTTTTATTTGTTAAAATTTAGTTAATTTTAAGTGGGTCAGTCTTAATAGTGAAAGCCATATGATTTTCTATTTAGCCACTTTTGAAGTCGAATTTGGTCAGGTTAAAGTCTGGCCACCTGGCAGCCTTGCCTCGCTCACGTCATTTTCGTGTCGTGCGATGAGGGAAGCAAAATGGCCGACTCCATATTTTCACTCATTGAAATACAAATTGGGTTGATGTTTTGTGAGAATACGGGAAAAGTACTTATCATAATCCAATGAAATTTGAAATATAAATAGAAGAAATGTGCATATATAACCTTATGAGCGACAAAATCTCTCCTCTTTGTAGTTTTAGAAATATTGTACTCCAAATAGTAAAAATCTATTTTTAACGGTCTTCTGGTAATCGTACGAGTTTTGTCGCTTGACATAATCTAAAATGACCTCTTTTCTAACTGTGTGCCAACTTTCAGTCATATTCATCGATAAACAGCTTCGTAATTAATTTTTTAAAATAGCATGTGCAGAACGGCTTCGTCCCATATTTTGTCGCGAATTTGGGCACTTCGTGAGCGAAAAAGAGGTCCAAAGATTTGTGCGGGATAGTCATTGCTATCTTATTGACAGAATAACTGGGTTTCTTTCAATTTATAATTTGTCCCGTTGTTTATTTGAATTTTGCACCAACTGCAGAAGTAATCAAAAGCAATGACTTCATTTCTTTGTTTCGCTCCTGCCTTGATAAAATGACAATCAGTTTATTATAAAACTGGAACCACTATGCCTCCTATGTAAAGGTTAAAAATTTAAGTTCATGCCTAGAATTCACATCTCAATTTTGATCAATGCCCTCAAAAATTTAATTTTGTTGATTATTGTATGAGTCAAGTTCTTAGAATATGCTCAAAACGAGCTCATTTGATCATGAACAGGGATTTGCTCTCACTCTATTGAGAACTAATAATCTATAATAGGCCATGAACCTTCACCAAGATTTTCTTCTTCTTTTTAGCAAATTCAAAACCCAACAGCCTCTCTTATTGCACGTGTAGCAACTGCTCAAGATGATGTTACTGGTGATGGTACGACATCAAATGTTCTCATCATTGGAGAATTGCTGAAGCAAGCTGATTTATACATTGCTGAGGTAAAATTTGATATATTATTGTAGTTGTAGAGAAGCTTTAGATTTATTGGTTATGGTCAGAACACAGATTAAATCATAGTTGGTATTTGCCTAGTTTTCCCATTCAATTAAAAAAAAAGAAATTATAAGGAATTAAAATCTGCTGCGAATGTTGACATGTGGATCAAATTATGTTCATTACAATAACAGCTTTATTTAATCATAGTGCATTTTTCATCAGTATATTAATTTGATTTTTTCTTTATCGTCCTTGTTTTCTGTGTGTTCAAAATTGACAAACCTAAAGAGCATATATTCTTTCAATATGGGGGGCATTTTACTGGCTGTAGTTAGTTATATTTCATATAAATTATAAATATAAGGGTCAACAAATTGATCTCATATAGAAAAGTTTAGATAAAAAATGATGGTAATAAAATATTCCTATTTTTATTATTCATTTGTTTTTGTTTTTTTTTGTGTGTGTTGACAGGGCCTACACCCTCGTCTCATTACGGAAGGATTTGAGCTTGCAAGAAACAAAGCTCTGGAGGTTTTGAATGATGTGAAAATCAAACGGGAAATTGACAGGGATGCCTTGATCCAGGTATCGAGGACATCTTTGAGAACTAAAGTATACCAAGAATTGGCTGATCTTCTGACAGAGGTATGTGATTTAAAGCAAAATAATCTGGAACTTTCGTGTCCCCCCCCCCCCCCCCCCCCCCCCCCCCCTCTTTTTTTTTTTTTCTTTTTTTTTTTTTTTTTTTAAGTGGATTTAAATAATTTTATCTTAGAGGAATGTACTGTAGAACCCTGTTATATTTCCAATTTAATGGTGAGTGCAGATTGTATCATTATACCACCAAGTTCGCTAACAGCCAATGCAATATGAGGTTTTAGTGTGGGTAACTGAGTATATATGTATAGGGGGTTTCTGTGTGAGGGCCTGGTATCAGAAAGCATAAAATGCAAGAATGTGCACATAGGTGAAATGCTTGAAGTGTCAAATGAAGTGTCGCACAAGTTCAATAACCAAGTTCAGTTGGACTTTCGTTTTATTTGTTATAGATTTGATCATTTTTATTTTCAAGTAAGAGTGTGGTGCCACATATTTGTTCGTTTACCCCCTTCACCCATATCTTTATAGCTTGCAAAATGGACCATTATTATGTTTGACCAAACTGCTCAATCTTTAAAACTTGTAGAATGGACCGTTATTACATTGACAAAATTGTTTTCCGATGAAAAAAGAATGATAAAGTGTCCAGTGGTATGAAACCAGTTCCCAAGGAAGCTTAGGAATATACATAAATGGTATCAAGATCAGGTTTATAGATTTTTGTTTATTTTGTTTTTATTTTGTATGTCTTGTTGGTTTTTTTTTTTTTTAGTTTAATAGATTTTTATCTATATGTATTTATGGTTTTGAGGCTGTATACATTTTTAATGATATGTATTACAGATGGTGCTCTCATTTGGCGTTTTTTTCTTCTATATTAGCATGTTGTGGACGCTGTCTTGTCTATCAAGAAGCCAAGTGGTCCTATTGATCTTCACATGGTGGAAATTATTGAGATGAGACATAAGACTGACATGGACAGCGTGTATGTGTGAAATTTGATTTGGTTTTTTTTTGTTTTTTTTCTTGGAAGTGATATCCTTACTATATATTATGAGTAACATAAACGTTACCATGCATGTGCAAGTTTACTTGTCTTGGGTTTAACTACCACAATATTACATATCAGCAATACAGGGCTGAGAATCTTCCGCCTGAAGGCGGATTTCCGCCTAAATGGTAGTTTATCTCCGCCCATCCCCATCACAATTCCTCCTTTTTCAATTTTTTTTTTTTTGATAAACAAACACTGATTTTGAGAATTTCTCATATTTTCCATTGAATTTGCCATGTCAAGCATTTTCCTCAAAACCACAAAATCACCATTATGTCTTATGTCATATTTTGACACCTGTGCTCAGTCTGGTGAACTTTGGTGACGGTCCCGTTTTTATGACGTCGGGCCAGACAGAATGGCACCAGATGTCACAGTTGATATAGAAGAACGGTGGTGTTGTTTGATTAGCTAGTTGATGGTTGAAGGGGAAGGGGAGAGACAAGTGGGTCTCTCTCTCTCTCTCACTGTCTCTCTCTCTCACTCTCTCTCTCTCTCTCTCTCTCTCTCTCTCTCTCTCTCTCTCTCTCTCTCTCTCTCTCTCTCTCTCTCTCTCTCTCTCTCTCTCTCTCTCTCTCACAACCATCCATTACATCATCTGGTTATACAGAGATAATATATGTATTAGAATAAAGTAATGGTGATTGGCTTAGTTTACTCTTCTTTCTTTTTACCTTTGGACTTTAAATTTGAAAGATTCCTGGGTTGTTTATAAGCTGATTAACCACTCGGTTTCGGTAAAAAAGATTTTGTAGCCTGCTTTATAAAGTAAAAATCAAAACAAAACAACACTTTCTGGCCTTTTATTTGAATAACATTGTAGGCCTTTAACATGTGGAAAGGACAATTCATTAAATATTTACAAAAAGGCAATTTATGTCTAAGGATAAGAATGGATTTATACTAGTAATAGTAATATATTACATAATACAAATTACAAAACAATGTTCCTGTTATTTTTATACTTTGCTTGCGTTTGACCGATAGACGGAGACATTTTCCTCCTTTTTGACAAATTGCTATTATCATCACTGAATAAAAAACACTCACCAAAACCACTACACATCAACATCTCTACCACCACTGCTATTACAACAACCACCACATCATCATCCCTACCACCACTACTACTACAAATAACACCACATCATCCCTACCACCACTACAACTACAACTTCCACCACATCATATCACAATTACTACAACCACCACCACACAATCATCTCTTAAGACTACTACTACTACAACCACATCATATTCCCTACAACCACCATCACATCATCAACTCTAATACCATTACTACTACAATCACCACCACACCATCATCCCTAGCACCACTACTACAACAAATAATACCACATAGTCCCTACCACCACTACTACTACAACTATCACCACATCATCATTCCTACTACAACCACCAACACATCATAAACCCTACTACCACTACTACAACCACCACCACATCATCATCCCTACCACCACTACTACTACTACTACAACCACCACAACATCATCCCTACCACCACTACTACTACAACTACCACCACATCATCATTCCTACCACAGCTACTACAACCACCACCACACAATCATCCATACGACCATTACTACTATAATCACTACCTCATCATCCCTACCACCGCTACTACTACAACCACCACTGCAGAATCATCCATACGACCACTACTACTACAATCATTACCACATCATCCCTACCACCACTACTACTACAACCACCACCACATCATCGTCCCTACTACAACCACCAAATGTAATTACACTTTCAACTTTTGAAATTCCACCGAGTCGTGTCAGAAATTGCTGCGAGACAAATTTTGGATTGTATCTCAGCAAATTTTAATGAAATTCAAATTTATAGGTTATGGTCGCATGGATGGGTCATGATCTTCACGAAGAAAAATTTCCTCCTTTTTTGTGACCAGTCATTCTCACCCCTGCAATATCACATTATTTGTTCTTTTATTCAGTTAGAGAGGATTAGTGTCTCTTTATTGACTGTCAGAGGTGAATTACATTGTCCTTAGCTTTGAGTCTAACTTCTCCTTCTTAAGTATTAATATAGTTGTTGTTGTTATTATTATTACATATTACATGTCCGTCTTTTTCTCAAATTTTTAGAAGATAGTGTGTGTTGTGTAACAAAATTTGCTATTTTCAACTTGACAAGCACAACAAGGCTGATCTCTTAACATCATGTAAAACCTGCAAGTAGTTGCAGTACTACTTCATACTGATTGTGTGGGGAGATCTGTTTGTCTGTCTTTTTTTTTCCTTGTGTGATGTGCAAATTTTCTCCACAGTTAGTTAACTGACTGTATATACAAAACCACGCTAGGGCTATTAGATATAGGGGAAAAGTACTTTGCGATAAACTAGTGTCCTATCCATAGGGTAGCAAGCAATTACTCCTGCCTATTTCATGCTATTGAAACCGGGATATACTCCGGCGCCATGGGCATAATGGCTCTGAATGAGTACTTTTTTTATTTGTGTAAGCCCATACATAAAATGATACAGCGATTATCATTGTGCACTAACATGAAAGGTGATTTAGGTAATGGTAAGAATAAAACATTTGGAGGAATACTTTTTTGAAAATGCTGAAAAGAGTGCAAGTCCAATTTAAAAAAAAAAAGTTTTCTGGGATTTGTATTTCAAATTGTGTGTATTGCACCATAGAGATAAATTCCAAAGAATAAAGTGTAAGCTTTGACCACCTTAAGACTGCAAATTGTTTTTAGGTTTGGTGACAAATGGTAATTTATATATTGAGTTCAAAGTTGATCAGTTTATATAGGACATACTAAGTACTTTTATCAACTTCAAAGTACCATGTCATGATCAATATTAGCAGCAATAACAAATATTCGATTATTTTTTTTAGATTACAAATCTTTTCTTGCTGGCAAAAGTAATCCTTAAAATTTCGAATTTTGCTCCAATCTAATCTTAAGATTTCTCCTGTTGTCATTTTATGATAGTATTTCGTTTTTTTTTTCAGAGCTAATTGGAAACAATTTTTGCCAACCCATTCTCAGGCTGAGCATGGCATATTTATAATCATTAATAAAAATGCTATGTTTCCCCTTATTTTATTTTTATCTACATAAAACATTTTCTCACACACATCCCCATTTCCAATTATGATCTCATTTTTATGAACTTATTTGTTTCAGACTCGTGAAGGGCATGGTGCTTGACCATGGTGCTCGTCACCCAGACATGAAAAAGAATATTGAAAATGTCCATATTCTTACTTGTAATGTGTCCCTAGAGTATGAGAAAACGTAAGTTTCATGAATAAGAGGTCTCAACTTGTTTTTCTATTAGTTAATATTTTCAGTCAATGTAGTAGATATATTTTTTCAGTCAATGTAGTAGATATATTTTTGGTATTGAAAGATCTCGGTTTGTTTTTCTATATTTTAGTTGATATATTTTCAGTCTAATGTAGTATATTTTGGTAGTGAATGATGTGTGGCTATGTTGTATTGTGATATGACACTTGCTTTCAGATCAGAAAGTCTTTTGATATGACACTCACTCGGGGCATTGTTGAGTCTTTGGAAAAGGCTCTTCACTCACATTTTCTCACCATACTGAGGTGTAAAATGAGTACCTGGCTGTAAATTGTGTCATGCCCTGTCCTACATGTTGAGAGTTAATGTTGGCCAGGGACCCCTCTTAAAGCTCTTTGAGCATGTTTAGTGGATATTGCACATTATGAAAGCTCAGTTATTTTTCTTTAGTTTTTTTTTTTTTTTTTTAATGATTCTGAATTCTTTTGATTTATCAGGTGTGTAGTTTTGTTATAGAATATATTATTCTCTTCTTTAGGGAGGTAAACTCTGGCTTTTTCTACAAGAGCGCAGCAGAGAGAGAGAAGCTGGTGACTGCAGAGCGGGAGTTTATTAATGAAAGAGTGAAGAAGATAATTGAATTGAAGAAGAAAGTGTGCGATGGAACAGATAAAAATTTCCTTGTCATCAACCAAAAGGTATGTCTATGTGATGAATTGTCTTCCAGACATTTGTTTATACGGGCAATATCAAACTTTTATAGTCAGTCACCCACGTGTCACAACAGAAATTGCTGTTTTAGCCTAAGGCCGTTGGTGGCCATTGCAAAAGTCATATCATTTCATGTAAATTATCCTCATAGGTAACAAAATTACCTATGTATGTTTTGCTCTCTCTCACTCTCTCCCTTCCCCCCCACCTCCTCCTTCTCCTCCCTATAGTTATCAATTGTTTGCTTCATCAACAACAGCTTTGACTTTGGTCAATATTTCAAGGACTCGTCTCTTCACGGTGACCATCTTTTAATGGGAGCAAATGATTCTTGCCCTGTACTCTAACTTTAAATTTTAAAAAGTCAGCTGTCAACTTTGCCTTGAGTCACCGTTGAAATTTTTGACAATGGTCGTCTCGTGGTGGCATCACAGTCACCACCTTGATGAGTTCATTTGCCAACCATCAGCTGATAGGTTAAAGGTCCAATTTATGTTCCAGTTACATTTGAAACAAACAATTCATATCACCGATCTTGTCTCATTGATTGAGTTATAAACAATGATATTGATATCAAGAAATTTGGGCCAATAAATAAAAAAAGTTGATTAAAAAATAGCTAAAGTAAACAAAAGCAACTTTTAAAATCAAATTTACCCGTAAAACAGCTGGTTTTCAACGGATTTTTCTGAAATAAAGACCAATGTTCTTTATTTTTTCAAGCTGATCTCAAAAAGGTGACTTCAAATTCCTCACATTATATATATTTTTTAATGTTTACAAAAGCTGTCTTCAAATCCACCAAATTCGTAATTTTTGTCTGATTTTTATCGAAGTGCAATGCCAATGATTTCCACTTGCAAGTTAAATATGATCCAAATCACAATTTCTACAACCCTTTTTAAAAAAATTTTTGTCGGCAAATTGATAAAAATAAAAGCTGAAAACAACCAGTGAGGCTGACAAGCCTGTCATTTCCTTCACTGCGATTGAATTTTACTTACTGAGTCCAGTCTTGCCTACTTCACCCATGAATATTTGGCCATTGTCGGTTTGAATCATAATTCAGTCTTTTAAGATGACAGTGACCGGTGACAGCGAAGTTGAAATAAGTGGTCTTCAGTTCAAGTGGTCGCTATAGTGAAGTATTCTTGCCCTTTCAGATCACGCCTTTAGATGGTCTTGGTCGCATCAGGGAGGTTTCCGTTATATATAGAAAAAACTCAAGGGTGTCAGCAGAGCTGGTCGTTATGTAGAGGTGGTCACTAAGGCAGGTTAGGCTGTGTATTCATTCCCATCGTTAGATGTTGGTCTTGTGATAAGCTGTTTTTTGGGGGGGGTTTTTAAAGAAAGATTTGACTTTTGTATTGCCATTGGACTAATATACTTTCATTTTACTGATCTTCATGTTTAATTTTGTTTCAGGGTATTGATCCTATGTCTCTGGACATGCTTGCTAAAGAGGGAATTGTTGCTTTAAGGAGAGCCAAACGTAGAAATATGGAAAGGTGGGTTGGGATTTTATTTTTGGAATTATCCTACGTCTTAGCTTTCTTTATTTCCTTCTCTCTCTCTCTCTCTGCAGGTGGTTGGATGGGAGCATCACCCTTGAATCATATACCTATGATGTTCGCATGGTTGTACGATCCGATAGTGATGTCGTTTCTTCTTCTCTTTACTAGCCTATCCTGCTTCTTTGGTTTGTGATTGTATTTTTGACAGGGGATATTTTTTTTTCTGTAAATCTTCTGCCTGTTTGTTCTTGGTTATTTATAATTTAGCTTATGATATCTTTAGGTCATGATTTTGATTTACATTTGTACTATTTTTGTTAGATTGCTTGTTTTTTTGTTTCAGCGGTCTCTCATATAACCTCAATTGTGTTGGAAGAGACCTAAAGCAACAAACAAACAAAAAAAAATCTCTCTCTCTCTCTCTCTCTCTCTCTCTCTCTCTCTCTCTTTCTCTCTCTCTCTCTCTCTGTCTGTCCATCTCCCACTCTCTTTTTTTTTTTTTTTTTATTCAAAGAATGATAATGTAATTTATTTATATAGCGCCCACCCCATGCAATATAGTTCTAGGCGCACAATATACATAGCATACAATATATATCATTTTTAAAAAATTTCCTTTTATTTTTTTAATGACTCTCATATTATCAACACACATTTAAAAGATGAGAATATGGATTTATTTTCAAAAATGTATATTTGGGTAAGTATGTTCTTTGCGGTGACACTGCAAAAATAATGTAATTAAACCTGTGGAATATTATGAAGATTGCTTATCCATTTTATTTTCAATTTAAATTTTTTTTTTTTTTAAAGATATATTTACCTGTCAATGATGAATGTCTTACCGCCCCAGTCTGAAATAAAAATGACTGAATGGTGTCCTCTGAGACAGTTTGTAGATTATTATTTTACTTTAAAAAAAACAAAACAATTTAATTATGATATAATTACCTGTCAATGATGAATGTCTTACCGCCCCAGTCTGAAATTAAAATGACTGAATGGTGTTGACTGAGTCAGTTTATGGATTGATATTTTATATTTTCTTTTTTCTTTGTCTTTTCCCAAGTTTAACATATTTACCTGTCCAAAGTATGAACTGAATGTTGTTCTCTGAGATTCAGTTTATTTTTTTTTCTTTCGTTTTCTAATGATAATAATAATACATGTCATTTATATCACACATTTTCATCATTGTGTGATGCTCAATGCATGTTACAAAAAAGTCTATAGAAGTTACATATATATAAAGCGTATACCACAATGATATCAAGAGCAGCAGTGTATTTAATATCTTATCAACATCATGAAAATGTAACAGTAAAAAGCTAGTGCTTTTAACAATGATTTAAAACTATCAATAGGTTTCACTTTTCTTACCCATGTGGGCAGATCATTCCACACAAGGGGCCAAGTGTTGGTAAAGGAAAGGCCGCCATAATATTTATAATTATAATTATTTCTAAGAGTCATTTTGCCAGCCGAGGATCTTAAATTCCTATTTGGTGCATATGTTTCTTACATGCTTTTAATGTAGTTAGATGCTTCTTCGTTTAGTCTTTTAAAACAAAACAGAGCAATCTTAAAATGATTCTTTCTTTGACAGGCAACCAGTGCAGCTCATACATAGTGTGCCATTCTCTTTTGTCTTGTCACTAATTTAGCTGCATTATTCTGTAAGACCTGCAGGCACAAGATTTTATCATGGCTTATTTGAGATAAAAGACCATTGCATTAGTCTAGACGTGATAAAACAAAGAGTTATGACGAGTTTCAATGTTACATCTTTAGTAAGGAAATTTCTAATGGTGGATGTTTTCTTAAGATTATTTGTAAGAGTTTTACAGAGGCTCTCTGCTTGCATTTTCATAGAAAAATCATGTTCCAGGATTTCCCCAAGACTTCAAACGCCTATTTTTCAATAAACCCATATATACCATTTACCTGTCCATGATGATTATCTTTACCGCCCCAGTCTGAATTGAAAATGACTGAATGGTGTTCTCTGAGAGTCAGGTTATAACTTATTAATTTGATTTACTTGTTTTCGTTTTTCTGTCTTTATTATTTTTTTTTTAATTATGATATATTTACCTGCCCAATGATGAATATCTTACCGCCCCAGTCTGAAATTAAATTGACTGAATGGTGTCCTCTGAGAGTCAGTATTAATTTGATTTGTTTTCTTTCTTTCTTTCTTTTTTTTTTTTTTTTTTTTTGGTCTTTTTTTTTTAATTATGATGCATTTACCTGTCCAATGATGATTATCTTACCGCCCCAGTCTGAAATTATAATGACTGAATGGTGTCCTCTGAGAGTTAGTTTATACATTTTTTTGGGTTTTTTTTTGTTTTAAATGTTTTCTTTCTTTTTCTTTTCTTTTCCAAGTATGACACATTTACTTGTCCAATGATAAATGGCTGAATGGTGTTCTCTGAGCCAGTAATAGGAAAATTATTATTTTTCTTTATTCTATCTATTTTACTTAGATGTGATTCGTATGTAGACGATGATTATACAGATTACCGCCCCAGTCTGATAGAAAAGTGACTGAATGGTGTGATCTGAGTCACTGCCATATATTAGTTTCCATATTTAGAATGACATATTCTAAGACAGCATTAACATTTTCTCTCTTCCTTTCTTTCTATTTTTTTTTCTTGCTCGTTCTTGTCTTCAGTTTTTTTTTTTGTTTTTTAGAAATATCACATTCTTTCTTTGACTAACTGAACTGACGATCTCTTATTTTCCATATATTGCTTTCTTGTCCTCTCATAGAATTGTACTGGCTTGTGGTGGAATGGCTGTAAATTCTGTGGATGACTTGGTACCAGAGTACCTTGGATATGCTGGCCATGCCTATGAACAAGTTCTTGTAAGTTTGGTTTTCGTCACTTTAATTTAAGTTGTTATTTACATTTGTACCTTGAATGGCCAAGTTACGTTTGATTTTTAAAATGTTCAAAATAAGAAACATAATTTCATTAAACTTTCCATTTATCATTACTGCCATACATGCCATTTGTCTTTCTCAGACTTTAATTTCATTGTCATCGTTTACTTCGATCACTCCAGTTTAAGATCATTTTAATGGCCGTTTTACATATATATCAATATCTTTACTTGCGCTAAGAATCATAATGTGCAGCAGACTATGAACAGTAAATCGAAAGTGTGTGATGTTGTATTGTCTAAATGATTTTCTAATCCTCTAGGGCGAGGACAAGTTTACTTTCATCGAGGATTGTAAGGAGCCCCATTCTGTGACACTTGTCATTAAAGGACCAAACAGCCACACAATCACTCAGATCAAGGATGCTGTAAGGGATGGTCTAAGAGCAGTCAAGAATGCTATTGATGACAGTAAGTTTACATTCAAATCACAAAAAAAAAATTATTTTAAAAGAATATTCAGTGTTATTTAAATTGATTGATTCCTTAATTGTTAAATCAGGCCTTGTAATTTTACTATGGATTACAATTGAATTGCATATTTTTTCAAGATTAAAATTATTCTTGCAGTCGTGTCTTTAATTTTGATTAAGTGGGCAACATTGTTTATCTTATTGGGTGGCTCCTAATTGTTTTTCTGTAATTTACAGACTGTGTCTTGCCAGGAGCTGGTGCTTTTGAAATAGCTGCATACCAGGAACTTATGAAGTATAAGGACTCTGTTAAAGGAAGGGCAAGGCTTGGTAGGTTGATTTTTAGTATAAGTTGTGTACCTTTTTTATTTATTGTACCTTTACATCTGGTATTGCGTTATGTAAGTAGGACTTAAGTTCCCACCTATCCTTTCCTCAGCAGGCTGTCTCAAAAAACTTTCTGCCTCCCAGATTACCATCTTGACTGTATCCACCAGTAAACCTGGAGTTACTATATAGTCCAAGGTTGTTTATTGGGACGCTTCGGTGGAAATTTTTGTCTGTAACATGTATAGATAAAAAAAATCGTTAGCTTAGGAGTAAAATGGTGTACTGTTTATCAGTCAACAGTTGAGTTATGCACTCATTGCAGGTGTCCAGGCCTTTGCTGAAGCCCTTTTGATCATTGTGAAGGTGTTGGCTCAAAATTCAGGTTTGGACCCACAAGAAGCTATTGTCAAACTACAGCAAGAATATATGGGACCAGACAATGCAGTTGGTTTAGACATCAAGACAGGTGGGTACTTCATGGTTTGTTTTTTTTATTTCTGTCTCATTCGATTTCAGTGTCTTAAACGGCCTTTTGAAGGCTTAAGAGGTTTTGTGTGAGCAACATATTGAGTAAATGTGACATCTCCCTGAAGCAGTATTAAGTTGGAAGAGAATGTCAACTGCCTGGGCCAGGCCAGTGGGGTTTGCATCACATCCATCCTAGTATCTTTTTTATCACCCTATATTATTTGTCCCTTCCATGTAACATTATGTCCTTGCTCTAGAAAAAAGACCATTTTTATTTGACCTGGGTTTTGCCTGAAATCTTGATGAGGATGG
The DNA here is from genome assembly GCF_034508935.2 of Berghia stephanieae. Lineage (NCBI taxonomy): Eukaryota > Metazoa > Mollusca > Gastropoda > Nudibranchia > Aeolidiidae > Berghia > Berghia stephanieae. The sequence goes on from NC_088362.1 coordinate 14,784,904, forward strand.
AACAGGTTGATGCATTTATGCCTTTTTTGTTTTTTTGGAGAGATTAATTTTTTGATATAAATAATTACCGTATCTTCCCTATTAATTATTGCACCCTAAGAATTTGTTTAATTCCTCCTGTATTTAATTATATTCCATGGAGGGAGTAAGCAATTACCATGACAGAGATGAGAATGGAAAATCTGGTAGGAATACACTTACAAGTGTGGTGCAGGACTGGGAAGTGTTGGTTTACAGTTACAAATGACATGCAAGGGAAGGTGCACTAGGAGTAAATTGCTAGCGAGGACCATTGAACCAAACATAATGATGTATGTTAGCAAAAAAATATAAACACAAATGTGCACTGTTTGGCGGCATTTTTCTACATGTCCCTTTTGGTGGGAGTCTGGTGTTTGTAAATGGAACTTTTATTTAGTTCCAGACTAAAGATGATTGATAGTTGGCTTCCCGATCAACTTTGATCTCTATCACATTGTTTGGTTTTTTTTTTTTTCATTACCCTTTGACTCTTAGTGTCTGAGGCCAAGTAAAAACTTAAGAAATCAACAGAAAATTCTACTTATATGGCTTTGAAATAAAGATTTTCTATTTTCATATCTTTATCAATTTATTTATACCTTTTTATTAATCAATCTTAAGAATGGCAAGCTAAAGTATGGTGATATCGAATTAATTTTGACTGTTTTTGATGTTAAGACTCAGAAATAGTTTTACGATCAACGAATTAGGTCACATTTCTCAATGTCATCGTCTTTCCATTTCAGGTGAAGCTCTTGTTCCAATGAATGAAGGTATTTTTGACAATTTCAATGTCAAACGCCAACTCTTACACTCCTGGTGAGTTTAGGAATTAATAATTTATTTAGTTAGTATCTAAGGACTTCTTTATGGATTTAGCCTACCAGGTCAGCTTTGCTAATTTATTTTATTGGTGTTATTATAACTATTAATGTGTAACTTAAATTTGACAATATTTTTGTTTGTTTCATGTGTTTCATGTTTGAATTATAGTTCAAAGATTAGTTTGCATTTAATTTGTTTTCTTATTTTAACTTCCCACTTTCCTCTATTTTTCAGCACTGTGATTGCCACCAACCTATTACTGGTCGATGAGATTATGAGGGCTGGAATGTCTTCACTTAAGGGAGACTAATACGCTACATCATTAGTGTCAACATATTTCATTGTGTGTTATGCATGAGCTCTTTTAGTGTGTCAGTGTTTTGTAACAAATTTTTCCTTTGTGATGTTCAAAACTTTTTCTCTAAATTTTGTGATATTTTATAGTGTCAGAAAGAAAATAGGCAAATTAATTCCATTACATTTGAATTTACTAGTTTTCTGAAAAATAAATGTTGCTAGTATTCAGTCTCATACCTGGAGAACAGTTATACTTCTTTTTATCAAAGAAAAGGTGGTAGTATCTATGGCTAGTCTATTACCAAGAATTTTTTCTCCCGAACAAAAATTATCTTACAAGGTCATATTACCGATTGATTTCCTTGCAACACAAATTTTTAGTGATGTCTGTCTTTCAAGAGAGGTTGAAAATTATCTTTGCTGTTCGAAAGTCAATGATAGGTTCGAATCTCTGTTTAGTGTATTGTTAACTTGGATGAGAGTTGGAAGTTGAGCTTTATATTAGTTTCATAGCAATTATCCATTTTGGTTATATTTATCATTTTTACATTTCTATTAAAACATGTTTTGTTACTGAAGCTTGGAAGTCTTGTTTCCTTTTCCTAGTAATTTTTTTTCTTATTTTTCACCCATCGTTCGGGTATCATGTTCCAGTGATGTAAATGCTGGATATTGAATTTAAAGCCAAAAATATAAGATTTGGGTTCAGTTTGTACATCATATGGGGAAAGAAAACAATTAAATTTCTTAATTTGCTAGAATTTCAAATTTCTGATTATTTAAAATTTAAACTCAGCATCTGTTTCATCTGATACAAGGCCAGTTTGAGATCTTGGAGGGTTTCTTTTTTACTTCCCATGGTGGGTAGGAGGTCTGCGGAGCAATGTGGCTCAGCAGCATGGTCTTTGCTTCGTACCCAAAAGGTACCGAGTTCGACTACCCACCTAGCTCACTTTGCAGCACTGCACTGCGGCTGACTCCAGTGTTATTCCAGTCTTCCCTTGGAATAGACCCTAAAGACAAATTTACCTCTGGGTGGGGTACCTGACCTCCCATAGTGGGCAGGGGGGTACATACTGTGTCTTCTATCCCCTTATATCTGTTTTCCAACATGCTTTCTGTCTTTGTCTTGAAATGAGATTACTTGGTTTTGTCCTGGCCCTGCCGGAGTCCTAGCTGAGAGGGAAACAGTCAAAGGCATAGTTATTGTTTTGGGAGATGATATTTTTTTCCTTGTAAATCATCTCTCTGTTATGTATTATTATATTTGTTGTTTTGAATGTATAGTGGAAGCATGTGAGTGTATTCCTCTTTGTTGGATTTTGTGCTTGTGTCCGGATGAGACTGTAGGTGATCTCAAACTAAGTGCATTGGTACCATTAGCTCTTGGAATCTACATCTGATCCCTATTTGTTCCCAGTTCCCCTTTGTCTTACTTTCTCTTGGGTGCTTTAATTGTAATTCTATAACTTTTTACTATCCAATTTTCTTCCTTTTTACTGGCGATGATATGACCTAAATGTGTTGCAAGCGCCGTAAAACCCTTAAAAACGAAAAAGCAAAAACAAATTTCCCTTTGGGGATGAATAAAGGGAATTTATTATATGTCTTCTATCCCCCGATATCTGTTTTCTGAGTTGCTTTCTGTCTTTGTCTTGTAATGGGATTACTTGGATTTTGTCCTTGGAGCCCTTGAGAGAGAACCAGTCAAATGCATGGCGGTAGTTTGTGGGGATGATTTATTTCCTTGTAAATCATATCTCTGTTATGTACTGATAGTTATATTGATTGTTTTGAACATATCTTGTAAACATGATGAGTGTCTTCCACTAAGAGGCATCCCGTGTCGGTGTTTAGGTGAGTGATACTATCTCAAAGTGATAGTGTGCTCTTGGAATATATTTCTGTTCTCTATTTGAACAATTCCTCTTTGTCTTGATTTTTACTTGTAATTCTTTTTTTTTTTTTCTTTCTTTTTACTTGCACTGATATGACCTAGATATGAAGCAAGCGCCGGAAAACATTTACAAAGCAGTTTGAGGTTAGGCATTACATTTGGTTGAGCCCTTCTGTTATCTATGAAATTTAGACTTCAGACTGGATGGGGTCTTCTGACCTCCCATGGTGAGCATAGAAGTCAACGGCTTTGTTTTTTATCGAGTCTTTTATCCCCTATATCTGTTTACCCTTTCCATGTTGCCTTCTGTCTTTGTTCTGAATTTAGATCACTGTTTCTTTGCTGATCCGTAACTAGGAGATGTATAGTGCCTTTTTGGTGCTTTTAACTTCAGATCTACAACTCTTCCTTCATTATCTAGTGTCGCAAACACTGTAAAACCTCCAAAAAAGAAAATCAAAACATGTTGCTCTCTGTCTTTATTCTTGATTGAGATTGCTCAGCGTTTTTCATGGTTATCCTTACGAGTTGTGTTTCATAATTAAGTTTTCCTCTTCTAACTTCACTAATGAGCAACATAGGACTGCGATAATTTGAGACAATTCAATATGACGATATAATGTAAGAAATATCTGTGCCAAATTTCGAGTATAATGGTTGTGTCATAGAGCTGTGACGTGGCAAGTTAAATTTTGTTCCTTGTCTGAGCATAATCAAAAGGAAAATTGCAGAGCAAAACATTGAGGCAACCTCACTCGACGATGTTCGGGTACGGATGATCAATTTTCAACTCTTCTCGTCAAGTCTGCTGTCAAAATGTACGGAGACCATTGTAAAGTTTTGGAGCACAAGGCTTTTTTCAATTCAAACTGTTAGTGTTAGAAACTGGGTCAGGGAAGTTGAGTGCATTGGTGGTGTGCTCTTGGAATCTACATCTGTTCCCAGTTCGCCCCTGTGTCTTACTTTATCATGGATGCTTTAATTGTAATTCTAGAACTTTTTACTATCCCATTTTCTTCCTTTTTACTGGCGCTGATATAACCGTAAAACCCTTAATAAAACAATAACTAACAGGGAAGTTGAAGATGGGAGATCTGACATGCAGAAGGCTCGCAGAAAACAGAAGAAAGTGATGTACATCGGGTTTTTTCGACACACCTGGCATTATACAGGGCTAAGAATGTTTCGCCTAAATGGTGGTTTATCTCCGCCCATCACCATCACAATTCCGCCTTTTTCAATTTTATTTTTCGGATTGCATCTCAGTAAATTTTAATGAAATTCAAATTTATAGGTTACGGTCGCATGGATGGTTCTCGTTCTATGCGCTGAAAAATGTCCTCCTTTTTTGTGACCAGTCATTCTCACCCCTGATTATACTAAACTTCCTGTTCCACCTGGTCAAACAACGGAAATTATTACATATTCGTTCTTAAAGACAGATCTGCGATACAAAAAAAAAAATAATAATAATGACCGGCTTTGATTTAACGGGGCGTGTTTCTTCATCATGTCAATGCAGCTGTTCACAAGTCAAGAGTCGTGCTGACATCGCAGTTTTTTGAGAAGAAAAAATCCCAAATTTTGCAAGGTAAAAACAGCAAAATTTGCCATTAATTTTCCTAAAAACCAATGATTAGTTCATGAGAGAGAAAGTGTATTTGTTTTTAAGGGTTTCATGGCGCTTGCAACAAATGTACGGTCATCATATCAGCGCCAGTGGGAAGGAAAAATATGGGATGGTAAAAATGAAACTACTCTTGATTAATTATCTTTCACGTTCTACAGAAGCTATCAAATTAAAAGAGAGACAAACAATTAGTCTTTATTTAACCTTTAATTTTTTTTTTTTAATTTTTAAATCATTGCAAAATCTCGAAATTTTGCACACAAAAAACAACAAAATAACATCGACATTGGCATGAGGAGCGGGAACCTTAAAAATGCATACACTACCCTTAAGATGCACAGGACTAATAAAAATATTTTAGAAGAGGTAGAGGGATCAAGCTGGAGGACAGGAACCACTGTTGTTAAAAGAAGGAAATTGTCCATTGTCACGGTTCGGACAAACTGTCCACTGTCAGAATAAAAAAAAAACTATGGCAAGACGATTCGATGAGTGAGCCCTGAATCTCAATAGCCTACTGGAAAAGGCCAGAGACCATGAAGAATGGAGTAAAGTTGTCAAGTCTTCATCCGGCATGTCACCCCGACGATCAACTGGTTATGGGATTGAGTGAGTGAATTGGATTCAATAGTCTGATGTCACGTCCGCCCAGCAACGAGCAGCTTGGTTCTAAACAAAGAAAATCGGTACTTTTTATTCTTCATGCTGGCTAGAACTTTTCATGTCATGTGATCAGAATGTATAAAAGTCAAAACATAATCATATTTATAATGTTTTTCTCTCGATACACTTACATGCTCGTCAGAGAAATATTTCATAAGGGCGTCCGCCATTGTTTCGATAGTTTAGAGCCAGTTACTATGCGTCATTACGGGGGAAGTGACGTCATGACTGTTGAAGCGTATTCTCCCACTACCACCCATAGATTCAAATGATTGGGAATCGCCATCTGGCCACCATTTTTGTTTTGTTTTGCGCGCACCTACAAACTTTGTTACGGGGAATATTTTATCGGTTCAATGGATTCGTTTCGATCCATGTTAATAAATTTACACTGCAGTAGTATATAATAAAATAGATAAGTGCCTGTTATTAATAGCACTTATTTCTCCGCAAACAATGCGGACTCTCCACTGGTACGGTAATAATGATATAAATGTATGTAGGTATGTGTTAAGAAATATGCACATCTTTCTAATGTCGCTGTCACCTTTTTGTACCTGCATTGGTGTTTCAGATTTCACGGTAGCATTTTACATTTGATGTGCCTTACCGTGGATTTTAAGTTTTAACTACTACACGTGTGCGTTCACTGATCTCATATATCGATTCAACTTCAACAACAATGGAATTGATTTGAGTGGAGACCATTATGTGTGTCTTTTAGGTTGTAATTAAGGGTCTCCTTTTAATTTAGAATTTCAACGATTATTGATCTATAATTATAACATAGGTCAGCTAGTTACAATGCCATGGGCTGTGTTTCAAAAGGAAGTCGAACAGCAGCAGTTTCCGACGAACGTTGGTTCAAAAAGAATGAAAAGCAATCGTGGCCAATTTTATAATGCTCATATTATTTTTATCATTATTATCATCATCATCATCATCATCATTATTACCATGAGTATGTTGTCCCACACAAATAATAAAAATTCCAAAATAGCATATATGCATTTTAGTAAAACCCGTCTTTAGCGACACCGATATAGCAATAATTATAATCGGCAGTTGACACCGACGCTTGTTACAAAAAAGACCAAAACAAAAAAAAAAACTAGCCTATCAGGCAAACTCGTTCCCTACCAACGCATTCTCGTCCTCTTAGCCAATAAACTCTTCCTTTCCGTCCAATGAGATGTAAAAAAAAAAAAATTAATGAGCCTTTTTATTAGCGCAAAATCCACTAACGTGCTCAAAGCGACCCAGACACTTGTGAGGGATTAAACCAGCTTATCATGGTGGAACAGCTGAGAGAAGCAATGCCCCTGAATGTCCGTCGTTTTGTCGATGAGCAAGGCGCTCATAAACTGGACGATATTGTAAAATGTGCTGACCGTTATGCAACCGCTCAAGAAAATCACCTCACAGAAAGGAGACAAGACCGGATTCAAAACCCGTCCACCTCACATGAAGAAATTACGAATTATGATACACACGTACTTTCATATGGAATATCCAAGTAATGCTACAGTTTCATAACGCCACGTAATGGTTCACCAGAAAGACACGCAAGACCTATTTCATACAAAACAAGCCATCATTGCCGTATAATTTTTAGACAACAG